>NC_083724.1:98716859-99019890 GCF_028564815.1 Eubalaena glacialis | reverse complement strand
GCTCCTTTTTGTTTGTCCCCAGCCCCTTCCTTTTTTATTTTTCTTTTCTTTCTTTCTTTCTTTTTTTTACTGTTGTAGTTCTGTTTTTTTTTTTTTTCAAAATGTATTTATTTATTTATTTATTTTTGACTGTGTTGGGTCTTCGTTGCTGCGTGTGAGCTTTCTTTAGTTGCAGTGAGCGGGGGCTACTCTTCCTTGCGGTATGCAGGCTTCTCACTGTGGTGTCTTCTCTTGTTGCAGAGCATGGGCTCTAGGCACACAGGCTTCAGTATTTGTGGCACATGGGCTCAGTAATTGTGTTTTGCAGGCTCTAGAGCACAGGATCAGTAGTTGTGGCACACAGGCTTAGCTGCTCCACGGCATGTGGGATCTTCCCGGACCAGGGCTCGAACCTGTGTCCCCTACATTGACAGGTGGATTCTTAACCACTGTGACACCAGGGAAGTCCCTGTGGTTCTGTTTTACCTCGTTGCTCTTTCATTTATTTTTTATTTTTTTTGAATTTTATTTTATTTTTTGTACAGCAGGTTCTTATTAGTTATCTATTTTATACATATTAGTGTGTATATGTCAATCCAATCTCCCAATTCATCCCAGCACCATCACCCCCCTCCACATTTCCCCGTTGGTGTCCATATATTTGGACCTTACATTGAGGTCATTAAACAATTTTGAGTTTATTTTTGTGTATGGTGTTAGGGAGTGTTCTAATTTCATTCTTTTACCTGTAGCTGTCCAGTTTTCCCAGCACCACTTATTGAAGAGAATGTCTTTTCTCCATTGTATATCCTTGCCTCCTTTGTCGTAGATTAGTTGACCATAGGTGCGTGGTTTTATCGCTGGGTTTCCTATCCTGTTCCATTGATCTATCTTTCTGTTTTTATGACAGTACAATATTGTCTTGTTTACTGTAGCTTAGTAGTATAGTCTGAAGTCAGGGAGTCTGATTCCTCCAGCTCCATTTTTTTCCTGCAAGATTGCTTTGGCTATTTGGGGTCTTTTTTGTCTCCATATAAATTTTAAGATTTTTTGTTCTAGTTCTGTAAAAAATGCCATTGGTAATTTGATGGGGATTGCATTGAATCTGTAGATTGCTTTGTGTAGAATAGTCATTTTCACAATATTGATTCTTCCAATCCAAGAACATGGTATATCTCTCCACCTGATTGTGTCATCTTTGATTTCTTTCATCAGTGTTTTATAGTTTTCTGAGTACAGGTATTTTACCTCCTTAGGTAGGTTTATTCCTAGGTATTTTATTCTTTTTGTTACAATGGTAAATGGGAGTGTTTTCTTAATTTCTCTTTCTGATATTTTGTTGTTAGTGTATAAGAATGCAAGAGATGTCTGTGCATTAGTTTTGTACCCTGCAACTTTACCAAATTCATTGATGAGCTCTAGTAGTTTTCTGGTGGCATCTTTAGGATTCTCTATGTATAGTATCATATCATCTGCAAACAGTGACAGTATTACTTCTTTTCCAATTTGTATACCTTTTATTTCTTTTTCTTCTCTGATTGCCGTGGATAGGACTTCCAAAACTATGTTGAATAAGAGTGGTGAGAGTAGACATCCTTGTCTTGTTCCTGATCTTAGAGGAAATGCTTTCAGATTTTCACCATTGAGAATGATGTTTGCTGTGGGTTTGTCATATATGACCTTTATTATGTTGAGGCAGGTTCCCTCTATGCCCACTTTCTGGAAAGTTTTTATCATAAATAGGTGTTAACTTTTGTCAAAAGCTTTTTCTGCCTCTATTGAGATGATCATATGGTTTTTATTCTTCAGTTTGTTAATATGGTGTATCACATGGATTTATTTGTGTATATTGAAGAATCCTTGCATCCCTGGAATAAATCCCACTTGATCATGGTGTATGATCCTTTTAATGTGTTGTTGGATTCTGTTTGCTACTATTTTGTTTAGGATTTTTGCATCTAGGTTCATCAGTGATATTGGCCTGTGGTTTTCTTTTTTTGTGACATCTTTGTCTGGTTTTGGTATCAGGGTGATTGTGGCCTTGTAGAATGAGTTTGGGAGTGTTCCTTCCTCTACAATTTTCTGGAAAAGTTTGAGAATGTTGGGTGTTAGCTCTTCTCTAAATGTTTGATAGACTTCACCTGTGGAGCCATCCGGTCCTGGACTTTTGTTTGTTGGAAGATTTTAAATCACAGTTTCAATTTCATTACTTGTGATTGGTCTGTTCATATTTTCTAATTCTTCCTGGTTCAGTCTTGGAAGGTTATACCTTTCTAAGAATGTGTCCATTTCTTCCAGGTTGTCCAATTTATTGACATAGGGCTGCTTGTTGTAGTCTCTTATGATGCTTTGTATTTCTGCAATGTCCATTGTAACTTCTCCTTTTTCATTTCTAATTTTATTGATTTGAGTCCTCTCCCTTTTTTCTTGATGAGTGTGGCTAAAGGTTTATCAATTTTTTTTTAATCTTCTCAAAGAACTGGCTTTTAGTTTTATTGATCTTTGCTATTGTTTTCTTTGTTTCTCTTTCATTTATTTCTGCTCTGATCTTTATGATTTCTTTCCTTCTACTAACTTTGGGTTTTGTTTGTTATTCATTCTCTTGTTCCTCTAGGTATAAGGTTAGATTGTTTATTTGAGATTTTTCTTGTTTCTTGAGGTAGGATTGTATTGCTATAAACTTCCCTCTTAGAACTGCTTTTGCTGCTTTCCATAGGTTTTGGGTCGTCGTGTTTTTGTTGTCATTTGTTTCTATGTATTTTTAAATTTCCTCTTTGATTTCTTCAGTGATCTCTTAGTTATTTAGTAGCACACTGTTTAGCCTCCATGTATTTGTGTTTTTTACAGTGTTTTTCCTGTAATTGATTTCCAATCTCATAGTGTTGTGGTCAGAAAAGATGCTTGATACAATTTCAATTTTCTTAAATTTACTGAAGCTTGATTTGTGACCCAAGATGTGATCTATCCTGGAGAATGTTCCATGTGCACTTGAGAAGAAAGTATTCTGCCACTTTTGGATGGTATGTTCTATAAATATCAGTTAACTCTATCTGGTCTATTGTGTCATTTGAAGCTTGTGTTTCCTTATTCATTTTCTGTTTGGATGATCTGTCCATTGGTGAAAGTGAGGTGTTAAAGTCCCCTACTATTATTGTGTTACTGTTGATTTCCCCTTTCATGGTTGTTAGCGTTTGCCTTATGTATTGAGGTGCTCCTATGTTGAGTGCATAAACATTTGTAATTGTTATATCTTTTTCTTGAATTGATCCTTTGATCATTATGTAGTGTCCCTCCTTTTCTCTTGTAACAGTCTTTATTTTAAAGTCTATTTTATCTGATACAAGTATTGCTACTCCAGCTTGCTTTTGATTTCCATTTGTATGGAATATCTTTTTCCATCCTTTCACTTTTAGTCTGTATGTGTCCCTAGGTCTGAAGTGGGTCTCTTGTAGACCACATATATATGGGTCTTGTTTTTGGATCCATTCAGCCAGTCTATGTCTTTTGGTTGGGACATTTAATCCATTTACATTCAAGGTTATTATTGATACGTATGTTCCTATTACCATTTTCTTAATTATTTTGGGTTTGCTTTTGTGGGGCTTTTTCTTCTTTTGTGTTTCCCACCTAGAGAAGTTTCTTTACCATTTGTTGTAGAGCTGGTTTGGTCGTGCTGAATTCTCTTAGCTTTTGCTTGTCTGTAAAGCTTTTGACTTCTCCATCGAATCTGAATTATATCCTTGCTGGGTAGAATAATCTTGGTTGTAGGTTTTTCTCTTTCATCACTTTAAGTATATCCTGCCACTCCCTTCTGGCCTGCAGAGTTTATGCTGAAAAATCAGTTGATAACCTTATGGGGATTCCTGTGTATGTTATTTTTTGTTTTTCCCTTGTTGCTTTTAATATTTTTTCTTTGAATTTAGTTTTTGTTAGTTTGATTAATATATGTCTTGGTGTGTTTTTCCAAGGGTTTATCCTCTATGGGACTCTCTGTGCTTCCTGGATTTGGGTGACTATTTCCTTTCCCATGTTAGGGAAGTTTTCAACTATAATCTCTGCAATATTTTCTCAGACCCTTTCCTTTTCTCTTCTTTTTCTGGGACCAGTATAATTAGAATGTTGGTACGTTTAGTGTTGTCCCAGATGTCTCTGAGATTGTCTTCAATTCTTTTCATTCTTTTTTCTTTATTCTGCTCCTCAGGAGTTATTTCCACCATTTTGTCTTCCAGATCACTTATTCGTTCTTCTGCCTCAGTTATTCTGTTACTGATTCCTTCTAGTGTATTTTTCATTTCAGTTATTGTGTTGTTCATCTCTGTTTGTTTGTTCTTTAGTTCTTCTAGATCTTTGTTAAACATTTCTTGTATCTTCTCAGTCCATACCTCTATTCTATTTCCACAATTCTGGATCATCTTTACTATCATTACTCTGAATCCTTTTTCAGGTAGATTGCCTATTTCCTCTTCATTTATCTGGTCTTGTAAGTTTTTACCTTGCTCCTTCATCTGTGACATATTTTTTTGCTGTCACTTTTTTTTTTTTTTTAATGAGTGGGATTTCGTTCCTCTGTTATTGATTGTTTGGCCTGAGGCTTCCAACACTGGAGTTCGTAAGCTGTTGGATAGAGCTGGGTCTTGGTGCTGAGATGAGGACCTCTGTGAGACCGCACTCTGATGAATATTCCACGGGGTCTGAGCTTCTCTGTTAGTCCCGTGGTTTGGACTCAGAGCTCCCACTGCAGGAGCTTTGGCCCGATCCCCGGCTCATGAACAAAGATCCCACCTTTGTGGTTCTTTTGTGAATAAGGACACTCCAAACCTAAAAGGTCATTATTTTCTGCTGGGTTCTGCCTCCACTGGGTTCCACCTCTGCTGGGTTCTGCTGGAGCAAACTATCTTTTAATAGTTTTGGTGAATTTAGCATATGACTTCAATTTTGGTGAATTTAGCATATGACTTCAATTCCTCTCCATTCCCCAAGCACAGACTCACTCCCTCTGCTCATCTCTAGAGAAGTCTGCAGACCTTTTGTGCTGCCCATCAGGTCTGGCCCCACCCCCTGTCCCTTTGGACTCACCACACCACACATGGGCCCATGCTCCAGGAACCTAGGGTGGCATGCTCTCTGCTCCTTTTGTTTTAATTTACATCAGATGTCAGAGGATGGTGCTTTTGGTTGCCCTACAGCTCTCTTGGGGGGTGCTTCCTTGTCTAATTTCATTTAATCTTTACAATAAGCCCACAAGTTTAGAAATCACTTGATTGCAAGTGACCACAATCTCATGCACACTATCTGAAGCCAAAAGCAGAGGGGTTTCCTAGGAGAGAAAGTGACAGAGATAGCCTCCCCATGCTTGGAGTAGCAGAATGATGTCTCAGACCTAAAGGGACCCTCTCTGTACCTTCAGAGCTGCCTGAAGCACCATCTCTACTTCTCGGAACAGCTGTCACATCCTCCTGGTTCCACATGTTCCCTTTACTTGCTCATGACCCCAGCAGGACAGTCCCTAAAATGCAACCTTCACTCCAGGAGTTCCCTAACCTTCTGGTTCTGACCATCTCGGTCCTGGTATCTCTGGTTCTTGATTTTGGTGTCTCTAATGTGTTCAGCCTAAATAAGGTCACACTTCCTCTGAATACATGTGCCCTGATCAAGTCATCTGTGTCTGGAGTAGAGGGAGAAGTGTTTCATGTTAAGAATAGGGAATGTGTTAGTGACAGCTGAATTTTCTAAGGAATGAGAAGCACCAAGATGTAAGTGTGTAGGAGGAAAATATAAGTTCTGTTCAGCCAGTGAGGTAGATAGTGCATTTATTCTTACTTTATAGGTACAGAAACAGACTTAGAAGGTTCAGTAGCCAACCCAAAGCCACTACACAATGGCTTAGCCTTCATAGAGACCAAGAATGTATGTGTATACGTGTGATTTAGGGAAATGGAGATTTAGGTGTGTTTAGTGTACAATACATATATGTGATATATATCTATATATGTATTCTATCTCTAAGGCTTTCTTTGGTCTACCTGGATATGCAGATAGGCATAAGGGCTCAGGGGCTACAGAGAACTGAGTGCTCCACGCAAGTACAGGGAGAGAATACCATGGATATGTTTCTTCTTGAAGGGAAAGTATGTTCAATGCATTTGACATTGGCAGATTGCATGTGGTTCTAGAAAGGAAAACAGGCTGGACAGCATAGTGACTATGAGCCTGGGTTTGAAGCCTGATACTGCCCTGGGCCAGCTCTGTGACTTCAGAAAAAAATACGTAATGTCTGTGTGCATCTATTTCCTCAAGTGAGCATGAGTAACATAATGCCTAGACCACAAAGATTGTTAATGCAGACTAAACAAAGTAATATTTGCAAAGTACTTAGAACCTTGCCCAGCACATAGTAAGCACCATAAGTGTATGCTGAAGAAAACCAGAGCAAAAGATATCTTTCCTTCTCTCTTTGTCTCAGGAGAGATTCATCTTCTCTTTCTGTCTCATTTAATGTTTGAAGTTCATCCTACAATCTTACAAATAACTTTTTAACCTGAATCCCTCTTCCTAGTCACAATAACCCTTTGATTTAACATTCTTACTGGGAACTATAATAGAAAACGTTTTTGCATTGGGATAGGTATATTATTTTTCGTGTACTACCTCTTTATTACATTTTGTTTCTATTATTCAGAAGTCAACATGAGTAGACTGAGAAAGAAATTTCTTGTCTACTATCCAAAAGTAGCTTAGAACTGAATTATGTTCCATGTCTAGTTAACATCTCAATAACTCAATAACCTTATTAAGCCAATCTTTTGCTTTTTTTGTTTTGTTTTGTTTTTAAACATCTTTATTGGAGTATAATTGTTTTCATTGTTGTGTTAGTTGCTGTTGTATAACAAAATGAATCAGCTATACTTATACATATATCCCCATATATCCTCCCTCTTGTGTCTCCTTCCCACCCTTGCTATCCCACCCCTCTATGTGGTCACAAAGCACGGAGCTGATCTCCCTGTGCTATGCGGCTGCTTCCCACTAGCTATCTATTTTACGTTTCATAGTGTATATAAGTCCATGCCACTCTCTCACTTCGTCCCAGCTTACCCTTCCCACTCCCCGTGTCCTCAAGTCCATTCTCTACATCTGCGTCTTTATTCCTGTCCTGCTCCTAGGTTGTTCAGAACCATTTTTTAAAAAAATTAGATTCCATATATATGTGTTAGCATACGGTATTTGTTTTTCTCCTTCTGACTTACTTCACTCTGTATGACAGACTCTAGGTCCATACACCTCACTATAAATAACTCAATTTCATTTCTTTTTATGGCTGAGTAATATTCCATTGTATATATGTGCCACATCTTCTTTATCCATTCATCTGTTGATGGACACTTAGGATGCTTCCATGTCCTGGCTATTGTAAATAGAGCTGCAATGAACATTTTGGTACATGACTCTTTTTGAATTATGGTTTTCTCAGGGTATATGCCCAGCAGTGGGATTGCTGAGTCGTATGGTAGTTCTATTTTTAGTTTTGTTTTTTTTTAATATCTTTATTGACGTATAATTGCTTTACAATGGTGTGTTAGTTTCTGCTTTATAACAAAGTGAATCAGTTATACATAAACATATGTTCCCATATCTCTTCCCTCTTGCATCTCCCTCCCTCCCACCCTCCCTATCCCACCCCTCTAGGTGGTCACATAGCACCGAGCTGATCTCCCTGTGCTATGCGGCTGCTTCCCACTGGCTATCTATTTTACGTTTGGTAGTGTATATATGTCCATGCCACTCTCTCACTTTGTCACAGCTTACCCTTCCCCCTCCTCATATCCTCATGTCCATGCTCTAGTAGGTCTGTGTCTTTATTCCCGTCTTACCCCTAGGTTCTTCACGACCTTTTTTTTTTTCTTAGATTCCATATATATATGTTAGCATACGGTATTTGTTTTCCTCTTTCTGACTTACTTCACTCTGTATGACAGACTCTAGGTCCATCAACCTCACCACAAATAACTCAATTTTGTTTCTTTTTATGGCTGAGTAATATTCCGTTGTATATATGTGCCACATCTTCTTTATCCATTCATCTGTTGATGGACACTTAGGTTGCTTCCATGTCCTGGCTATTGTAAATAGAGCTGCAATGAACATTTTGGTACATGACTCTTTTTGAACTGTGGTTTTCTCAGGGTATATGCCCAGTAGTGGGATTGCTGGGTCGTATGGTAGTTCTATTTGTAGTTTTTTAAGGAACCTCCATACTGTTCTCCATAGTGGCTGTATCAATTTATATTCCAACCAACAGTGCAAGAGGGTTCCCTTTTCTCCACACCCTCTCCAGCATTTATGGTTTCTAGATTTTTTGATGATGGCCATTCTGACTGGTGTGAAATGATATCTCATTGTAGTTTTGATATGCATTTCTCTAATTATTAATGATGTTGAGCATTCTTTCATGTGTTTGTTGGCAATCTGTATATCTTCTTTGGAGAAATGTCTATTTAGGTCTTCTGCCCATTTTTGGATTGAGTTGTTTGTTTTTTTGTTATTGAGCTGCATGAGCTGCTTGTAAATTTTGGAGATTAATCCTTTGTCAGTTGCTTCATTTGCAAATATTTTCTCCCATTCTGAGGGTTGTCTTTTGGTCTTGTTTATGATTTCCTTTGCTGTGCAAAAGTTTTTAACTTTCATTAGGTCCCATTTGTTTATTTGTGTTTTTATTTCCATTACTCTAGGAGCTGGGTCAAAAAGGATCTTGCTGTGATTTATGTCATAGAGTGTTCTGCCTATGTTTTCCTCTAAGAGTTTGATAGTGTCTGGCCTTACATTTAGGTCTTTAATCCATTTTGAGTTTATTTTTGTGTATGGTGTTAGGGAGTGTTCGAATTTCATACTTTTACATGTACCTGTCCAGTTTTCCCAGCACCACTTATTGAAGAGGCTGTCTTTTCTCCACTGTATATGCTTGCCTCCTTTATCAAAGATAAGGTGACCATATGTGCTTGGGTTTATCTCTGGGCTTTCTATCGTGTTACATTGATCTATGTTTCTGTTTTCGTGCCAGTACCATACTGTCCTGATTACTGTAGCTTTGTAGTATAGTCTGAAGTCAGGGAGCCTGATTCCTCCAGCTCCATTTTTCATTCTCAAGATTGCTTTGGCTATTCGGGGTCTTTTGTGTTTCCATACAAACTGTGAAATTTTTTGTTCTAGTTCTGGGGAAAATGCCAGTGGTAGTTTGATAGGGATTGCTTTGAATCTGTAGATTGCTTTGGGTAGTAGAGTCATTTTCACAGTATTGATTCTTCCAATCCAAGAACATGGTATATCTCTCCATCTATTTGTATCATCTTTAATTTCTTTCAGCAGTGTCTTATAATTTTCTGCATACAGGTCTTTTGTCTCCTTAGGTAGGTTTATTCCTAGATATTTTATTCTTTTTGTTGCAATGGTAAACGGGAGTGTTTTCTTAATTTCACTTTCAGATTTTTTATCACTAGTGTATAAGAATGCCAGAGATTTCTGTGCATTAATTTTGTATCCTGCTACTTTACCAAATTCATTGATTAGCTCTAGTAGTTTTCTGGTAGCATCTTTAGGATTCTCTCTGTATAGTATCATGTCATCTGCAAACAGTGACAGCTTTTCTTCTTCTTTTCTGATTTGGATTTCTTTTTCTTCTCTGATTGCTGTGGCTAAAACTTCCAAAGCTATGTTGAATAATAGTGGTGAGAGTGGGCAAACTTGTCTTGTTCCTGATTTTAGTGGAAATGGTTTCAGTTTTTCACCATTGAGGACGATGTTGGCTGTGGGTTTGTCATATATGGCCTTTATTATGTTGAGAAAAGTTCCCTCTATGGCTACTTTCTGCAGGGTTTTTATCATAAGTGGGTGTTGAATTTTGTCAAAAGCTTTCTCTGCATCTATTGAGATGATCATATGGTTTTTCTCCTTCAATTTGTTAATATGGTGTATCACGTTGATTGATTTGCGTATATTGAAGAATCCTTGCATTCCTGAAATAAACCCCACTTGATCATGGTGTATGATCCTTTTAATGTGCTGTTGGATTCTGTTTGCTAGTATTTTGCTGAGGATTTTGCATCTATGTTCATCACTGATATTGGCCTGTAGTTTTCTTTCTTTGTGACATCTTTGTCTGGTTTTGGTAATAGGGTGATGGTGGCCTCGTAGAATGAGTTTGGGAGTGTTCCTCCCTCTGCTATATTTTGGAAGAATTTGAGAAGGATAGGTGTTAACTCTTCTCTAAATGTTTGATAGAATTTGCCTGTGAAGCCATCTGGTCCGGGGCTTTTGTTTGTTGGAAGATTTTTAATCACAGTTTCAATTTCAGTGCCTGTGATTGGTCTGTTCGTATTTTCTATTTCTTCCTGGTTCAGTCTCAGCAGGTTGTGCATTTCTAAGAATTTGTCCATTTCTTCCAGGTTGTCCATTTTATTGGCATAGAGTTGCTTGTAGTAATCTCTCATGATCCTTTGTATTTCTGCAGTGTCAGTGGTTACTTCTCCTTTTTCATTTCTAATTCTATTGATTTGAGTCTTCTCCCTTTTTCTCTTGATGCGTCTGGCTAATGGTTTATCAATTTTGTTTATCTTCTCAAAGAACCAGCTTTTTGTTTTATTGATCTTTGCTATCGTTTCCTTCATTTCTTTTTCATTTATTTCTGATCTGATCTTTATGATTTCTTTCCTTCTGCTAACTTGGGGGGTTTTTTTGTTCTTCTTTCTCTAACTGCTTTAGGTGCAAGGTTAGGTTGTTCATTTGAGATGTTTCCTGTTTCTTAAGGTAAGATTGTATTGCTATAAACTTCCCATTAGAACTGCTTTTGCTGCATCTCATAGGTTTTGGGTCGTTGTGTCTCCATTGTCATTTGTTTCTAGGTATTTTTTGATTTCCTCTTTGATTTCTTCAGTGATCACTTCGTTATTAATTAGTGTATTGTTTATCCTCCTTTTGTTTGTATTTTTTACAGATCTTTTCCTGTAATTGATATCTAGTCTCATAGCGTTGTGGTCAGAAAAGATACTTGATACGATTTCAATTTTCTTAAATTTACCAAGGCTTGATTTGTGACCCAAGATATGATCTATCCTGGAGAATGTTCCATGAACACTTGAGAAAAATGTGTATTTTGTTGTTTTTGGATGGAATGTCCTATAAATATCAATTAAGTCCATCTTGTTTAATGTATCATTTAAAGCTTGTGTTTCCTTATTTATTTTCATTTTGGATGACCTTTCCATTGGTGAAATTGGGGTGTTAAAATCCCCTACTATGATTTTGTTACTGTCGATTTCCTCTTTTATGGCTGTTAGTATTTGCCTTATGTATTGAGGTGCTCCTATGTTGGGTGCATAAATATTTACAATTATTATATCTTCTTCTTGGATCAATCCCTTGATCATTATGTAGTGTCCTTCTTTGTCTCTTGTAATAATCTTTATTTTAAAGTCTATTTTGTCTGATATGAGAATTGCTACTCCAGCTTTCTTTTGATTTCCATTTGCATGGAATATCTTTTTCCATCCCCTCACTTTCAGTCTGTATGTGTCCCTAGGTCTGAAGTGGGTCTCTTGTAGACAGCATATATACGGGTTTTGTTTTTGTATCCATTCAACCAGTCTGTGTCTTTTGGTGGGAGCATTTAATCCATTTACATTTAAGGTAATTATCGATATGTATGTTCCTATTCCCATTTTCTTAATTGTTTTGGGTTTGTTATTGTAGGTCTTTTCCTTCTCTTGTGTTTCTTGCCTAGAGAAGTTCCTTTAGCATTTGTTGTAAAGTTGGTTTGGTGGTGCTGAACTCTCTCAGCTTTTGCTTGTTTGTAAAGGTTTTAATTTCTCCATCAAATCTGAATAAGATACTTGCTGGGTAATCTTGGTTGTAGGTTTTTCTCCTTCATCACTTTAAATATGTCCTGCCACTCCCTTCTGGCTTGCAGAGTTTCTGCTGAAAAATCAGCTGTTAACCTTATGGGGATTCCCTTGTGTGTTATTTGTTGTTTTTCCCTTGCTGCTTTTAATATGTTTTCTTTGTATTTAATTTTTGATAGTTTGATTAATATGTGTCTTGGCGTGTTTCTCCTTGGATTTATCCTGTATGGGACTCTCTGTGCTTCCTGGACGTGATTAACTATTTCCTTTCCCATATTAGGGAAGTTTTCAAATATAATCTCTTCAAATATTTTCTCAGTGCCTTTCGTTTTCTCTTCTTCTTCTGGGACCCCTATAATTCGAATGTTGGTGCGTTTAATGTTGTCCCGGAGGTCTCTGAGACTGTCCTCAGTTCTTTTCATTCTTTTTTCTTTATTCTGCTCTGCAGTAGTTATTTCCACTATTTTATTTTCCAGGTCACTTATCTGTTCTTCTGCCTCAGCTATTCTGCTATTGATCCCTTCTAGAGTATTTTTAATTTCATTTATTGTGTTGTTCATCATTGCTTGTTTCCTCTTTAGTTCTTCTAGGTCCTTGTTAAATGTTTCTTACATTTTCTGTATTCTATTTCCAAGATTTTGGATCATCTTTACTATCATTATTTTGAATTCTTTTTCAGGTAGCCTGCCTATGTCTTCTTCATTTGTTAGGTCTGGTGTGTTTTTACCTTGCTCCTTAATCTGCTGTGTGTTTTTCTGTCTTTTCATTTTGCTGATCTTACTGTGTTTGGGGTCTCCTTTTCACAGGTTGCAGGTTCGTAGTTCCCGTTGTTTTTGGTGTCTGTCCCCAGTGGCTAAGGTTGGTTCAGTGGGTTGTGTAGGTTTCCTGGTGGAGGGAACTAGTGCCTGTGTTCTGGTGGATGAGGCTGGATCTTGTCTTTCTGGTGGGCAGGTTCACATCTGGTGGTGTGTTTTGGGGTGTCTGTGGCCTTATTATGGTTTAGACAGCCTCTCTGCTAATGGATGGGGCTGTGTTCCTGTCTTGCTAGTATTTTGGCATAGGGTGTCCAGCACTGTAGCTTGCTGGTCGTTGAGTGAAGCTGGGTCTTGGTGTTGAGATGGAGATCTCTGGGAGATTTTTGTCGTTTGTTATTACGTGGAGCTGGAAGGTCTCTTGTGGATCAGTGTCCTGAAGTTGGCTTTCCCACCTCAGTGGCACAGCCCTGACGCCTGGCTGGAGCACCAAGAGCCTGTCCTCCACACAGCTCAGAATAAAAGGGAGAAAAAAATAGAAAGAAAGAAAGAAAGAAAGAGGGTAAAATAAAATAAAGTAATATAAAATAAAATAAAGTTATTAAAATAAAAAATTATTAAGAAAAAAATTTTTTAAAGTAAAAAAAAAAAAAAAACTGATGGACAGAACCCTAGGACAAATGGTTAAAGCAAAGCTATACAGACAAAATCTAACACGGAAGCATACACATACACACTCACAAAAAGAGGAAAAGAGGAGAAAATAATCTATCTTGCTCCCAAAGTCCACCACCTCAATTTGGGATGATTCGTTGTCTATTCAGGTATTCCACAGATGCAGGGTACATCAAGTTGACTGTGGAGATTTCATCTGCTTCTCCTGAGGCTGCTGGGAGAAATTTCCCTTTCTCTTCTTTGTTCGCACAGCTCCTGGGATTCAGCTTTGGATTTGGACCCACCTCTGTGTGTAGGTCGCCTGAGGACGTCTGTTCTTCGCTCAGACCAGACAGGGTTAAAGGAGCAGCTGATTTGGTGGCTCTGGCTCACTCAGGCCCGGGGGGAGGGAGGGGTACAGATGCGGGGCGAACCTGCGGCAGCAGAGGCCAGCGTGACGTTGCTCCAGCCTGAGGCGCGCTGTGCGTTCTCCTGGGGAAGTTGTCGCTGGATCACAGGACCCTGGCAGTGGCGGGCTGCACAGGATCCCAGGAGGGGAGGTGGGGATAGTGACCTGTGCTCACACACAGGCTTCTTGGTGGCGGCAGCAGCAGCCTTAGCGTCTCATGCCCGTCTCTGGGGTCCGCGCTGATAGCCGCGGCTCGCGCCTGTCTCTGGAGCTCCTTTAAGCAGCGCTCTTAATCCCCTCTCCTCGCGCACCAGGAAACAAAGGGGCAAGAAAAAGTCTCTTGTCTCTTTGGCAGCTGCAGACTTTTTCTCGTGCACCCTCCCGGCTAGTTGTGGTGCGCTAACCCCTTCAGGCTGTGTTCACGCTGCCAACCCCAGTCCTCTCCCTGGGATCCGACCGAAGCCCGAGCCTCAGCTCCCAGCCCCCGCCCGCCCCGGCGGGTGAGCAGACAAGCCTCTCGGGCTGGTGAGTGCTGGTCGGCACGGATCCTCTGTGCGGGAATCTCTCCGCTTTGCCCTCCGCACCCCTGTTGCTGCGCTCTCCTCCGTGGCTCTGAAGCTTCCCCCCTCCGCCACCCGCAGTCTCCGCCCGCGAAGGGGCTTCCTAGTGTGTGGAAACATTTCCTCCTTCACAGCTCCCTCCCACGGGTGCAGGTCCCATCCCTATTCTTTTGTCTCTGTTTTATCTTTTTTTCTTTTGCCCTACCCAGGTACGTGGGGAGTTTCTTGCCTTTTGGGAGGTCTGAGGTCTTCTGCCAGCGTTCAGTGGGTGTTCTGCAGGAGCAGTTCCACTTGTAGATGTATTTCTGATGTATCTGTGGGGAGGAAGGTGATCTCTGCATCTTACTCTTCCGCCATCTTCTCAAAAATCTCCAATCTTTTGTTGATGGGCACTTGAGTTGCTTCTATGTCTTGGTTATTGTAAATAGTGCTGCTATGAACATTGGGGTGCATGTGTCTTTTTGAATTAGAATTTTCATTTTTTCTGAATATATACCTAGGAGTTGAATTGCTGGATCGTTTGTAGTTCTATTTTTAGTTTTTAAGGAAACTCCATACTCTTTTCTATAGTGGCTGCACCAATTTACATTCCCATCTACAGTGTACAATTCCCTTTTCTCCCCATCCTCTCTAGCATTTATTATTTATAGACTTTTTGATGATATCCATTATATTTGGCCACTTCTTAAAAAGGCATCAGGTCATATATCCTTATGCTTCTTGGAGTAATGAGATTTCTCAGCCAATTTCCTGCACATAGATGGTTGGGGCACAAAGATTGTTTTATGTCTCAAAATAAATGCTTTTTTTTTTTTTTTAGCGCAGGTTGATGACCTCTTTTAATAATATGACTCTGACAAAAATCTTACTCAATTTACCTTTCTTTCCAACTTGATTCCAGTCAGCTCCATGTGTCAACAGACATGCCCATGGTAACTAGAAATAAATTTCCTCCCATACACTTACCTTTCTCTCATCTTATGTCATTCAGAATATAATCAGGAGACAAAACCACACCATTAATTTAAACATATATATATATATATATATATATATATATATATATATATATATATATATATGTTGTTATGTAAGAAAAAGAGAGTTAAATACTGAAAGGGTAAAAGAGTGCTAGAGCAAGGAGTGTGGTGTACAAAAATAGGACTGTGCTGTAGTGATCAGATGGTGTCCTCCCCAGAGCATCTTACTTTCAATGAACTTATTCAGACAAATAATTGGTTATGGTTGCAGTGATTTCTTTTTGTGTTGGCTGAGGTAAACTGGCCAGATCATGCCCACACAAGTTATATTTAAAGGATGGAAATTAATTGGAATTGCGTACAGAAGACTTTAATTATTCCAGGAAGTAAAAAGCACTGTATTTGGGTATTTAAACATATTCACTCTTGATAGTTTTTTGTTTTGTTTATTGGAAAGAAATATTGGTGATATTTCTAGAATAATGGCATGAGGAGCTTATCAAATCCTCTTCCTGAAAAGCAATGATAAAACTGGACAAAATTATCAAAAGCAACAATTCCAGGACTCTAAAAACTAACTATGGTATCAGTAAATTGAGACGTGCTTATTGAAGTAAAAACAAAAATAACAAAAAAACCCCTACTAAACCTTGAGCAATAACCGTGGGAGTCTGTGGCATTATTGCCTGTGTCATTTCTTACCAACACCCCCTTCCCTGGTTCCATGAGCAACACTAGTTCTGCCAGGGTGGGGCAAGCTGTGAAAATCAGAAGTTTACTGCTGAAGAGGTCTGACTTGACTTGGAACAGAACTCTAGATCAGAAAGCAATTTTGGTGGAAACCAATGAGGAATGGCAACATTGCAGGTAGTATGAAGTCATGATCTTAGTTGAGGTTAACAGCAGACTGGCGGACTAACCAAAAATTTAACAGAAAAATCCCCAAAATGAGACCACTATAGTGGGCCATAATAAACTCCCACATGTCCTTGGTGGTCTGGATGTGTGAACACATGTGTAAGGCTGCATACATGCTGGGAAAAAATTGGAGACAACCTTAGCTATCTACACATTCCTGGCTGAATGTAAGCTTATGTGCAGGCATGGGGGAGACAGGGTGGTGTCCAATAGAAAATAAAAGCTAGAAAGACTAGCAAAAGCTAGCAAACTTGAATTCTGAATACATTCTCCAACCCACATGCAGATACATTGGGAAAGGGTGGAAACCTTACTGATGGAAAGTGTTTGAGTGTAAACATTTTCAATTGACTGCTAAGCTATGCTGACACAGGGTTAACACCTAAAAAGATAGAATTTTAAAAATTAAAAATCTGAACAGAGACATCAGCAGGGAGACAGATATCATATAATTAATTTAGGTATATTTTTGAAAAGAAGAAACAGCCACAAATCTGAGAGGTAGGAGGAGGCATATCAGAATACAGAATTGCTGTAATATTTTTTCTAAAATGCTTAATTTTCAACAAAAAACATTAAGAGACAAGAAATTGAAACCCATAAAATAGAAACTGCATGGGCTCTAGATATTGGATTTAGCAGACTAAAACTTGAAAACATCTATTATAAATATGTCTAAAAAAAAAGAGAAGGGAACCATGTTTAAAGAATTTAAGAAAAGTATGATGGTAATGACCCACTGAATAGAAAATATTAATAAAGGGATAGAAATTATTTTAAAAAAGAACCAAGTAGAAAGTCTGTAGTTGAAGGCTTCAAAAATGAAAATTTTTAAATTCACTAATTTCAACAGAAGATTCAAGATGACAGAAGGAAGAATAAATGAACTTGAAGATAGATTAATAGGAATTATCCAATCTGAAAAATAGAAAGAGAAATAAATGAAGAAAAATGAACAGACTCTCAGAGAGTCATCAGACATATTAATATATGCATAATGGGAATCTCAGAAGGAAAGCAGAGGAAGAAATGGGTAAAAAAAATTTTAAGAAACAATAGCCAAAATTTTTTCAAATTTGATGAACAATAATAATATAACAAAACCACAATGAGGCATCACCTCACACTGGTCAGAATGGCCATCATCAAAAAATCTACAAACAATAAATGCTGGAGAGGGTGTGGAGAAAAGGGAACCCTCTTGCACTGTTGGTGGGAATGTAAATTGATACAGCCACTATGGAGAACAGTATGGAGATTCCTTAAAAAACTAAAAATAGAACTACCACATGACCCAGCAATCCCACTACTGGGCACATACCCTGAGAAAACTGTAATTCAAAAAGAGACATGTACCACAATGTTCATTGTAGCACTATTTACAATAGCCAGGACATGGAAGCAACCTAATTGTCCACTGACAGATGAATGCATAAAGAAGATGTGGCACATATACACAATGGAATATTACTCAGCTATAAAAAAGAAATGAAATTGAGTTATTTCTGAGAGGTGAATGGACCTAGAGTCTGTCATACAGAGTGAAGTAAGTCAGAAAGAGAAAAACAAATATTGTATGCTAACACATATATATGGAATCCAAAAAAAAAAAAATGGTTCTGATGAACTTACGAGCAGGACAGGAATAATGACACAGACATAGAGAATGGACTTGAGGACACGGGGTGGGAAGGGTACGCTGGGATGAAGTGAGAGAGTAGCACGGACATATATACACTACCAAATGTAAAATAGATAGCTAGTGGGAAGCAGCTGCATAGCACAGGGAGATCAGCTAGGTGCTTTGTGACCACCTAGAGGGGTGAGATAGGGAGAGTGAGAAGGAGGCACAAGAGGGAGGGGATATGGGGATATATGTATACATATAGCTGATTCAATTTTTTATATAGCAGAAACTAACAAAACATTGTAAAGCAATTATACTCCAATAAAGATGTTAAAAAAATTAATCTAAAATTCAAGAGACTCAACATACACCAAGTAGGATCAAAGAAATCTGTATCTGGACATATCAAATCAAAGATAAAGACCAAGAGAGAATCTTGAAAGCAGCAGGAGAAAAAAGACTTATCTTACATAAAGGAACAACATTCCAATTAATAGCTGGCTTCTCATTAGAAAAAAAAAAAAGGAGGACAGTGAGATAAAATACTCAAAGTGCTAAAAGGAAAAATCTGTCAACCAAGAATTCCATACCCAGTCAAACTATCCTTCAAAATGAAGTTGAAATAAGGGTATTTTCAGATTAACAAAGACTGAGATAATTCATTGCTAGCAATCTTGCCTTATAAGAAATACTAAAGAAAGTCTTTCCATATGAAAGAAAAGGATATAGGATGTTAAATCAAATTTACAGGAGGAAATAAAGAGCAAGGAAATGGTAAATATAAGGGTAACTGTAAAAGACTGCATAAATATATTTCCCTATCTTCTACTAACTGAATTAAAAAGGTTAAAGAATGTATAAAGTTTAAATTAAAATATTGTATTGATGATATATCATAGAGATGTAATAAAAATGACAATAACAGCACAAAGGAGGGAAAGTTAATGGAACTATATTGGATGAGTTTCTCTATTACCAAACTTAATAATCTAAAGTAGATTCGGGTAAATTAAGATGCACATTGTAATGATTATAGCAACTATGATGGTTAATCTTTGTGTCAATATTACTGCACTACAGGGTGCCCAGATTAAACATTATTTCTGGGTGTGTCTGTGAGGGTGTTTCTGGATGAAATCAGCATTTGAATCGGTGGACTCAGTAGACTGCCCTCCCCAGGGTGGGTGAGCATCATCCAACCTGTTGAGGGCCTGAATAGAACAAAAGGCAGAAGAAGGAAGAATTTGCCTTTTTTTCTTTCTTATTTGCCTGGTTGAGTTGGGACATTGGTCTTCTTCTGCCCCTAGACTGGGATTTACACCATTGCCTCCCCTGGTTCTTAGACCTTCAGACTCAGGCTGAAATTATACCACCGGTTTTCCTGGGTCTCCAGCTTGCAGATGGCAGATCATGGGACTTCTCAGTCTCCATAATCATGTGAGTCAACCCCTCATAATAAAAATCGATCTCTCTCTCTCCCTCTTCTCTCCCTCTCTCCTGATTCCTATTGGTTCGGTTTCTCTGGAGAACCCCAACTAATACAGCAACCACTATGTAAGTAACTAAAAATACAGCTACAAAATCAACAAAGGAATTAGTAGGGCACAATAAAAAAATTTATATAGTGGAAAAGAAAGAAGTAGAGAAGTGAAAGTGTTACCGACCAGGGTTCTTGCCCTCCTTAATCAATAGAAAATGATAAGAGGCCAGACAAGAAATTCAAGCAAGGCTTTATTGGAGCCCCTGCTGCAGCAAGGGGGGAGCCAGAACAAACAACAGTCTCCCTTGTTAACCTGCTCCCTGAGGGGGGGGCGAGCTGGTTCCTTATATGGGGGTGAGGGTAAGGGTGTGTCCAGGGGTCGGGCCAGAGGGGTGGCTTAGGTGGTTTGCCCACCCCTTTGTGATGTTGTGTGCAGGGGGCATGCACAGTACCCTGTTTTTGCTCCCAACCCCCTGTTTTTTCTCCTGGCTCTTCAGAAGTGGCATTTGGGCTTTTTTGGTCTTTTTGTATTTTTTGTCCATAATTTGTCCCAACTGAGCATGCACGCAGTTATTTTTAGTCCCTTATAGTTTCTTTGTATTTTTTGGCTTGAGGAAATGTTTGTCCAGATGCAAGCATTGCAGCACTGATGCAAAGGGTCCCAGGTCCCAGCCTGTCTCATTTCCCCCTGAGAGACTCTACACCCTTATTCTTAAGGGATGAGGTGCCAAAGGTCTCTTCTTTTGAAACTTCTTCCTGCTGGACAGGGTCTGCAGACCCTAGCCTACCCTAGAGGTATAGAAATCCCTTGCTGACTGTTCCAACGACCTGTAGGGAGCTTGGCCACTCTCCACTGGAATGGGCTGAATTCCTTGAGCCCTCATGAGTCTTACTTCAAACTGTTAGAGCCTAGAAGGCACAAACTTAACCAAAAAGTTAAACAAACAAGGGCTAGAAAGAACAACAATAGCCACTAAAGGGTCTGGAAAGGGAAGGAACCGGTTAACTTTGGGAGGGCTTCTTTTTTTCTTCTTCTTCTTTTTTAACTGTTGACCAGACAGTGGAGGCAATATCGCCCCTGTTGAAATTGTGAAGCCACTCTGCCTGGGTGTATATTTCCTTAATATTAACTGTTACCTGTCCTGTCACATTGATCCATGTGCAGCAGGAAGTATTAGTTATCGCACAAGCTCCATCTTGTTCTGCAAGACAAAAGCCAGACAATTGTCAAGAACCGCATCAGCCAAGGAAAAAAGAGAGGTTCCAAGTCTTGTTAAGGCTTCAAATAGGAGTCCAACCCACTACATCATTTTACTTATCTGTCGATGGTGCCTATCTTTTGAATAGGTATCTCAGATTTTCCACTGACTCAGAGGTGTATTGTTCTTCTGTTGTGACCTGTGGGGTTTCTGGAGGTAAAACTTCAGTCTGGACAAATGTACGCAACTAGATATATATCCCTTGAAGTTTGACAGCAGTAGGGGTGGCTAAAATTACTTTATAAGGGCCCTTTCATCTTGGCAATTGTTGGTCTTTGGGGCACCCCTCTTTCCATGTTTTAAGAAGAACTTAGTCCCCAGGGTTTATTTGTGAAGGAACTGCTCCTTCCTCTATATCTTTAGTGGGAGCTGACAGTGCCTTGTGAGCATAATCCTGGATTGCCTTCTGAACTTGTTCTAGATTAATAGTATATCTCAGGGTCTGGTTCACTTCCTCATCTGGTAGAACATCAGTAGTAAGAAAAGGCCTCCCATAGGTCATTTCAAATGGGCTAAGCCTCAGACCACTCCTGGGGGCTACACAGACCCTGAAGAGTACAATAGGAAGCAAGTTGGTCCAGGGTTCATGAGTTTCTTGGCAGACCTTTGCTAAGGTTTTCTTTATTTTTTAAAAATTATTTATTTATTTACTTATTTGTTTGTTTATTTATTTGGCTGTGCTGGGTCTTAGTTGCTGCCTATGGGATCTTTGCTGTGGCATGCAGGATCTTTAGTTGCGGCATGCGGGAATCTCTTAGATGTGGCATGCAGGATCTAGTTCCCCAACCAGGGATTGAACCCAGGCCTGCTGCATTGGGAGCAAGGAGTCTTAACCACTGGACCACCAGGGAAATCCCACTAAAGTTTTCTTTAAAATGTTGTTCATTTTCTCTACCTTCCCTGAAGACTGAGGGTGCCAAGAAGTGGCTTGTAGTCTATCCCTAGGGCCGTTGTGAGCCCCTGTGTGATTTTGGCTATAAAAGAGGGCCCATTATCACTCTGGAGGGACTTTGGAAATCCAAACTGAGAATTATTTCTTCTAAAAGGGACTTACACACTTCCATGGCCTTTTCAGATCGGGTGGGGAAGGCTTCAACCCATCCTGTGAAAGTATCAACAGACACCAGAAGATATTTATATCCTGATCGTGAGGGCATTTGCATGAAATCTAACTGCCAGTCTTCCCTCAGGCATGTCCCCCGGCATTGAATTGGCCTGAGTAACGAAGTGGGGAGTAGATAGGTCTGTGGGTTATTAGGGGCACATAAATTCCAGGCAAGCATTACTTGTTTTATTGTTCTTTTAAGCCCCTTCCCTGAAAAAGCCTTTTGCATCAAGTCCCATAGTGCACCCCTCCCATAGTAGGTGGCATCATGTAAGCTCTTAGTGAGTTTCCATTGTTAGGCCTCAGGGATTAGCACCCTATCCTCCTTTCTATACCAACCTGTGCTTCCTTGTTCATAACTCCATTTCTCAGAATTTTCTTGTTCCTGTGGGGAATAGTGGGGGAGCTAGGGAGTTCAGGGGGCCAATCACTAGGGCCATAACTTGTTCAGGTTCCTGCAGTTGAGCTGTCTGTTTTGCAATTTGATCAGCTTGGCTGTTCCCTTGGCTAACAAAAGGCCCCTCCCTGTGATGGCCCCTACAGTGGACTACTGCTACCTAGGTCGGGAGCTGCACTGCTTCTAAAAGAGTCAAAATCAAATCTTTATGTTTTAGGGGGGAACTTTTAGCGATTAACATTCCTCTTTCTTTCCAAATGGCAGCATAAGCATGGAACACATGGAACCCATACTTAGAGTCAGTAAACATATTTAATTTCTTATCCTTCCCTAATTGCAAACTCTCGTTAAGGCAATTAGTTCAGCCTTTTGGGCTGATGTCTGGGGTGGCAGGGCCTTGGCTTCTATGACTTCATCTAGGCTAACTATGGCATACACCACCTTTCAGTTTACTATTTCTACAAAACTGCTCCCATCAGTAAACCATTCGACCTCAGGGCTGTCTAGAGGCTCATCTAGAAGATCAGACCTACTGGAGTAAGTTTGTTCTATGGTCTCTATACACTGATGCAATAAGTCTCCACTCTTGACCACTGGAAGCAGAGTTTATGGGTTTGGGGTTTGGCACACCTTTAAGGTAATGTTGGGGGTGTCCATTAGGAGGGCCTGTAATTTTGTTAACCTTCCTCCAGTCAACCAATGTCCTTTGACTTCCAGCACAGATTGTACCTGATGAGAGGTTAACACATCTAAATGTTGTCCCAGGGTGAGCTTGGAAGACTCATTAACTAACAGGGCTGTGGCTGCTACTGCCCGCAGGCAGCTTGGCCATCCCAGGGCCACTGAGTCCAGTTGTTTTGAAAAGTAAGCCCCTGTTCTCTGATCTGGTCCCAGCTTTTGGGTCAGGACTCCTAGTGCTATCGCTGACTTCTTGTGAATGTATAGGGTAAAGGGTTGGTCCAAATTTGGAAGCTCCAGTGCTGGTGCTCTACTTAATTCAGTCCTTAGAGTCTCAAAGGCCCACTGGTGGTCCTTATTCCATTGAAGGGGTTCTCTTTCTTCTCCCTTTAGAGCCTCATATAGGGATTTTGCTATAAGGCCATAATTTGAAATCCAGACACAACAGAACACAGCCATCCTGAGAAAGCCTCGAAGTTGCCTCTTTGCGGTTGCAGATGGTAATGCACTAATTGCTGTTTTTTGATCTATGGCCAGGGCTTGTGCC
This sequence comes from Eubalaena glacialis, assembly GCF_028564815.1. NCBI lineage: Eukaryota > Metazoa > Chordata > Mammalia > Artiodactyla > Balaenidae > Eubalaena > Eubalaena glacialis. The sequence continues at coordinate 98,996,654 of NC_083724.1, read as the reverse complement.
CCTGGGGTCAAAACAAATCCTAAATATTGAACCCACTGCTGTGAGATCTGAGCCTTTGTTGGAGAGACTTTATATCCCCTTTCTGCCAGAAAATTTAGGACCCTAATGGTATTTTGATCTGAATCTTGTTTGGTCTCACTACTTATCAATAAATCATCAACATATTGTAGCAGAGTTCCCTTCTCAAGGCTCAGTTCCCTCAGTTCCCTTGCTAACATGTTTCCAAAAGATGGGGGCTGTCCCAAATCGCTGAGGAAGCACTGTTCACGTATATTGGGTAGCCTCCAGGGTGTCAGGGTCCCTCCATTCAAAGGCAAAAAGGTATTGAGACTCAGGATGTAGAGGAATACAGAAAAGTGCATCTTTGAGGTCCAAAACAGAGAAATACTGGGTGCTCCCTGGCACTTGGGTGAGGAAGGTGTATGGGTTTGGCACCAATGGGTGAATAGGGATGAGTGCCTCATTCACTGCTTGTAAATCTTGCACAAACCGATACTCCCCATTAGGCTTCTGAATGGGGAGGACCGGGGTGTTGCAAGGGGATTGGCAGGGCCTAATGAGTCTGTGTTTTAGGAATTTGCTGAGCAGCAGTTGGATTCCCCTCAGGGCCTCAGGCTTTAAAAGATCTTTTCCAGAGGTATTTTTCCCCAGGCTTTAACCTTATGTTTTTTGGGGGAACAGGTTTTGCCCTTCCTGGCACTGAGGTATCCCAAACTGCAGGATCTACTTGTTCCTTAATTTCTTGGGGAATGTCTTGGGGAATATTTTGATGACCAGCAGGTGGGTCATCTGGGGCTACTAACAGATGCAGTCTCTGCTTGAATTCTCTACCTCCTAAGAATATACTAGCTCTTAACTTATTTAGCAAATCTCTTCTGAGGAGGAGGACAGGGCATTCTGGCATATACAAAAAGGAGTGAATAATAATAATGGACCTGACTCTGTGGGCAAGGGGAGATGTAAATCACCTTACCTTTGGCTGTCTATCAACTCCTGTCACAGTACAGTCTCTGTTGGAGAGGGGGGCAGCTGGCCAAGTCAGAACAGAGCAGGTGGCTCCAGTGTCTACAAGAAATTCAGTTCTCCTACCTGCCACATCGAGGTTGACCCGAGGCTCTGCTGGAGTGATGAGGATGGATCGAGTGGGATCTGGAGCTGGGAAGGCACTCAGGCTCCATCAGTTGGTGTGCAGGAATCTCTCATTGGAGAGAGAATTGTAAGGAACTGGGGCCAGTCAAGGTTGCCCCTTGGGTGTCTCACAGGAAAGCACTCAGGACATTCCCCCTTCCAGTGCCCCGCCTTCCAACAAAAGGCATACTTGTTCGAGCCCAGGCAGCTTCTTGGCAGTCTGTCCAGGCTTCTTGGCCCTCCAGCGTCCCTTCGAGATGGTGGGTGGATCAGAGCAGCCAAAAGTTGTGTTTTCTTTTTTAGCCTCTTATCCTTATTGGAATCCTCCATTGAGTCGCGGTTGTTATAGACCTTGAAAGCCTCCTCTACCAAGGTTGACAGTGGGGTTTGGGGCCCAGACTCAAGCTTTTGTAATTTTCTCCTGATAATCAGGAGTAGCCTGGGTGATAAAATTCATGGCCAATAGTGTCCTCCCTTCTGCGGACTCAGGGTCTGTACTGGTGTACTTCCTGAATGCCTCTGTCACTCGGCTCAGGAAGACTGTTGGGTTTTCATCTTTTTCCTTTGCAACTTCTCGGACCTTATCATAATTTACAGACTTCACCATACACCATTTCAGTCCTTCTGATAGACAAGTAATATAATGTCTCATCCTAGCCTGGCCTACATGATCTTCATAGTCCCAGTGTGGGTCATGTTCTGCGACTGGATCCCCACCCACCTGAAAAATTTGGCGGTGTGGATTGGTGGCCAATAGGCCATCTGAGTGTTACCTGGCCTTTCTCAGTATACGCTCCCTTTCATCTGGGGTGCAACAGTAGGCCAGAATAACCATGATGCCCTGCCAGGTGAGAGAGAATGTCAACCCCAGCCTGATAAATTCATCCCTAAACTTGTCAGGGTTCTCTGAGAACCTGTCAAAATTCTCCTTACAAATTCCTAAGTCTCTCATTGAGAAGGGGACATGCACTCCAGTAGTGCTTCAGTTTCCATCAGCTGATTCCTGAAGGGGTAAAGGCCTTGTGGGGCAGAGGTGGGGGCTAACTTTGAACCTGATCCTGGGCGACAGGAAGTTCCACTACGAGTTACCCTGGAGGGACTAGTCTGTCCCTCCTGGGGCGACGGAAGATATAAAGGGACATAAGGAGGCAGAGATTGGGATTGGTCAGAGGGACCCGGAGAAGTAGGTGGCTCCGGAGGAGTAGGTGGCTCCGGGGAAGTAGGTGAAGCTTGGTTTCCCCCCTGAGAGTCGGAGAAAGTTAGAAGGGGATCATTTAAAATGTCGGGAGTGTTTCTGATTCCCCAGGCTTTTGATTACAGGAGACCCATAGAGCAGGGTTTTGGTAAAGGACCATGAAGGTTTATTTTGGGGGGTGGGGGCAGCCCCATGTGGTTTGTGGGATTTTAGTTCCCCGACCAGGGATCGAACACATGCCCTCAGCAGTGACAGCTCAGAATTCTAACCACTGGACCGCCAGGGAATTCCCAAGACCATGAAGGCTTGAACATAGGGAACCTCAGTCCATTTTCCTGTCCTGCAACAGTAGAGATCCAATTGCAACACGGTATTATAGAGACCCATTTTCAGACCATTTTTCTCCATTCCCCGACTTATACAAGGGCCAGGCAATGTTGCAATAGAGTTTAAATGTTTCCCTTTTCAGCCCGTCTATTTTGAAAGTTTCCAATTTTTAAGGATACTCTCCAGAGGTGTTTCTTCTGGCTTAGAAGAGGATCATCCCATGTTGAATAACATGCAACCGAGAAAAAGTGCTCCTAGAAATGAAGTCCAGTGTCCCAGAGACATTTACCAGGAGGCTTTTGTCCTATAATGTTTCCCTATGCTGGGGGTATTCCTCGAGTTTGAGCATCTATAAAACCTAGGATGTGGGCTGCTTGGAAGTGGCCACCCAATAGGTAATCTGTAACAAGGTATGGGCTGCCAAGGCCTTGAGTGAAAGGGGTCCTAGAGGTGCAAAAAAGGAACTCCTGGAGGAATTGGAGTTGGGTGCAATGGAAAATGCCATTGGGGTCAGGACCTAAGGGCCTACGTTGGGAGTATTCCCACAGGGGACTTTTTTGGACATAGAATAAGGTGAGAGAACTAGACAGCAGAAAAACCTAAAACCCTTTCCCCTATCTGTTTGACAGCTATGATAAAACTGGGGAGAGCCTGATGATTCCATCTGACACAGGCAACAATGAGTTTAGACAATGTTTCCCATGTAATTTAACACACCAAATGAACCCAATTAGTTTAGGATCTCTCTTTGGGAGGCTCCAGGGGCCCCATGAAGCATCCCAAAGTTAACTGGAAGTCAAAAGAATTTCAATTAGAATTTGATATTTGGGAAATCTGTCAAAAATTCCCAAAAGTTTTAAAACATCCAGTCAAATAGAATCATAGGCTGCTGTGAAACAATTATTCCTTGAGCTAAGGTGAAAAAACAAAAAAAGGATTCCAAAAGTAAATGCAGATCACTTAAAGGCACAGAAACTCACACAATCTGTTATCAAAAGGAGCATTCGAGGAAATCTTTGTTCTCTTATGAGAGAAAGAAACCAAATCCAGTCTTATATCAGCCTACTCTTGATAAAATCCGGTTACCTAATTAAATTTAATCCAACCTTAGAAAATTCCAACCACATAAAAAATTCTCTTCTCAGTGTTCCTTTTCTGCAAATCTTCTGTAACTTTCTGTAGCCATATTTTGTCCCTTCTTTTTTCCATTCAGAAATAACCAGCTGTAGGACAAAATCACATTTTTCCATTTAACAAAATACATTTCCATTCCACATACCTTCTTTTCTGAAAGCACACATCCTACCTTACTTATGTCACAATGAAATGTCTTTTACATTAGCATTCCCTGATTGGAATATCCCATAAACTCTTGGGATGATCCCATGTATCTTCCCAAAGCACAATTTCTTTCCTTAATGTGATGTAAGATATGTGCCTAATAAACCCAAACATCCTTACTTTCCCTCTCACAAGAAAACAAAAGTAGGTAAATTTAGACCTGTTTAGCAATTGATGTTCCAATATTTCATCTTATTTGAAATGGCCTGGATACTCAATGGATTCCTATCATTTAACTTAATTTAGTTTCAAGTTACCAAAATTTGGAGGGACTGTTCTAGATGGACATTTTGAAAACATGATTATTCCCATTGAGTTTACTAAAAAACTCTTATCCAGTTATATTTACTTAAAAGTTTAATCATATCAGGTTATTTTCCTTGCTAACAGATTTTATCACAGAAAAAATATGCACTTATTGACTTCCAGTAACCCTAGGTACGATAGAAGTATTATACTTAATGTTGATAATACAGACAGGTCTGTATTAATTAAACCCACAAGCTTAAGCCACACAAGTTAATTTTTACAAAATCAGAGATCTCTTAGTTTTCCTGCTTGAATTTAAAAAGGCCTCTTTTTTTCCCTCAGTCTGGGGGACTACAGATGGATCAGGGAGTCCCTGAGAGTCCAGGCACAATAGTTACATTGCAAAGGCAGAGGAGAGAGGTGTAAGCCCCTCTCTTCTTTTTTTGTTCTTTAAAATCCCACTAAGTAACCCAAGGCTGGAGTCGAGTCTCAGACAATGTGGGATCCGTTTGTATTTCAGGGTTTAAGAGCTTCACCATGCCCACAATGTTAGCAGAGACTTGTAGGAGCAGTTGGACAGACAAAACTCATAAAACAAAGATACCAATGACAAAAACTTAGACACAAACAAGAAGTTTTCAGGATAAAGGGGATGGGAGTGCAGGTATAAGGACCAAGGGAGAGGTAAAGGGAGGAGGGACAGAAAAGACTGTAAAAGAGAAAGAGAAAGAGAAAGAGAAAGAGAGAGATTGCCATTTCAACCTGACCCTGCAGTTGTCTCTTCAGGCACCAACCTGCAAGCTTTCAGAAAGGGCCACTGAAGGAGGGTGCACCCTGTCCACTGCCCACCGGGGTGATCAAGCCTGGAAACCAGACAGTTGTATTTCATCTGTAGGAACCTAACCCACAGGTGGGACTCTCACCCATGCATACACCAGCTTATAGAAATCTGCTGTAGCACTGCAGCAAAGGGTCTCAGGTCCCAGCCTGTCTCAAAAGTCGGGGGAAAGATAAGAGACATACAGAAAACAAATACCAAAGTGGAAAATGTAATTCCAACCATATCAATAATCACATTGAATGTGAATAGATGAAACAAAGTTAGACAAAGATTGATAGACCATATTTGAAAAGCAAGGTCCTTAAAATATAGTCTCGAGGGAGGGGCAAGATGGCGGAAGAGTAAGACGCGGAGATCACCTTCCTCCCCACAGATACATGAGAAATACATCTACACGTGGAACTGCTCCTACAGAACACCCACTGAACGCTGGCAGAAGACGTCAGACCTCCCAAAAGGCAAGAAAATCCCCACGTACTTGGGTAGGGCAAAAGAAAAAAGAAATAACAGAGACAAAAGAATAGGGACGGGACCTGCACCAGTGGGAGGGAGCTGTGAAGGAGGAAAGGTTTCCACACACTAGGAAGCCCCTTCGTGGGCAGAGACTGCGGGTAGCAGAGGGGGGAAGCTTCGGAGCCACGGAGGAGAGCGCAGCCACATTGGTGCGGAGGGCAAAGCGGAGATTCCCGCACAGAGGAGCGGTGCCGACCAGCACTCACCAGCCCGAGAGGCTTGTCTGCTCAGCCGCCGGGGCGGGCGGGGCCTGGGAGCTGGGGCTCGGGCTTCGGTGCTAGCCGGGAGGGAGTCCGGGAAAAAGACTGCGGCTGCCAAAGAGGCAAGAGAATTTTTCTTGCCTCTTTGTTTCGCGGCGCGCAAGGAGAGGGGATTCAGAGCGCCGCCTAAACGAGCTCCAGAGACGGGCGCGAGCCGCGGCTATCAGCGCGGATCCCACAGCAACAGGGACGCAGAGGGAAAAACGGAGAGATTCCCGCACAGAGGCTCGGCGCCGAGCAGCACTCACCAGCCCGAGAGGCTTGTCTGCTCACCCGCTGGGGCGGGCGGGGGCTGGGAGCTGAGGCGCGGGCTTCGGTCGGATCCCAGGGAGAGGACTGGGGTTGGCTGCGTGAACACAGCCTGAAGGGTCTAGCGCACCACAACTAGCCGGGAGGGTGCACGAGAAAAAGTCTGCAGCTGCCGAAGAGGCAGGAGACTTTTTCTTGCCTCTTTGTTTCGCGGCGTGCAAGGAGAGGGGATTCAGAGCGCCACTTAAACGAACTCCAGAGACGGGCACGAGCCGCGGCTATCAGCGCGGACCCCAGAGACGGGCATGAGACGCTAAGGCTGCTGCTGCCGCCACCAAACAGCCTGTGGGCGAGCACAGGTCATTCTCCACACCGCCCCTCCTGGGAGCCTGTGCAGCCCGCCACGGCCAGGCTCCCATAATCCGGGGACAACTTCCCCGGGAGAGCGCACGGCGCGCCTCAGGCTGCTGCAACGTCACGCCGGCTTCTGCCGCCGCAGGCTCGCCCCGCCTCCTCCGTACCGCTCCCTCCCCCCGGCCTGACTGAGCCAGAGCCCCCGAATCAGCTGCTCCTTTAACCCCGTTCTGTCTGGGTGGGGAACAGACGCCCTCAGGGGACCTACATGCAGAGGCGGGTCCAAATCCAAAGCTGAACCCCGGGAGCTGTACGAACAAAGAAGAGAAAGGGAAATCTCTCCCAGCAGCCTCAGAAGCAGCGGATTAAAGCTCCACAAACAACTTGATGTGCCTGCATCTGTTGAATACCTGAATAGACAACGAATCATCCCAAATTTAGGAGATGGACTTTGGGAGCAGGATATATTAACTTTTCCCCTTTTCCTTTTTTTTGTGAGTGTAGATGTGTATGCTTCTGGGTGAGATTTTGTCTGCATAGCTTTGCTCTCACCGTTAGTCCTAGGGTTAGGTCCGTCCGTTTTTTTTTTTGTTTTTTTTTTTTTTTTGGCTTAAAAATTTTTTTTTCCCTAATAAATGTTTTCTTAATAATTTTTTCCTTATTTTCTATTTTTAAAAAAATTTTTAATAAGTTTTTTCACATTTTTTATTTTAAAAAATTAAAAAATTTTTTTTCTTAATAAATTTTTTCTAAATAATTTTTTTCTTATTTTTAGTATAAAAAATTAATAAATCTATTTTTAAAAATTAAAAAAAATTTTTTTTCTTAATAAATTTACTCTTAATAATTTTTTTTCTTATTTTTTATTATAATTGCTTTATTTTATTTTATTTTATCCTCTTTTTTTCTTTCCTTCCATTTTTTCTCCCTTTTATTCTGAGCCGTGTGGATGAAAGGCTCTTGGTGCTCCAGCCAGGCATCAGGGCTGTGCCTCTGAGGTGGGAGAGCCAACTTCAGGACACTGGTCCACAAGAGACCTCCCAGCTCCACGTAATACTAAACGGCGAAAATCTCTCACAGATCTCCATCTCAACATCAAGACCCAGCTTCACTCAACGACCAGCAAGCTACAGTGCTGGACACCCTATGCCAAACAACTAGCAAGAGAGGAACACAGCCCCATCCATTAACAGAGAGGCTGCCTAAAATCATAATAAGGCCACAGACACCCCAAAACACACCACCAGACGTGGACGAACCCACCAGAAAGACAAGATCCAGCCTCATCCACCAGAACACAGGCACTAGTTCCCTCCACCAGGAAACCTACACAACCCACTGAACCAACCTTAGCCACTGGGGACAGATACCAAAAACAACGGGAACTACGAACCTGCAGCCTGTGAAAAGGAGACCCCAAACACAGTAAGATAAGCAAAATGAGAAGACAGAAAAACACACAGCAGATGAAGGAGCAGGGTCAAAACACACCAGACCTAACAAATGAAGAGGAAATAGGTAGTCTACCTGAAAAAGAATTCAGAATAATGATAGTAAGGATGATCCAAAGTCTTGGAAATAGAATAGACAAAATGCAAGAAACATTTAACAAGGACGTAGAAGAACTAAAGAGGAACCAAGAAACGATGACAAGCACAATAAATGAAATTAAAAATACTCTAGATGGGATCAATAGCAGAATAACTGAGGCAGAAGAACGGATAAGTGACCTGGAAGATAAAATGGTGGAAATAACTACTGCAGACCAGAATAAAGAAAAAAGAATGAAAAGAACTGAGGACAGTCTCAGAGACCTCTGGGACAACATTAAACGCACCAACATTCGAATTATAGGGGTCCCAGAAGAAGAAGAGAAAAAGAAAGGGACTGAGAAAATATTTGAAGAGATTATAGTTGAAAACTTCCCTAATATGGGAAAGGAAATAGTTAATCAAGTCCTGGAAGCACAGAGAGTCCCATACAGGATAAATCCAAGGAGAAACACACCAAGACACATATTAATCAAACTATCAAAAATTAAATATAAAGAAAACATATTAAAAGCAGCAAGGGAAAAACAACAGATAACACACAAGGGCATCCCCATAAGGTTAACAGCTGATCTTTCAGCAGAAACGCTGCAAGCCAGAAGGGAGTGGCAGGATATACTTAAAGTGATGAAGGAGAAAAACCTACAACCAAGATTACTCTACCCAGCAAGGATCTCATTCAGATTTGATGGAGAAATTAAAACCTTTACAGACAAGCAAAAGCTGAGAGAGTTCAGCACCACCAAACCAGCTTTACAACAAATGCTAAAGGAACTTCTCTAGGCAAGAAACACAAGAGAAGGAAAACACCTACAATAACAAACCCAAAACATTTAAGAAAATGGGAATAGGAACATACATATCGATAATTACCTTAAATGTAAATGGATTAAATGCTCCCACCAAAAGACACAGACTGGCTGAATGGATACAAAAACAAGACCCATATATATGCTGTCTACAAGAGACCCACTTCAGACCTAGAGACACATACAGACTGAAAGTGAGGGGATGGAAAAAGATATTCCATGCAAATGGAAACCAAAAGAAAGCTGGAGTAGCAATTCTCATATCAGACAAAATAGACTTTAAAATAAAGACAATTACAAGAGACAAAGACGGACACTATATAATGATCAAGGGATCGATCCAAGAGGAAGGTATAACAATTGTAAATATTTATGCACCCAACATAGGAGCACCTCAATACATAAGGCAAATACTAACAGCCATAAAAGGGGAAATCGACAGTAACACAATCATAGTAGGGGACTTTAACACCCCACTTTCACCAATGGACAGATCATCCAAAATGAAAATAAATAAGGAAACACAAGCTTTAAATGATACATTAAACAAGATGGACTTAATTGATATTTATAGGACATTCCACCCAAAAACAACAGAATACACATTTTTCTCAAGTGCTCATGGAACATTCTCCAGGATAGATCATATCTTGGGTCACAAATCAAGCCTTGGTAAATTTAAAAAAATTGAAATCGTATCAAGTATCTTTTCCGACCACAACGCTATGAGACTAGATATCAATTACAGGAAAAGATCTGTAAAAAATACAAACACATGGAGGCTACACAATACACTACTTAATAACGAAGTGATCACTGAAGAAATCAAAGGGGAAATCAAAAAATACCTAGAAACAAATGACAATGGAGACACGACGATCCAAAACCTATGGGATGCAGCAAAAGCAGTTCTAAGAGGGAAGTTTATAGCAATACAAGCCTACATCAAGAAACAGGAAACATCTCGAATAAACAACCTAACCTTGCACCTAAAGCAATTAGAGAAAGAAGAACAAAAAAACCCCAAAGCTAGCAGAAGGAAAGAAATCATAAAGATCAGATCAGAAATAAATGAAAAAGAAATGAAGGAAACAATAGCAAAAATCAATGAAACTAAAAGCTGGTTCTTTGAGAAGATAAACAAAATTGATAAACCATTAGCCAGACTCATCAAGAGAAAAAAGGAGAAGACTCAAATTAATAGAATTAGAAATGAAAAAGGAGAAGTAACCACTGACACTGCAGAAATACAAACGATCATAAGAGATTACTACAAGCAACTCTATGCTAATAAAATGGACAACCTGGAAGAAATGGACAGATTCTTAGAAATGCACAACCTGCCGAGACTGAACCAGGAAGAAATAGAAAATATGAACAGACCAATCACAAGCACTGAAATTGAAACTGTGATTAAAAATCTTCCAACACACAAAAGCCCCGGACCAGATGGCTTCACAGGCGAATTCTATCAAACATTTAGAGAAGAGCTAACACCTATCCTTCTCAAACTCTTCCAAAACATTGCAGAGGGAGGAACACTCCCCAACTCATTCTACGAGGCCACCATCACCCTGATACCAAAACCAGGCAAAGATGTCACAAAGAAAGAAAACTACAGGCCAATATCACTGATGAACATAGATGCAAAAATCCTCAACAAAATACTAGCAAACAGAATCCAACAGCACATTAAAAGGATCATACACCATGATCAAGTGGGGTTTATTCCAGGAATGCAAGGATTCTTCAATATACGCAAATCAATCAACGTGATACATCATATTAACAAATTGAAGGAGAAAAACCATATGATCATCTCAATAGATGCAGAGAAAGCTTTCGACAAAATTCAACACCCATTTATGATAAAAGTCCTGCAGAAAGTAGGCATAGAGGGAACTTTCCTCAACATAATAAAGGCCGTATATGACAAACCCACAGCCAACATTGTCCTCAATGGTGAAAAACTGAAACCATTTCCACTAAGATCAGGAACAAGACAAGGTTGCCCACTCTCACCACTATTATTCAACATAGTTTTGGAAGTGCTAGCCACAGCAATCAGAGAAGAAAAAGAAATAAAAGGAATCCAAATCGGAAAAGAAGAAGTAAAGCTGTCACTGTTTGCAGATGACATGATACTATACATAGAGAATCCAAAAGATGCTACCAGAAAACTACTAGAGCTAATCAATGAATTTGGTAAAGTAGCAGGATACAAAATTAATGCACAGAAATCTCTTGCATTCCTGTATACTAATGATGAAAAATCTGAAAGTGAAATTAAGAAAACACTCCCGTTTACCATTGCAACAAAAAGAATAAAATACCTAGGAATAAACCTACCTAAGGAGACAAAAGACCTGTATGCAGAAAATTATAGGACACTGATGAAAGAAATTAAAGATGATACAAACAGATGGAGAGATATACCATGTTCTTGGATTGGAAGAATAAACATTGTGAAAATGACTCTGCTACCCAAAGCAATCTACAGATTCAATGCAATCCCTATCAAACTACCACTGGCATTTTTCACAGAACTAGAACAAAAAATTTCACAATTTGTATGGAAACACAAAAGACCCCGAATAGTGAAAGCAATCTTGAGAACGAGAAATGGAGCTGGAGGAATCAGGCTCCCTGACTTCAGACTATATTACAAAGCTACAGTAATCAAGACAGTTTGGTACTGGCACAAAAACAGAAATATAGATCAATGGAACAGGATAGAAAGCCCAGAGATAAGCCCACGCACATATGGTCACCTTATCTTTGATAAAGGAGGCAAGCATATACAGTGGAGAAAAGACAGCCTCTTCAATAAGTGGTGCTGGGAAAATTGGACAGGTACATGTAAAAGTATGAAATTCGAACACTCCCTAACACCATACACAAAAATAAACTCAAAATGGATTAAAGACCTAAGTGTAAGGCCAGAGACTATCAAACTCTTAGAGGAAAACATAGGCAGAACACTGTATGACATAAGTCACAGCAAGATCCTTTTTGACCCAGGTCCTAGAGAAATGGAAATAAAAACACAAATAAACAAATGGGACCTAATGAAACTTAAAAGCTTTTGCACAGCAAAGGAAACCATAAACAAGACCAAAAGACAACCCTCAGAATGGGAGAAAATATTTGCAAATGAAGCAACGGACAAAGGATTAATCTCCAAGATTTACAAGCAGCTCATGCAGCTCAATAACAAAAAAACAAACAACCCAATCCCAAAATGGGCAGAAGACCTAAATAGACATTTCTCCAAAGAAGAGATACAGATTGCCAACAGACACATGAAAGAATGCTCAACATCATTAATCATTAGAGAAATGCAAATCAAAACTACAATGAGGTATCATCTCACACCGGTCAGAATGGCCATCATCAAAAAATCTAGAAACAATAAATGCTGGAGAGGGTGTGGAGAAAAGGGAACACTCTTGCACTGTTGGTGGGAATGTAAATTGATACAGCCACTATGGAGAACAGTATGGAGGTTCCTTAAAAAACTAAAAATAGAACTACCATATGACCCAGCAATCCCACTACTGGGCATATACCCTGAGAAAACCATAATTCAGAAAGAGTCATGTACCAAAATATTCATTGCAGCTCTGTTTACAACAGCCAGGACATGGAAGCAACCTAGGTGTCCATCATCAGATGAATGGATAAAGAAGATGTGGCACATATATACAATGGAATATTACTCAGCCATAAAAAGAAATGAAATGGAGGTGTTTGTAATGAGGTGGATGGAGTTAGAGTCTGTCATACAGAGTGAAGTAAGTCAGAAAGAGAAAAACAAATACAGTATGCTAACACATATATATGGAATCTAAGGGAAAAAAAAAAAAAGAGGTCATGAAGAACCTAGTGGCAAGATGGGAATAAAGACACAGACCTACTAGAGAATGGACTTGAGGATATGGGGAGGGGGAGGGGTGAGATGTGACAGGGTGAGAGAGTGTCATGGACATATATACAGTACCAAATGTAAAATAGATAACTAGTGGGAAGCAGCCGCATAGCACAGGGAGATCAGCTCGGTGCTTTGTGACCACCTAGAGGGGTGGGATAGGGAGGGTGGGAGGGAGGGAGATGCAAGAGGGAAGAGATATGGCAACATATGTATATGTGTAACTGATTCACTTTGTTGTAAAGCAGAAGCTAGCACACCATTGTAAAGCAATTATACTTCAATAAAGATGTTTAAAAAATATATATATATATAGTCTCTAAGAAGTGGAGGAAAGAAAGGTAGGAAGGAAGGAAGGAAGGAAAGAAGGGAAAAAGAAAAAAAGAAGGTAGGAGAGAAATAAGAAATTAAAGGCATCCAACTTTAAATGGCAGAATTAGAACTTTTATTACAGAGGACATGATCCTATGTGTTAGAAAACACCAATGATCCCACCAAAACAAAATACAACAAAACAAAACAGACTAGAATGAATAAACAAGTTTTAGAAGGTCACAGGAAACATTTCTTATAAAAATAAATTTCATTTCTATATACTAAGTACAAAAATATGAAAAGGAAATTAACAAAATGATTTCATTCACAGTAGCATGGAAAAGAATAAAATACTTAGAAATAAATTTAATAAAGAGCTGCAAGATCTGTACACTGAAAACTACAAAACATTGCTGAGAGAAATTAAAGATCTATATAAACAGAAACATTTCTTGTTCATAGATCAGGAGACTTCATATTATCACGAAAGCAATTCTCGGACTTCCCTGGTGGTGCAGTGGTTAAGAATCCTCCTGCCAATGCAGGGGACACAGGTTCGAGCTCTGGTCCAGGAAGATCCCACGTGTCGCGGAGCAACTAAGCCCATGAGGCACAACTACAAGCCAGCGCTCTAAAGACGGTGAGCCACAGCTACTGAGCCGTGTGCCACAACTACTAAAGCCCACGTGCCTAGAGCCCATGCTCCACAACAAGAGAAGCCACCACAATGAGAAGCCTGCACGTTGCAACCAAGAGTAGCCCCCACTCACCACAACTAGAGAAAGCCCACACGCAGCAACGAAGACACAAAGCAACCAAAAATAGATAAATAAATAAATAAATAAATAAATTTTTAAGTAAAAAAAAGAAAGCAATTCTCCTCGGATTGATCTATAAATTCAATGCAGTCCCTGTGAATATTCTAGCAGGCTCTTTTTGTGTAGCATTTGACAGCTGATTCTAAAATTCATATGGAAACGCAAAGGATGCAGAATAGCCTAAACAGTTTGGCAAAAGAATAAAGCTGGAGAACTTTCACCACCTGACGTCAAATTTTACTATAATACGTATTAATCTAGACAGTGGGTTTCAGGCACAAGGAAAGGAATACAGTTCAATGGCACAGAATTAAGAGTCCAGAAATAAAACAATTTTTATTATGAATTGATTTTCAACAAAGGTCCCAAGACAATTCAATACAAGAAAGACTAACCTTTCTTTTTTTAACCAAGGAAAGGTGCAGGGATAAATGGATATCCACAGGAAAAACCCAAAGCAAAGAAACAGAAACTTACATCACACTAGACAAAAATGAACTAAAACTCGATCACAGATCCAAATGTAAGAAACAACCCCTAAAATTTCTCAAAGAAAACATAGAAGAAACTCTTCATGATCTATTAGATATAACATCAAAAACATGATCCATACAAGAAAAGATTAGTAAATTAGACTTCATCAAAATTAAAAACTTTTGCTCTTTGAGCGCCACTGTTGAAAGAATGAATAAACAAGCTACAGACTTGGAGAAAATCTTGCAAATCACATATCTGATAAAGAACGGAATCTTGCCATTTGCAACAACATGGATGGACCATGAGGGTATTATGTTAAGTGAAGTAAGTCAGACAAAGGCAAGTACTGTATGATTACACTTATATATGCAATCTAAAAAATAAAACAAATGAAGAAACCTAACAAAACAGAGACAGAGTTATAGATACAGAGAACAAACAGGTGCTTGCCAGACGGGAGAGTGTTGGGGGAAAGAAAGCAATAGGTGAGGGAGATGAAGAGGTACAAAATTTCAGTTGCAAAATAAATGAGTATGAAATGTACACTGTGGGGAATATAGTCAATAATTATGTGATATATTTGTATGGTGACATATCATAACTATACTTATCATTTTGAAATGTACAGAAATAACCAATCACTATGTTGTGTAACAGGAACTAACATAGCATTGTACATCAATTATACTTCAAAAACAAACAAATTCATAGGAAAGGAGATCGGATTTGTGGTTACCAGAGGCCGGAGATTGGGGGAGGGGGAATTGGTTAGCTGCAGTCAAAGGTACAAACTCCCAGTTATGCGATAAATAAGTACTAGGGATGTAATGGACAACATGATAAATATAATTAACACTGCTGTATGTTATACATGACAGTTGATAAGAGTAAATCCTAAGAGTTCTCATCACAAGGAAAATTTTTTTTTCCATTTCTTTAATTTTGTATCTATGTGGGATGATGGATGTTCACTAAATTTATTCTGATGATCATTTCATGATGCATGGAAGTCAAATCATTATGCTATACACCTTAAGGTTAAAAAAATTTTTAAAAAGAAAGAATGGACCTCAGTTAATATTAATGTCTCAATATTGGCTCACTAGTTGTGATAAATGTGCCATAGTAATATAAGATCTTAATATTAGGGGAAAGTGGGTGAGGGGGATCTTGGAACTCCTTGTACTGTCTTTGCAACTTTTTCATAAATCTAAAACAAAAAGTTTATTTAAATATAAATAAATAAATAAATTTTTAAAAATGTACAGAAAATCATTGAATTGTCCCTTGTATAATAATAAGTGAACTTCATGGTATATAAATTATATCTTAGTAGAGTTGTTTAAAAGGTTATTAAGAAGGTCAGGGTGGGATCAGGGCTGGGCTGAGGCGGGGTCAGGGCAAGGTCAGGCAGGGCCAGGGTGGGGTCAGGCGGGAGTCAGCAACCCTGGCAATGGGCACGGAGGCGTGGATCGCCCAAGGCCGAGGCCAGCCTGTGGCCCTTCTCTGGCTGCTGCTGCTGCCCGTGGCCACCCTGGAGCTGCGAGGGTCCCCGGCCACGGCCACGGCCGCCCCCGGCTGGGCTCCAGGCGCGGGCGGAGCGGTGGAGGGCAGCGCTCCGACTCCGGAAGCACAGCGGTTGGCCCCGGGAGCCACAGGTGCGTTGGGGCCTCTGTTGAGGGCTGAAACGGCCTAAACTGCAGGGCCTGAGGGGGCCAGCTGTGACCAGGGCCTGGGTGCCCTGAGTCACTGAATTTCATCTTTTCTCTGCCCTGGCCAACAACCAGGCAGCCCAGAGACCCTCTCAACACAGGTGGGTCACCGACTCCCCACTGTGGAGCCTCTGGGTGGGAAGTGCCTCTGTGGGACTGTGGGACCTCTGTGGGACTGTGGAAGTGGGGACATAGCAGGGTCTGACCCTGAGGCTGGGTGGCTGGGTGGAGGAAAGCACCAGGACTGATGAATGAGAGGCCCTGAGTCCAGGGCCGCGGGTCTCATTCCCCTCCGTGAGGCCCTGGAAGCGCAGGCCCTAGACCAAGATGCCCGCTCTCAGGGTGCCTGGGCACACCCCCTGCCCTCCCAGGTGTGAGTCCTAGAGCCAGGGCTGTCTTCATTAGCCCACTCCCTCTTCTTTTAGAAATGTAGAATCCTGAGTCAGAGAGGGGGAATGACTTTCCCCAGCTCACACAGCACCACAGACTGCAAATCTCCCTCCCTAAGACACCGGGGTGACATGGAGGAGGCACAGGCCCTTAGAAGCCATGATCTTGAGCAAGTAATGTTGGCAACTTCTGAGACCTTTAGTTCTTTGATCTACAAGAGTAGGCATTGAGGTGTGCTAGTTGAGGGAAATAAGGTCTGTGACGTGCCCAGCACTTGGCAGCCTCACTCGGGGATGTCCTTCTCCCTGGAGATGCTGCTGTGAGCTGCTGTGGCTACCTTAGGTCCCCCCTTGCCCCATCCCACCAGACCTCTGGGTCCTCATCCCCACAGGGCTTGCTCTGTCCAATTCTCAGGGGCAGCCAGTGAAAGTAGAGTCCAGGTAGCGCTGTCATTTTGGCTAGGCCACTGGACGCTTGGCCTTGGTTTTCCCATCTATGAAGTGGACAGGGCCTTCCTGGTAGTGGCATTTGGGGTACTACTAGTGTCTCTATCGTAGGTGGCAGGGGAGTCTCCACAGTGTGCGGGAAACCCAAGGTGATGGGGAAGATCTACGGTGGCCAGGACGTGGTGGCTGGCCAGTGGCCATGGCAGGCCAGCTTGCAGTACCAGGGCTCACATATCTGTGGAGCTGTCCTCATTAACTCTCACTGGGTCGTTTCCACTGCCCACTGCTTTCTGAAGTAAGTCCTCCTTCCAGGGTGCCAGCACAGGCACTGGCAGGGGAGGGGGATATGGGGGAAGAGGAGAAAAAGGGTGATGGGCATCCCACGTCAGCTCCTCTGGGCTTTTCTCTGGGGCAGTCTGTGGCCTTCAGATGCATGTCATTCCTGCCTTTGGCCTGTGTACCCTCCACCTGGACGGTCCTCCTTGCTCACCTGCTCAGATCCGCCTCATGCTCTGCCATCAGCCCCTGTGCCTGTCCTTCAACACAGATGTGCCTCAGGAGAGTGGCAGTGTCCATCCTGGCTGCCATGCAGTGTGGACCAATCTCAGATCACAGCTTCTTCTTAATGTCCCCACATTTCCAGGTGTCAGATTCTAGGCAGGGACCTGGGACCGCATGTATGGCCAGCAGCTGGGCAATTCTTCTTATTACTCCTGCACAACTGTGTGCCCAGGAGTAGTCATGGCCGCTGGTGTGCGTTGTGGGGAGCCATGGTGCCAGGCTGCATAGGTGGGAATTGGGGCTCCCTGGGAGAGTGACATGGCTGCTCAGGAGTCTAATTCCCCTGGCCGTCCTGGGCCTGGCTCAGTGCCTAGGTCTGAACAGATGAGGAGGGGTCCCCAGGGAGTTGGGGCATCACAGCCCAGGTCTGGGAGCTGGAACTTTCAGAACTTAGAGTCCTATTGGCGCCTACTCCATACGATGATCCATGCAAGCCCCTTTGTGACATCAGGGGTGGCAAGTCCCCACCTCACCCTGTCTCCATCCTGTCACAAGAGAAGGCCCAACATGGGTGAGAAGGGCAGACGCATGGGCTGGGGGTTCCGGAGAAGGGCTATGGAGAGGGAGGGGCTTGCTGGAGGGGAAGGGTTTGGGCAAGGGGAGCATGAGTGGGTCTCCAGGTGGATGAGCCGTGCAAACAGTCAGGGAGGTGGGAAGTTTCAGCACCTGTGTTCAGGGAACAAGGCAAGGTTCTGTTTCCTGCACTCATTTGCTCATTTATTTAACAAATCTTTTGTGAGTCCTTATACCTAAGTGGAGAAGCAGCCCTTGGTCAGGAAGGTGTTTAAAGAAAGGAGAGGTCAGGAAGAATGTGGGGCCAGAAGGTGGACTGTAGGGAGTCTTGGGAAGGGTAAAGTTAGAGCTGGGATTGAGCCAGAACTCCTCCTGTGTACAATCAAAGACCTTCATTTGATACGCCACCAAGGATCTTTCCAGCACAAGGATTCAATGCTCCTCTGATTCTAGTGTGTGATGGAGAAGCCGTGTGTCTGAGGTTGTAAGTAGAATATCAATTAGCCCCAAGAAAGAAGGACTCCTGAACGCTAGAAATGGGGAGAAAAAAGCTGTCTAGCATCATGTGGGGTAGAGGCCTGTGGGCAGTTAGATGAGGATGCAGGGAAAGAGCTAGCCCACACGCAGAGATGATGGTGACAATGTGCCCTTCTTCCTCCAGAAAATCTCATGCCCCGGAGAACTACCGGGTTCTGTTAGGAAGCACCCAGCTGCACCAGCACACCCAGCACACCCGAGAGATGTCACTGAGCCGGATTATCATGCACCCAGACTTTGAGAAGTTACATCCCTTCGGGAGTGACATAGCCATGTTGCAGCTGCTCTTTCCTGTGAATTTCACCTCCTACATCATCCCCGCCTGCCTCCCAGTCCCTGGCATGCAGCTACCCAGTAACTCATCCTGCTGGATAACTGGCTGGGGGATGCTCAACGAGGAAAGTGAGAGGGTGTAGGAGAGTCGGGTTGGGGCAGATGAGGGTGGGGAGGAGGAAGGGGAGAAGGACAAAGGAGGGAAGAAGGGAGGTGTGGCTCCTCCTGAGGGGTCCCCAAGCAAAGAGGCACTGGACCTTGGCCCACTATGCGTCATTTCTAGAGGAGTGGACCATTTTAGTTCTAGTTCTGAAAGTGTGTGATTGTAAAGCTTCAGTGTTCTCTAAGTGCAAAGGTTTACACTGAAAGTCTGGGAATCTTTGACTTTTGGAATCAAGATTCTGGGTTCTTGAAGTCTTTCTGGTTCTGGATTCCAAGGTTTTAATCAACCATGGATCTGAGATGACTTGATTCAACTCAAAGGTCATGCTTGGGGCCTGGCCCATTGCAGGCCACTGACAAACAAACACCCTGATTTCCCATTGCCATAAGAGGAGCTTGGGAAAAGTGGAAGGAAAACACACGTACGACTTCTGACCTCTGAGCCTGCCTGATGAAGTTAGAATGATTATGACTTAAGAGTGTTTCACTCTCTGAACCTCACTTTGCTCTTCTCCCAACGCAGCTCAGCTATCTACTTTGTAAGCTTGTTAGGTGAACTGCATAACGCAGGAAAAAAATTATGTTTTTTAAGATTGAAAGAGGAGAAATGTAGGCAAAGACTTATGAGCCAGAGTCTTTATTAAAGAAAGGAGTATTTATGGTTGGGGGAAATGCTTATGGTGCAAAATTAAGGGGAAAAAGAATATATATTTTAATTATTTGTAGGGTCATAATTTGGTACCGTGTTTCTCAACAGAGGTGCTACAGGCATTTTGAACAGACCCTGTCTTCATTGGGTGGGATGTGCCAGCATCCCTGGCCCTTGCCTACTAGTATGTCATGAACACTCCCTAATCATAGGACAAACAACCACGTTCCCAGCATTCTCACACCACATACACAACACATACACACCACAGATACACCACATTTCATACACACACACACACACACACACACACACACACACACACACACACAGATTGTTCCTCCTTGAGGACAGAAACCCTGTCTTTCTTGTTTTAATATCCCAGCCTGTGGCCCGGGCAGGGCCAGGCGCCTGGTAGGTACTCCACTGCTGCCACCCTGGTCCTATAGACCATAATTGCTTGCCTGGACCTCCAGACTGGTCTCTGAGATCCCACCCTGTGTGCTATACTTTAGTCTCCACATAGCTGTCTGAGTGTTTTCTTTAAAGCAGGAGTCATGCCAGTTCCCTGCTCATTACCCTCAGTGCCTTCTCATTTATACCTAGAAAAAAGTCGTAACTCCCTACCTTGGCTCTCAGGCCCTGTGTAATGTTGGCCCCAATTCCTCTCTGCTCATCTCCTACTACATCCCTCACCCACACCATCCCAGCCAGCAGGCCTCCTTCCTGCTTGAAAATGCCAAGGCCATTGCCACCTCAGGGCCTTCACCTTGGCTGCCTCCCTGGCCTCACTTGCTCTCCCTGCTAACCTTGGCATGACTCACTTCTTTACATGTACAACTCAGCTGCTCCTCTGAGGCGTTTTACTTGATCATATGAGCTAAAACAGGCAACCTCTAATAGCATATGTCCCTGTTTTATTTCCTTTACACCACTTATTAGATCTAAAACAATTCTACTTATTTACTTCATTTACCCTGTTGATACAAAAAGCTCAGCTTCTCTGTACACCAGTGCTAAATAGAATCTTGGAGACAGAGTTTTGGGTGAAGTAGAAAAGGATAGCTTTATTACTTTGCCAGGCAAACGGGGACACAGTGGGCTCCTGCCTCAAAAGACTGTGTCTCTACTTGGAGAGGATAGTGAGAAGTTTCATAGTAATGGTTCAAAGAGGGCATGATCAGCTCTTGGACATTCTGCTGATGAGGTGGTGGTGAGGTAAGTAGGAGTCAGCATCATCAACCTTCAGGTTCCAACTGGTCTGGGGTCTACCTGCTTGTGGGCAGCATACCATTGTTAATCATTAACTTCTCCCACCTGGAGGGGGTTTCAGTATCTGCAAAACAGCTCAAAGATATTGTTTTGTGTATCCATTTTTGGGGAGCCAGGACCTTGCCCCAAGGCTGCACTGTGTTTCTCTTGACTGTTTCTCACTGGTCTCGCATCCCCTCCCTTCCCTGATTAACAACTGCTTGAATCTGCCCGTTGGAACTCAGAGAAGGTCATGGAGGCTGAATGAAGTCTATTTCCTGTAATCAAAGAAATGGGGGACACAGAAAGCCTTTGTGCCCAGGAGCCCCTCAGGGCCCTGCTCGGTATCCCTGTCTCCCCCAACTAAGAATGTTCCTGTGTATCATTAGTGTCTAAAAGATACTGAACACAAGGACAGAGGAATAAATGAGTGATTGGATGAGAGGGTGGATGGGTGAAGGGTAGGTGGGAGGATGAGTGGGTGGAAGGAAAGATGGGTGGGTGGGTGAAAGGATGGTAGGCAGAGATAGATGGAGTGAGTGGAGATGGATCAAAAGATGGGTAAATGGGCAAATGGATGAAAGCGTGAGTGGATGAATGGGACATGAGGAAAGAGGAAAGATAGGTAGATGGATAGAGGAATTGGTGGATGGATGGAAAGGTTAATGATAGACAAATGGAGAGTGGATGGGATGGTCTGTGAAAGGGTAGGTAGGTTGGTGAATGGTTGCTAAGCACCACTGAGTGGCATGTGTTGGTGGGATTTGCCTTTTTCCTTTGTAGAATAGGAGAGGTGTGGTCTATTGCTATGAGGGAGGTGGAGGGAATAGGATGAGTTTGGAAAAGTTTGAGAAAAGGGGGAGGGCTTACTAGGCATAGGTAGAAGACTGAAACAGTGCTGAAGGCTCAACTGTGCTGAGAAAAGTCCATGTTGAAGTGGTGAACGGTAAGGCAGAGTAGCCTGTAGCTAAGCCACAGCACCCTTCACTGATTTCCTCCTTATCCTCACAGCGCCTCTGCTTGAACCTTTCCATCTCCAGGAGGGTAAGGTGGGCTTCATTGAGAACAAGTTTTGTAATATATTTTACGGACTTAGAAAAGGCAAGAACTTCTCCGTGCATGAGGACATGCTGTGTGCTGGGGACTTCTCGACAGGAAAGGCCATCTGCCAAGTGAGTAAGGTCATTTCTGTTCTTCCCTTGCCTGTTCTCAGTTTCCCTAGGGGAGGGGCTGTGTTGCCTCTACTGTCTTTGTGGAGACCCCTGGGAAGGGTCTTTCCTCCCTCCACATGTCTTCCTGGGCTCAATTCCTTGGCAGTGTCCCCCAGGATAGCCCCTTCCTAAGCCCCTTGCACATAAGGGCATCTACTGGCAGCACCCTCAAACAGCATCTTTTTATGAGGCATACCTTAAAGTTTTTATTTAAGTATAACATACATACAAAAGAATATATTCATGCTGTTTTCATAAGTTGGATGAACTTTCACATAGTTACACAACAGATGACCAATACCCCAGAGGTCCCACTCACACCTCCTTCCTATCACCAACACCCAACAGAAACCACCATCTTCACTTTTGACAACTTAGATTAGATTCTGAATATTCCATAAATAGAATTTATTTCCAGTTGTCAATCTTTCGTGTCTTTATATTTGTGAGGTTCATCCAAACTGTTAAATGTAGTTATAGTTTGTTCAGTCTCATTGCTCTACAGGACTCTATTGTGTGAATTGAATTCTATGATCAGTTCTACTCTTGATGGGTATTTTAGAGGTTTCCAAGTTTTTCATTTCATTTCACTTCCAAATATTTTATCTTCTATTTCACAGAAACCCTTGAGTAGAATTGTTGAATTAAAAGGTATGTGTATATTCAGCTTTGGCAGATATTTCCTAACATCTCCAAAGTGGTTGCACCATTTCCACTCATTCCAGCAGTGGATGAGAGTTTAATATTTATTTATTTAATTTATTTATTTTCCTTATTTTTTTTGGCTGTGTCGTGTCTTAGTTGCACCACAAGGGATCTTTGCTGAGGCATGCGGGGTCTTTCGTTATGGTGCGCGGTCTCCTCCGGTTTCTCTCTGGTTGTGGTTCTCAGGCGTCTCTCTAGTTGTCGTGTGTGGGTTTTCTCTCTCTAGCTGTTGTGCGTGGGGCTCCGGAGTGCATGGGCTCTGTAGTTGTGGCATGCAGGTTCTCTTGAGACGCATGAGCTCATTAGTTGCGGCACGCTGGCTTAGTTGCCCCACGGCATTTGGGATCTTAGTTCCTCAACCAGGGATTGAACCCGCGTCCCCTGCATTGGAAGGCAGACTTTTTACCACTAGATCACCAGGGAAGTCCTGGATGAGAGTTTATATCCTCGCCAACACTTTGCACTTTCCATCTTTTCTCATTTTGATAGCTTATGGTGGTTTGCATGTCCCTGATGACAAGTTAAATATACTTTAATATGTTTATTGTCATTGGATATCTTCTCTAAAGTTTCCCTTCAAGATTTTCCCCCCCTCTCACTTTTCTGTTGGGTTGTCTTCTTTTCCTTTAGGGGCTCTTTGTGTATTTTTACATATTACAGGTATGAGTCCACTGTTGGATATTTGAATTGTAAACATTTCTTTCCTCTCTCTGTAATGCCCAATTTTAGAGGTGGGCAAACAGGTCCAGAGAGGGAAAGTAGCTACCCTAAAATAAGGCAGCACAACCTGGTCCCCCGTATTCTGACTCCAAGCCTAACCTGACCTCCACCATATCCACCTCAGGGCCCAGCCTCCCAAGCTGGCATCATGTGCGGAGCTCTTACATAGATGGCATTGTGGAGTGGAGGGGAGAGTATTAGGGTTCTGGAGTTAGAGACACTGCTCTGCCCTGAAGGTCTTTTCACTTTCTGAGCCCATGTCCTCATTTATACTGTAAGATTCTGAGGCCTCCTTCATGGGATTGTCGAAAGGATGGTGTAGTGGGTTGGATAGTGTCCCCTACATTTGTAACCATTTAGAATCTCAGAAAGTGACCTGATTTGGAAATAGGTCTTTGCAGATGTGATTAGCTAAGAATCTCGAGATGAAACCATTTTGAATTTAGAGTGGGCTGAGGGATAGACAGAGAGGTACTTGATTTCAGACTTCTGGTTTCCAGAACTGTGAGAAGAGAAATTTCTGTTGTTTTTATAGTTACCCAGTTTGTGGTAATATGCTTTGGCACCCCAGGAAATGCACGCAGGAGGGATGGGATGCACCTGGTCCTTGAGAAGGCCTCATGGACAGCTGTTTTCACGGCAGCCCAGTGGAGCTGCTGAGCCAGAGGGAAGAAGCTTGGCCACCTGCCCTCCTGGTAGGAGGTAGATCCAGCTTTCTTGGTTCCCAGTGCACAACCCATGGCTGTCTGGCTTGGGCCGTCGTTCTCACAGAGTCAGCTGCACCTGCAGGTGAAATAAAGGGCTCAGTCCCCCGAGTCCCCATCTGGCTGTCACCGTAGACCTCCCTTCCAGCCTGCAGAGGTCATGCCCATGGAGTTCAGGGCCGGAGCCCTTTGTCTGCTTGCCTGATGGACATCCATTCTGCCTCTTGACCCCACCCCCTCTCGTTTCTCCCCAGGCTGAGGACACCATTGAGCTGGACACCCAGGAGCCCCAGCACGTGGCCCCTCCTGCCCCCCTTAGCCTTTCAGTCACCACAGCCTGTCTGAGAGGTTCCATCTAGATTCATCTTCTGTCACATGCCTGCTCTGGTCCCCAACCTCCAACCGGGGCTCTCTTCTCTCACTGAAGTGCCCTCCCCCAGCACAGGACACCCAGAAACAAGTCTGAGGAGAGACAGACCCCAGGAGCACTCAGTGCTCAGACTGTGGGGCAGGACAGACCTGGGTCCAGTCTTCAGTCTGTAATTTAGTGATTATGACCTTAGATAACCCATGAAATGGGGTTGCTAATGGCCTCCACTTAATAAGGTCCTTATAGAAGATTCAGTACTGTGCCTGGCATTCAGTAGGTGCTTAACACCTGCTGGCTTTCAATCTCCTGGCCTGGTCTGCCTCCCTCTATCTGGATTGTACCTGTTCTTCTGGGCCTGTCTTAGACCTGTCCTTTCACCCAAGGTAGAATTCATTGCTCTGGCCCTGCCCAACACACACACACACACACACACACACACACACACACACACACACACACTGTTTGCTGTGTGTCTTCAGTAGTGCAATGTGCATCTCACTTTGCATGGGATACATTAGTGTTGGGCCTTCCTCTGCCTTCTGAGAGCTCCCCAGGGGCCAGGAGGCTATTGGAGCCCTTCCCATCTCCCCCGACTGGCCCAGAATCCACCATAATATAGACAACCACATGGCTCATCTGCATGAATCCCTGAGGCCTGGAGTGGACAGGGACCAGGCCTTCCCCTGGCCTTGAACAGCTTGGGGTGGGTACACTGTGGGGAGGGCCAAGGGCACCCCAGCTAGGGAGCACAGAGGGGAAGAGCTGAGGTGATGATGGCACATTCCCAATCTCCAAGAAGACCCCGTGTATGACTTTCTTGGGTCTGCGGTGACAAATCACCTCAAAGTGGGTGGCTAAAACAACAGAACTTTATTCTCTTACATTTCTGGAGGTCAAAAGTCTAAAGTCAAGGTGTTGGCCAAGCTGGTTCCTTCTGGAGACTCTAGGGGAGAATGTTTTCTTGCTTCTGCTAGCTTTTTCGAAGCCGCCAGCATTCCTTGGCTCATGGCCCCTTCCTCTGTCCCCAAAGCACATTGCTCCTACCTCTGCTTCTGTCATCACATCTCCTCCTCTGATTCTGACCTCCTGCCTCCTTCTTTCCCCATGAGAATCTTTCTGATTACATTGGGTCCACCCAGATAATCCAGGACAGTCTTCCTATTTCAAGATGCTCAACTCCATCACAGCTGCAGAGTCCCTTTTGCCACGTAAGGTAACATAGCCAAAGGGTCCAGTGATGAGGATGGACATCTTTGAGGGTTATTTTTGGCCAGCTACACCATGTACCCTTCTCTCTCCTTCAAGCCACCACTTCCCCCACCCCCTCCTCAGCTGGAGATCGTCTCATTTCACTGAGAACGCCAAAGCAATCAATCAGCCTAGAGCCCATTCATGTTGCCAGCCCCACCCTAGCATCTTCCATCTCTCCTGAGCCTCATGGCCCATCCCAGCCAGTCTGTCCTGGAGCTCTGGGTGCCCAAAGGCTCTCCTGCTCCATGTCTTCTGTCTCCCTCTTTCCTGGCTCCTGTGTAAACGTGCAACAGCACTCTCCCTCCTCCATTGCCCAGTTTCTCTGCCTTCCTTCCCCAAAAGACTCACAGCAGCACTGAATCTAACCCACTCCACCCAGGAGTGTCGCCAGTGTGCCACCAGAGCCACATGACCAACATCCCCAAGAGCCTGTCTTGCCAGAGCCACCTGTGGACCTGAGTCCTCCTCTCACTCAGCACTTCAGCAAGTCTCACTCCCATTTCCTGGGCACCAGGACTAGCCAGCTACTCTGCTGTGCACCTGGTCCCCTCCCCTCCCACCTCTAAATGCTGGAGACCCCAGGGCTCCGTGCTCAGCCTGCTGCTTCCCCTCTGCAGTTCCTCCCTGGTTGGTGAGAAAGGCTCAGATTTGAAAGGTCCTGTTGCCTCCTTCAACATATTGCCCCAAATCTGACTGTTTCTTACTGCCCTGGCCCCTCCCCATCAGTAATCTCTCACCTTCTCTCCTGTAGCTACCTCCCAACTGGTTCATTCTCCACACAGCACCAGAGTGATCCAGGTGCTAGACATAACCTAGACAGTTCTCCATAGGGGTCAATTCTAACCCCCCACCATAAGGCCCTGTGACCCCATGTTCCATCTATCCCCCTTGCTCCGCACACATCACTGCTCTTCCTCCCCCCAACCTGGCTCAACCCTCCTCTCCTCGTCTGCACTTACTGCTCCCCCTTCTCCTGCATCAGAAAGTTAGGTTGTTTCTTGCCTGGAGTCTCAGCACAGGAAAGCTTTGTGCCTCCACCCTATGAAGTGCCCTTCCCTTCCTGTCCTGTCCCTTCCATGGCTTGTTTCCACATGTCACATCTGACAATGGCAGGCTAATTGGCTTATTTACAAAAGCACCACAAAAGAGGAGCCTTGTCATTTCACCGCTGTGCCCAAAGGCGGAGGCTGCCCTGGATGCTTGATGTGCGCGTTGGGCAGGTGAGTGGAGGAGCAGCAAGCATGGCTATAGTCCCTGCTCCTCCACCCCCACCCCCAAGGATGGGACCTTCGCTTTGGCTGATGAGTGAGGGGATTTCCAACCAGGTTGTCCTGTCCTGACAGCATTTTAGGACTCCAGATGCCCACCCATCTTCTCCCCGAGCAAAACAGGCTGCCTCCACCAGGCCTGGGTATGGGCATTTTCTGAAAATGTTCAACCAAGAAGTTGAGAGAAAAATTAAAGGCCTAACTAAATGAATGAAAAAGGAGGAGGACCCACGTGGGCACATGCTGCTGCAGTTCAGGGTATTGCAAGAGCTGGGGACTGACGCAGCTTTAGCTGGCCAGGCTTTACTCACAGAGCAGCTCTCTTGGGCCCTATGGTGCAGCTGTCCCTTCTCGGCCTTGGATAGTGCCCTGTCCTGGACCACCATGACCTCGCTGGGCACAGAGGTCCATATGTTGATAGGTTTAGATCAATGATTGTCCTGAGGGTCAATCAGGAACTTCCTATAGCACGATTCCACTGCCTGCCTGCATGGCCTAATAGGGCTGCTCGGCAGTGGGACGCTGGTGTTGGGACTTTCACAGAGGTGCACCTGAGTGAGCCTGGATGGCAGAGACTCATAAGCCCCACCTTGCTACCTGGTCTTCTCAGACCTGGCTCAGTCACCCACATGAACTCCCATCTCTTTCCTAGGGCGATTCCGGGGGGCCCCTCGTCTGTGACTTCGCCAGTGCCTGGGTTCTGATGGGGCTGTCCAGCTGGGGCTTTGACTGCCATCATCCCATTTACCCCAGCATCTTCACCAATGTCACCTACTTCACCGACTGGATCGTCGAGATCCAGAGACTCACACCTCTCCCTGAGCCCACGTCCGCTCCTCCTCAGACCCTGTTTCCATACCAGACTCTGCAGGCTGCGGGCTCGCCTGGGCCTGGCACAGCCTTTGTGCCTCCACAGAGCTGGCCCCTGCTGTTGTTCATGCTTGGGGCCGTATGGAAAGCCCTGCAGTGATCCCCCAAGCCCCTCTGCTCTTGCTCTCTGCCTCAGGGCCCAGTCTCCTCGCTGGAACCTTCTGCCTCTCCCCTCCCGCAGCCCCATCACCTTTCAGTGGTCCCTTCTTCGCTTTCCTGTCCAACTGCTGCCACCCCACAAACCAAGCATGAAAAAAACAAATAAAAACTAATGAAAGAGTCATCTTGCTCCTGTCTTGGGGCCCTATTGCCCGCCGTGATCCTCAGCACTCACCCTTTCCCTTGAGGTCTGTTGTCTGACTCCGTGGACAAGGAAACAGGACTGGGCAGGGAGACTATCCCAGGAGGAAAGCAGGAGTGAGGACACTGAAGGAGTCCAGCTGGGGAGAGAGAAAGGTGTCTTCACTTGCAGACACCACTCCTGCCATGGGGGTGCACAGGCCTTCAGAGGAAGGATATGTCAGCTCCAGCTGCCATAACAAATACCACAGGCAATGTGGCTTAAACAACAGGAATTTATCACCTCACAGTTCTGGAGCCCAGAAGTCTAAGGTCTCTCTCCTTGGCTGATAGATGACCATCTTCTCCCTGTGTCCTCACATTGTCTTCCCTCTGTGTGTTTCTGTGTCCAAATTCTCCCTTCCTATAACGGCACCAATCATATTGGATTAGGGGCTACCCTAACGACCTCATGTTAACTCAATTATCTCTTTAAAAGCTCTACTCCAAATAAAGTCACATTCTGGGGACTTCTCTGGAGATCCGGGGTTTAAGACTCCACGTTTCTATTGCATTGGGCACGGGTTCCATCCCTGGTAGGGGAACTAAGATCCCACATGCCGCATGGTGCAACCAAAAAAAAAAATGTCACATTCTGAGGTACTGGGGTTAGGACTTCAACATATGTATTTTGGGGTGGGGGGCATAATTCAGCCTTTAATAGGAAGTAAGACATTTTGCCAGGTGTCTGTAGTACAAGGGAGTAAGGATCTTTCCCAAAGTAAAGAACCGTCACTCGTGGGATTTGGAGGAACAAGGACCAGCTCCCCACGGAGGTAGAGGGAAGTTCCCAGAGTGCGGGACAATTGAGTTGGACTGGAGTACATGACCCAGGCCTTGAGGATGGGGCTTCCAGCCTGCAGCATAGAGGGCTGTTGAATGTGGCGGGTCTAGCAGAGTGAGTGGGAAAGAGAGAGAGGAGGCCCGAAGCCAGGCTGTGAGCTGAGGTGCAGGCTGGCAGTCCTCAGACCTCTGCTCCTAGAGTCGACTTCCAGCACCCTCCTCACCCACCCCCATGCTCCCGCTCTCCACAGTCTGAAGGGGCCCAATGCACTGCCCCCCAAACCCACATGACACTGCTCTCTTCTGTGTAGGGGCCCAGGCCAGCCTGACCCAAGGTGTCCACACACCTCCAGCAGTTGGAGCCTGGTGTCTCCTTGCTGCTTAGCTGACTCAGGACTTAGTGGTCTGGTAATAAGCCTTGAAGCAATGCTCTAGTCATCCTTCCTACCAATATGCCTGACACAGAGTCCTTGTGCAGCCATCGGGATCCCAGGAGGCCTTGCAATGCACCCGCCCCAGCCTTCCTAACCCATGGTAATGTGGTAAATTTCCCATTTAGCCCATATCCAATATGGACTAGATGCCATTCAAAGGGTTCAGTGCAAGTTCTTTCCAATCCTGGCACTGCCCAAATATCCTGAACCCTCACTGGCAGGTGAGCACAAATGGACTCACATGCACATGAACACTGGGATGCCACTGGCTGGAGCCAGGACCCTGCCCAGGAACTCCCTTCCCAAGATGATCTTGGGAGGCCTCAAGAAAGTGTCTTCCCAGCGTCCACACCTGTCTAGGCATTGCCACACTCCCTGCCTCTGGCCATCCCTCTGGCTGGAGCTCTACCACTGAGGTACCACCACACCTAGCTCTGTGTCCACCAGCATCAGCCGTTAAAAGCCCAGCAGTCTCTGGAAGGGGGAAGACAAATATTCCCTCCCTTCATGGTAAACTCGGCTACGGGGTCTCAGGCAAGGTTGCTCAGGCCCCTGGGATGTCAGTGACTCTCCACAAGATCAGGGGAGCTCAGGCAGTTCAGCTGGAGCAGTAGCCACTCCACTGGTCCTAAGCTCCTATTTTCCTCCCAAACACAGCAACCTCAGGCTGGCTGGGCCCTGGGGTCCTCGCCTTCATACACCATAGTGCTGGAGTTAGGTGATTCTCTGCCCCTCCTGGATGTTCTCACACCTCTAACCAAGGGATCCCAACACAGAACTCATCCACACAACAGATGGACCTAATTTCAGCTCCAGCCTAGCCACTTTCCCCATTAACTGAAACCAACCTAGTTCTCAGTATTATCCTGGTTTAGCTGCTTTTTAAAGATAAACTGAAACCTAGTAGGGTTAAGTAGCTTTTCAGAGATGACATAGGTAGGAAGTAGTAGGAACAGGAGTTCAAACCTTGATCTCTCTTGAGAGAACTTGAACATCTTTGTTCTTCCTACTCCTGCAGGCTGTGCCCACATGCCTGTTAGTCTGTCTGACCTCTCTTCAGACACCTGGTAAACGCTTACTCCGACCTGCCCCAAGAGCAAGCCCCAGAGACCCACTGCTGAATAGGGAGACTAAGGCAGAGGTGGAGGGAAAGGGCTGAGCAGAGGACAGGAGGAGCCAGGGAGCCTGGGAGTAGGGTCTGGAGGGTCACTGAAGTCATTGGCAGAGAGAGGGACTTGAAAGGTCTGTCATCAGGGACTCCCTGCCCTTCCAAATGGTGCACTGGCACGGGCTACTGGTGCTCACTGCCAAAGTCAAGCACAGACAAGCTACAGAGGTGAGAAGAAACTAACAAAACTCAACTACAGGGTTCCAGTTTCCAGTCTGGGATATAAGGAGCTTGGAAGTCATCACTCCCTTCCTCAAAACAAGGAAACTTGAACAAACTGAAAACTCAACAACTTTTCTTAGACTCGTCAGGGAATTGAGGTCACAGGGCAAACCACTGCCCTCAAAATTGGCAAAACAGGCAGATACACAGAGTCACAGCTTACTTGAGTGAAGCCCAGGAGTGGAAGCTAGATGCCAGAGCCAGTAGTGGTGCAGGAGAACTTACATTTTAATTGATGAAGCGCTGGAGGGTTGACGTAAATGAGCTTGAGAGTTAAAACTCCAGGGGACTCCAGTTGCAGGGAGGCCCCACACTTTCATGATTTTTCCTTCAGCAGCCTTATTAGGTTCTCAAAGCACAGATCAGAGAAAATCTCCTCCTGCTTTTAGTCGGGGGAAGGGGTTGGGGGAGGGAGAATGTAACCATTTTGAAATATGCTCTGAGCATTCTATTCTACTTAACAAAAGCCTGCCCTCAAGAGAAACTATTTTAACAGAACGTAATCTATAGGGTTATTTTTAATAGCCTAAGTGACTGTGGAAAAAGGGTAATCCCCAACTCCATCGCCCTCAACCGTTCCTGTCTCAACTCATGGAGGGAGTGGTACAGAGAATCAGTTGTGAAGGTCTCGGGTCCATGGACACAGGCTCACAGAGACCTAATTATAGACTACAGAATATATCCTACCCACCACAAACCTCACCACCACCTCTAATAGAGCTCCTATATAAGAGGGGATTACAACTAAAGGAAACGCATGCCTTAGACCTTATTTAAGAAGTCTCTAGGGAAGTCCAAAGACAACAGGGGGGACAAAAACAAGGGTATGAGAGAAACTTTTATCCTCTGACACCTATAGCTATGCCAAATAGTAAGAAGTGTAACTACCAGCCAGATAAATATAAAATCTCACACTAAAGGCCTATTTACTTCAGTTTCTTTCACTCAGTCCATCACATCCAGCTTTCGACGTAAAGCTGCAAGGCATAAAAAAAGACACACACATAAATAAACAGTTTGAAGGACAGAGCAAGCATCAGAAGCAGACTCAATTATGGTAGACATATTGGAATATTCAGACCACGAACATAAGATAACTATAATACTAAGGACTCTAGTGGAAAAAGTAAGCAACATGCAAGAACAAATGGGTAATATAAGCAGAGAAATGAAAAAAATCTAAGAATTAAAAGTAAATGCTACAGTGCAACATTGTAAATCAAATATACATCAATTTTTAAAAAATTTTTAAAAAGTAAATGCTAAAAATAAAAAGCACTGTAACCAGAATAAAGAATTCCTCTGATAGACTCCTCTGTACACTGGACACAACCAAGAAAAGAATCCATGAGCTTGAAGATATGCCAAAAGAAATTTCTAAAATGAAATGTGAAGAGAAAAGAGAATGAAAAAACACAACAATGTATCCAAGAATTGTGGGATAATTATAAAAGATGTAATATATGAGCAGTGGGAATACCAGAGGAGAAAAAAAGAGAGAAAGGGACATAAAAAATATTTGAAGTGATAATGACTGATAATTTTCCAAAACTAATGACAGCCATCAAACCACAGATCCAGAGATCTCAGAGAGCAATAAACAAGATAAATACCAAAAATTCTACACTTAGGCATGTCATTTTTATACTGCAAAAAAAAAAAAAAAAAATCAAAGATAAGGAGAAAATCGTGAAATAAGCCAGAGGGGGAAAAAAAACACTTTACCTGTAGAGGAGCAAGGAAAACAATTACATTGGATTTCTCTTCAGAAACTATGCAAGCAAGAAGAGAGTGGAGTAAAATATTTTAAATGTTGAAATAAAGAAGCCACCACCCTAGAATTCTGTATTCAGCAAAATTATCCTTCAAAAGTGGGAGAGAAATAAAGACTTTTTCAAACAAACAAAATTTAAGAGTTTTTTTGCCAGTAGTCCTGCCTTGCAAGAAGTGTTAAAAGAAGTTCTACATAGAGAAGGAAAATGATATATAACAGAAAATCAGATCAATATAAAGGAAGGAAGAATTTTGGAGAAAGAATAAGTGAAGGTAAAATAAAAACGTTTATTTTTCTTATTCTTGATCAATCTAACAAACATCAGTTTGTTCAAAATAGTGATAATAACTATGTATTCAGTGACGGACTATAGCTTATGGATGAATGACAGCAATGTTATAAGAAACAGGAGGGAAGAATTGGGAATACTCTGGTACAAAGTAGTTGCACTACCCATGAAGCAGTATAATGTTATATGAAATTGAACTTAGATTAGTTGTAAATATATAATGCAAAATCAAGGATATCACTAAATATGTTTATATATATATTCATATATATATACATATACATGAAATATTGAGAGGAGAAAAAATGGAGTCATAAAATGCTCAATTAAAATAAGAGAAGGGACCAGAGGGCAGACAGCAGAAGCAAGAAGAACTACAGTCCTGCAGCCTGTGGAACAAAAACCACATTCACAGAATGATAGACAAGATGAAAGGGCAGAGGGCTATGTACCAGATGAAGGAACAAGATAAAACCCCAGAAAAACAACTAAATGAAGGGGAGATAGGCAACTTTCCAGAAAAAGAATTCAGAATAATGATAGTGAAGATGATCCAGGACCTCGGAAAAAGAATGGAGGCAAAGATCGAGAAGATGCAAGAAATTTTTGACAAAGACTTAGAATACACTAGAAAGAATCAATAGCAGAATAACTGAGGGAGAAGAACGGATAAGTGACCTGGAAGACAGAAAGGTGGAATTCACTGCTGCAGAACAGAATAAAGAAAAAAGAATGAAAAGAAATGAAGACAGCCTAAGAGACCTCTGGGACAACATTAAATGCAACAACATTCACATTATAGGGGTCCCAGAAGGAGAAGAGAGAGAGAAAAGACCCGAGAAAATATTTGAAAAGATAAGAGTCGAAAACTTCCCTAACATGGGAAAGGAAATAGCCACCCAAGTCCAGGAAGTGCAGAGAGTCCCATACAGGATAAACCCAAGGAGAAACACGCTGAGACACAGAGTAATCAAATTGGCAAGAATTAAAAACAAAGAAAAATTATTGAAAGCTGCAAGGGAAAAACGACTAATAACATACAAGGGAACTCCCATAAGGTTAACAGCTGATTTCTCAGCAGAAACTCTACAAGCGAGAAGGGAGTGGCATGACATATTTAAAGTGATGAAAAGGAAGAACCTACAACCAAGATTACTGTACCTGGCAAGGATCTCATTCAGATTCAATGGAGAAATCAAAAGCTTTACAGACAAGCAAAAGCTAAGAGAATTCAGCACCACCAAACCAGCTCTACAGCAAATGCTAAAGGAACTTCTCTAAGTGGGAAACACAAGAGAAGAAAAGGACCTACAAAAATAAACCAAAAACAATTAAGAAAATGGTAATAGGAATATACATATCAATAATTACCCTAAACGTGTTGAGATTAAATGCTCCAACCAAAAGACACAGGATCGCTGAATGGATCCAAAAACAAGACCCATATATACGCTGTCTACAAGAGACCCACTTCAGACCTAGGGTCACATACAAACTGAAAGTGAGGGGATGGAATAAGATATTCCATGCAAATGAAAATCAAAAGAACGCTAGAGTAGCAATACTCGTATCAGATAAAAGAGACTTTAAAAAAAGAATGTTATAAGAGACAAGGAAGGACACTACATAATGATCAAGGGATCAATCCAAGAAGAAGAAATAACAGTTATACATATATATGCACCCAACATAGGAGGACTTCAATACATAAGTCAACGGCTAACAGCTCTAAAAGAGGAAGTCGACAGTAACACAATAATAGTGGGGGACTTTAACACCTCACTTACACCAACGGACAGATCATTCAAAATGAAAATAAATAAGGAAACAGAAGCTTTAAATGACACAATAGACCAGATAGATTTAATTGATACTTATAGGACATTCCATCCAAAAACAACAGAATACACTTTCTTCTCAAGGACGCACGGAACATTCTCCAGGATAGATCACATCTTGGGTCACAAATCAAGCCTCAGTAAATTTAAGAAAATTGAAATCATATCAAGCATCTTCTCTGACCACAGCACTATGAGATTAGAAATGAACTACAGGGAAAAAAAACAAACACATGGAGGCTAAACAATACATTACCAAATAACCAAGAGATCACTGAAGAAATCAAAGAGGAAATCAAAAAATACCTAGGGACAAATGACAATGAAAACACGACGATCCAAAACCTATGGGATGCAGCAAAAGTAGTTCCAAAAGGGAAGTTTATAGCTATACAAGCCTACCTCAAGAAATAAGAAAAATCTCAAATAAACAATCTAAACTTACACCTAAAGGAACTAGAGAAAGAAGAACAAACAAAACCCAAAGTTAGAAGAAGGAAAGAAATCATAAAGATCAGAGCAGAAATAAATGAAAGAGAAACAAAGAAAACAATAACAAAGATCAATACAACTAAAAGCTGGTTCTCTGAGAAGATAAACAAAAGTGATAGACCATTAGCCAGACTCATCAATGAAAAGAGGGCGAGAACTCAAATCAATAAAATTAGAAGTGAAAAAGGAGAAGTTACAAGAGACACCACAGAAATACAAAGCATCCTAAGAGACTACTACAAGCAACTGCATGCCAATAAAATGGACAACCTGGAAGAAATGGACAAATTCTTAGAAAGGTATAACCTTCCAAGACTGAACCAGGAAGAAATAGAAAATATGAACAGACAAATCACAAGTAATGAAATTGAAACTGTGATTAAAAATCTTCCAACAAACAAACGTCCAGGACCAGATGGCTTCACAGGTGAATGCTATCAAACATGTAGAGAAGAGCTAACACCCAACCTTCTCAAACTCTTCCAAAAATTTGCAGAAGAAGGAACACTCCCAATCTCATTCTATGAGGCCACCATCACCCTGATACCAAAACCAGACAAAGATACTACAAAAAAAGAAAATTACTGACCAATATCACTGATGAATATAGATGCAAAAATCCTCAACAAAATACTAGCAAACAGAATCCAACAACACATTAAAAGGATCATACTCATTGATCAAGTGGGATTTATCCCAGGGATGCAAGGATTCTTCAATATACACAAATCAGTCAATGTGATACACCATATTAACAAATTGAAGAATAAAAACCATATGATCATCTCAATAGATGCAGAAAAAGTTTTTGACAAAATTCAATACCCATTTATGATAAAAACTCTCCAGAAAGTGAGCATAGAGGGAACCTACCTCAACATAATAAAGGCCATATGCGACAAACCCACAGCAAACACCATTCTCAATGGTGAAAAATTGAAACCATTTCCTCTAAGATCAGGAACAAGACAAGGATGTCCACTCTCACCACTCTTATTCAACATAGTTTTGGAAGTCCTAGCCACGGCAATCAGAGAAGAAAAAGAAATAAAAGGAATACAAATTGGAAAAGAAGAAGTAAAACTGTCACTGTTTGCAGATGACATGATACTATACATAGAGAATCCTAAAGATGCCACCAGAAAACTACTAGAGCTCATCAATGAATTTGGTAAAGTTTCAGGATACAAAATTAATGCACAGACATCTCTTGCATTCCTGTACACTAATGATGAAAAATCTGAAGGAGAAATTAAGGAAACACTCCCATTTGCCATTGCAACAAAAAGAATAAAATACCTAGGAATAAACCTACCTAGGGAGACAAAAGACCTGTATGCAGAAAACTATAAGACACTGTTGAAAGAAATTAAAGATGATACCAACAGATGGAGAGATATACCATGGTCTTGGATTGGAAGAATCAATACTGTGCAAATGACTATACTACCCAAAGCAACCTACAGGTGCAATGCAATCCCTATCAAATTACCAATGGCATTTTTTACAGAACTAGAACAAAAAACTTAAAATGTGTATGGAGACACAAAAGACCACGAATAGCCAAAGCAGTC
This sequence comes from Eubalaena glacialis, assembly GCF_028564815.1. Lineage (NCBI taxonomy): Eukaryota > Metazoa > Chordata > Mammalia > Artiodactyla > Balaenidae > Eubalaena > Eubalaena glacialis. Next base: position 98,959,794 of record NC_083724.1, on the reverse strand, counting down.
TTGAGGGGAAAAAAATGGAGCTGGAGGAATCAGACTCCCTGACTTCAGTCTATACTACAAAGCTACAGTAATCAAGACAATATGGTACTGGCACAAAAACAAAAACATAGATCAATGGAACAAGATAGAAAGCCCAGAGATAAACCCAAGCACCTATGGTCAACTAATCTATGACAAAGGAGGTAAGGATATACAATGGAGAAAAGACAGTCTCTTCAATAAGTGGTGCTGGGAAAACTGGACAGCTACATGTGAAAGAATGAAATTAGAACACTCCCTTACACCATACACAAAAATAAACTCTAAATGTATTAGAGACCTAAATGTAAGACCGGACACTATAAAACTCTTAGAGGAAAACATAGGAAGAACACTCTTTGACATAAATCACAGCAAGATCCTTTTTGATCCACCTGCTAGAGTAATGGAAATAAAAACAAAAATAAACAAATGGGACCTAATGAAACCTCAAAGGTTTTGCACCACAAAGGAAACCATAAACAAGATGAAAAGACAACCCTCGAATGGGAGAAAATATTTGCAAATGAATCAACGGCCAAAGGATTAATCTCCAAAATATATAAACAGCTCATGCTGCTCAATATTAGAAAACAAACAACCCAATCCAAAAATGGGCAGATGACCTAAATAGACATTTCTCCAAAGAAGACATACAGATGGCCAAGAAGCACATGAAAAGCTGCTCAACATCAATAATTATTAGAGAAATGCAAATCAAAACTACAATGAGGTATCACCTCACACCAGTTAGAATGGGCATCATCAGAAAATCTACAAACAGCAAATGCTGGAGAGGGTGAGGAGAAAAGGGAACCCTCTTGCACTGTTGGTGGGAATGTAAATTGATACAGCCACTATGGAGAACAGTATGGAGGTTCCTTAAAAAACTAAAAATAGAATTACCATATGATCCAGCAATCCCACTCCTGGGCATATACCCAGAGAAAACCATAATTCAAAAAGACACATGCACCCCAATGTTCGTTGCAGCACTGTTTACATTAGCCAGGTCATGGAAGCAACCTAAATGCCCATCTACAGATGAATGGATAAAGAATATGTGGTCCATATATAAAATGGAATATTACTCAGCCATAAAAAGGAACGATATTGGGTCATTTGTTGAGACATGGATGGATCTAGAGACTGTCATATCACTGGAGTGAAGTTTTGAAATATTAATTTTACATAGTAGTTCTCAGTCTTTTGCACTTGTAACCGTAAGTGAATTCCCTAAAAATATGTAGCCCTGGCAGCTGGAGCCATGTTTATCAGGGGAAGTTCACAGGCACGGGAATGGTGAGGAGTTTGTTGGTCCCCACTGCACACTCTTTTCTGGGCCAGCGCACAGGGATCCAGTAGGGATCCAGGGTCCAGGAGAGGGACCCAAACTTTGGGCTCTGGTGTTTATATTGCAGAATCAGAGAAGCCCAGGTCCCGTGTGGGCAGGAACTAGAACCAGCACTGGGACACACAGGACCCAGGTCCAGTCCCTCTCCATGGAATGAGCACTCAGGGTGAGGGACGCCCAGCCTCTCTCCTGCTGGTCAGGGCTGAGCCAAGCTGCAGTTGCAGCTGTATTGCTCAGTAGGCCCATGGCTGAGTCACCAGCTATGACAGCCATAAGCCCTGGCTATGGGGAGTGTCCATGAAGTCTTGAGGAAGGCCGGCCTTCCTCCTGCAGGGAGGCAGTCTTGAACAAGTTAGCCCTGTCCTCTCACTACTTCAACAACCAAAATTTTCATTACTCCCTCTTGCTCCCCAACCCCACTCAGATAAAAGCATAGTTTCTCATGGGGTAGCCAACCTTTTATTTTTGAAACATTATCAACCTCATTTAATAAAAGAAAGGACATTCGAACCCCAATTAACTAAGAAGCACATGTTGCAGAATAAGCTCGTTTGCCCTAAAACAAGACCCTTAGCTATTTCCATGGACCATCCTTAATTTCTCCATTATGCTGCTGAGTAGTGCAAAGTTGGTGCTCAAGAAATCCTTTGATGATGGTATGCTATCAACAGCTGCTATGAAAGCAAGAAGCTGGCACCCTCGGTGGCTATATGGGCAGAGGAGTTGAGGAGACAGTAGGGGATGGCTCTGTGCCGTCAGTGAGGGCTGTCCTCTGCCCGCACCCCTTTTAATCCCTTTGTATCCCTACCACCTGAGGAATGAAGGCAGTGATGAGTTATTGGCAGATTTGCCCTGTCTGATAAGAGGGTCACCTGCAAGCCAGAGGGCCTAAATCCTCCCTGGAACACATCACTCCCTACCCACCACTTAATAATTCCCTTCAAACAAAGGTGCAAATTTGTAATAGCTGTACCGTTAAGATATGCAGTCTGTGATTCGGAAGATTGTGACTCCTTTCAATTTTCCTTTCGGAAAACTGTGCCCTGTTTTTGGAGAAACATGACATTTTGTAGGGAGAACCCAGGCCAGGCGGCCAAAGTCTCTGTCAAGTCTGTTTCTTCAGCCAATACTTTGATTTCAAGGGAGGGTGTTGGAGATGAGTGCACCTTCACCATGATAGCCTTTCCCTGGTATCACTGGCCAAGGTTCCCTTTGGTGAATATTACATACAAAAGCTTGCCCAGCACATGCCTCGCTCTCAGACGAGCCGCAGCCATGCTGCTCCTGGGATTAGGCACCTCCTTTTCACACCCTGTGGATGGTGGTCCTTTCTCTGATTCTATGAATGTGTCATTTGTTAAACTATTATTTCTTGAGACCTGTAAACTATTATTTCTTGATATCTGTGCAAGTTTCAATTCTGCAATTTCTATTTCATTCTTCTTACGGATTGAAAAACACTAGTGAAATTCCTCATCTTACAATCTATGCTCCTTAACATTAACCGTAGTCTTCTTAAAGTCCTTGGCCTTGCTCTCTCAAAGGCTTCCTGGGGCTTGATTCCAGTGGGCTGGTGAGGTGGACACCACTGAGCTTGACAACATGCCATACTCCACCCAAGCCTGGAGATCTCCAGTGTCTGGGGGAAAAGACAGGGGCCATGAGACAGGAGACAAGAATGGAGGTAAATTCAGGGGTAAAGCCCAGGGAAGAGTCCATATGTCAGTTGCAGGTCAGCTATGTGCCCTCTGTCCGAGAAGACACCCCTCAGTGTGGGATGACCAGCTGCTCTCAGAGAGAGCGAGGCTCCTGGGCCTGGCTTCTCATGTGATACTGGGCAGATCCTATGCACAGAGGCTGTGGTCTGCAGGGGGCATCTATCAGCACCTCTGCAGGGGTGGGGGGCCATAGGGGGCCGTGGGCAACCTATCCTGGGAGAAGTCACCTGTCCTGGGGCTGGGGCATCAGTCCCTCAGGCGCCCAGCATCTACCTTTCCACCTGGGTTCCAAGCCCAGCAAGCCACAATCCTGACTTGCCCAGTGTAGGATTTCCCCAGTGTGTGACAAGCCAGGCTGTGGCCACCTACCCCGAGGGTATAGGTCAGCAGGGCATAGCACATCAGTGCTCCCAGGTGAGGCAACTACAACAGGAAGGTGAGCTTCTGAGGGCAGGGTCCAGGTGTCAGGGAGGAGAGGCAAAAACCCAACAAAGCTGGTGTCTGATGGAGGGACCCATTGCCTGAGCCCACGTCCTTTTCCACTTCTGTGGTGTCAGTCAGCCTCCAGTGTCTGGTCTGGGATTACAAGACCCCACACTACTGGCCATCACAACCACCTGCCTCAGAACAAAACAAGAGGTCACGAGGGCAGGAGGCCCATATGATAAGTGTGGTCCGTTGAGGAGGTGCTCCCTGGGCCAAGTGACAAGACATGGCTTCTCAGGACACAGCTGCCCCCAGACTCAGCATAAAGGTCTGGGTTGTGAACCCATTGATTCTGGGAATGGTACCAGCACAAGGTGAACAGATACTCCATACTTTGAGTCAGGCAAGCCAGGAGCCAAGCACTGACAATCAGCCTGCATTACACCCTCATGTTTCACAGGGCAGGAGCCTCAGGGGTGGATGGGGCCTGCCCTGAGGTCACAGCAGAGAAGGTTTGTTGCTGGGTGTGCCATACACAGGACAGCTGTATAGAATGTGAGCAAAGGTTCTCTGGTGCTTCCTGCCATCCAAATCAGGGGCTCTTAAACAGCTGGAAGGTAGGATACCCCCAAATCCTTGCTGAAATTTCTGAGCCTATACTCAGATCCCAAATTTTGCACAGATTGCCAAAGGTTTCATGGACTTCTGGTCAAGAACCCGATTCACCTGGACTGCTCAGTGCACAGCAAGATTGCCAAGACAGTGCCTATGGATCTTGCCCACACAACCCTCCCTGACATTTGCTCCTGGAGAACCACCTGCCCAGGTACTGACATCTCCTCCTTCCCTCTAATCAGGCTAAATGCAACTGGGAGAAAGGCGACACAAAAGGAGGCAAATGTGGAAAAATAAACCCGACAGTGCTGTCTCCAGCAGCCAAGACTAAGAGTCCATGAGTCTACCCACTGCACTCACCTGAAAGCCCCAACATATCACCAGGAGCACAGAGAGCACACAGGCCATCAGATACACCTGACCACAATTTCCTCCTGAGAGAGCACTCAGAGGCCTCCCTGGGATTTGGAGGTGTCAACAATTCACTGCATTGTGGCTTATGCCACTGAGCAATTTTGAACAAGGATTATAGTACCAGTGAACTTTAAGCACTGCTTTAAGTCCAATCACTTTATGTTTAAAGAGAGAGGAATTGGGACTTCCCTGGTGGTGTAGTGGTTGGGAATCTGCCTGCCAATGCAGGGGACACGTGTTTGATCCCTGGTCTGGGAAGATCCCACATGCTGCCGAGCAACTAAGCCCGTGCTCCACAATTACTGAGCCTGCGCTCTAGAGCCCGCGAGCTATGACTACTGAGCCCGTGTGCCACGACTACTGACGCCTGCGTGCCTAGAACCCGTGCTCCGCAATTTGAGAAGCCACCGCAATGAGAAGCCCGCTCACTGCAACTAGAGAAAGCCAGCGCACAACAACGAAGACCCAACACAGCCAAAAACAAATAAATAAGTTAATGAATTTTTAAAAAGAGAGAGAGGAATGGAATATTTTAAACATAGACATATGAGCCCTTTAAAGGGCAAAAAAATGTTGCTTACAGCTTTTCAAATGGGAATGGAAACAGAAAATTGCTGGGTTTGCTGTTTTCCTTGAATTTGTCTAGTAGTAGCAATAGATAGTCATTGACGATCTTCATGCGTGTTAACAAACAAGATGATGCTGTAATATTCAAACTGTTGGTGAAATTTTTTTAATCTCATGATTTACCCTGGAACAATTGTGTTGACATATGTGCTGATGGTGCAAAAGCAATGGTGGCAGAACTGCTGGCACCTTAACCCAAATCTAGGAGTGGCACCAAACTGTACTAGTTGGGTTTGTATTCACTATCATACACTTGCATTTAAAGTGCCAGTTTCAGTTAAGAATGTTCTTTCTTAAGCAGTAAAATTATTTATGTTAGTAAATCTTTACCATTGAAATTGAATATTTTATATGTATGATGAAACTGAACATACAAACATCACACATCAATATATCAAAGTGAATGGGGAAAAGTTAAATCCGATACTGATAAAGAGGAAGTGGATGACATGGATGATAGATGTGAAAAATTAGCTAAAATGTAGCGCAGAAAAGAAACAGTCAGAAATTATGAAAGAGAAATTTATGGACTAGAGTCTGCTGGTGGCTTGATTTTGGACTTTGCAGCCTCCAGAACTGTGAGAAATATACGTCTTTTGTTTAAGCCACCCAGTCTGTGGTAGTTTGTTATAGCCCTTTGAGCTAAGACATATTTTAGTACCAAGAAGTAGCAAATACCTAAATATGTGGAAGTGGCCTTGGAATTGGATAGTAGGCAAAGGCTGAAAGAGATTTGAAGCGCATGCTAAAAAAGAGCTGAAATCGCCATAAAGTCCTTTCAGCCTATACCTATTAAAAGTGATTCTGGTGATGACTCAGAAAGAAAAGAGGCACACTGGAGAGAAAGTCTCCATCTTTGTAGAGAATACAGAAATAATCATGAACAGATAGAAATATGGACGTTAAATGCTATTCTGGTGAGGTCTCAAACAGAAATGAGGAACACATTATTAGAAATTGGAGGAGAGGCAATTCTTATTATAAAGTGGCAAAGAACTTGACTGAACTGTGTTCTAGCGTTTTTTGGAAGGTAGACCTTGTAAGTGATGAAATTGAATATTCATCTGAGGAGATCTCTGAACAAAGTTTGGAAGAAGTAGCTTGGTTCCTCATCACCGCTCCTTGTAAAACACATCAGGAGAAAGATAAATTGAAGACCAAATTGTTAAGCAAAAAGAAATGAGAACTTAGAGATTTGGAAACTTCTCAGCCTATCCATATATGAAAGTGAGAAAGCTTGTTCTGAAGAAACTCTAAGGGTGTAGCTGAGCAACCCTTTGAAGAAGAGATCATAGGTGTGATATTAATTTAATTAGTCATCTCAGCAGAGGCCAGGAATAGAGAAGGGACACTGCCAGTTTGAACTAACGGGGACAGAGAAAGCCAGGCAGAATGAGGGAAGGCTGTCAGAATTCTTGGATTCTACAGAATGGGAGACTAGAGCAATTTGGCTGTGAATGTGTACTCCTCTTGAAGAAAAGGGAAGAAGGACCCCAAAGGTGATTCCGAGGTCATCGGGTCTGTCAATCCCACCACAGGCCCAGGGGGCCTCAGTTTCAAAGTGTGAGACTGTCGCCCTCACAGAGAGTCATGGTGTAAGTGGAGACCCTACAGAGAGCTGCAGTGTGGGTGGCACCCCACCAAGCTGAAGAAGTGGGGCTGCCCCACCGAGCTGTGGGGATGATGTTGCCACCCCAGCGGGCCTGGAGGGCAAAGCATCAAACCAAAGAGGGTTATTCTTGTACCTTAATATCTAATGGGATTGGCCTTGCTAGGCTTTGGACTTGCTTGGAAACTGTCACCCCTTCCTTCTTTCCTATTTCTTCCTTTTGGAGTAGGGATGTCTATTATATGCCAGTCCCACCATCGTATTTGGAAACACTTAACTTGTTTCGGTCACAGATTTACAACTACAGAGGAATTTTGCCTCAGGATGAATAGTACCTCCAGTCTCACCCATATGTGATTTAGATGGTGTTTAGATCAGACTTTGGGCTTTAAATTTTACAGTTGATGTTGGAATGAGTTAAGGCTTTTGAGGCTGTTGGGATAGAATGAATGTATTTTGCATACAATAAGGACACGAATTTTGGGTACCAGGAGCAGAATGCTATGGATTTATATCCCCTCCCCCCCAAATTCTTATGTTGAAGCCCTAACCCTCAATATATTTGGGAATAGGGCCTTTGGGAGGTAATTAGGTCATGGGAATGGAGCTTTCATAATGGGTTTAGTGCCCTTAGAAGAAAAGACACAAGAGAGATCCCTCTTTCTCTCCGCCACATGAGGACACAGTAAGAAGACAACCAGCTGAAAAGCAGGAAGAGAGCTCTCACCAGGAACTGAATATGGCACTTTGATCTTGGACTTCCAACTTTCAGAACTGTAAGAAATTACCATCTGTTTTTCAAGCCACCAGGTCTATGGCATTTTGTTATAGCCGTCCAAGCTGATGAAGACATAGAGAATATATAAGATGGTCTAATATACATATATCCAAGGTTCTAGAAGTAGAGACAGGAGAGAATGAGGAGAAGTAACATTTGAAAAAGAGAATATTATGTTCTAGAGTTGATGAAGAATGTGTATTATAAGTTAATGAAGCAAAATAGATCACATGGAGGATAAATTTTTTTAACCTGAAACTAATCACATGTCAAGAAACTGGAGAACACAAAAGACAACAGACAGTCTTACAAAAAACAATTAGCAAGGAAACTGATCACCCACCATGAAAGGGTGTATTGATGGCATAATTTGAAAAAACAGTAACAAAAGCCATATTCGATGGAATAAATATTCAACGTTCTGAAAGGAAAAACTTTTCTTTTGGAACTGATTATCCTGTAACATTATCATTAATAAAAGTTCACTAAAAGGGAACTGATAAATTATTTTTAATGTATCCATACAATGCAAAATTATAAATAATTTAAAAATTAAAGAACATTTAATATATCAATATTTCTTAATGTAAGAATGTTGAAAGAAGAAGCCAAAGTCAATATGATTTACATATGATACCATATGTAACCAAAAAAATTATTATTATATATAATTTTGATTTTGTACAGCTGTGCTAAAAGCATAAACATTTTTATAAGATGGATATATACCAAGTTCTTGATGGTGGCTATCTTTCTCATTGTTGGTGAGAGTGTAAAATGGGACAAACCTTATGGAAAACAATATGAAGTTTCCTCAAAAAATTAAAAATATAGCTACCATGTCATCCAGCAGTCCCACTTCTGGGTATGAATCCAAAAGAATTCAGCAGGATCTCAAAGAGATATTTGCACACCCACATTCATCATAGCATTATCCAAAATATCCAAGACATGAAGAAACCCAAATGTCCATCAACAGATGAAGGGATAATGTGGTCTATACATACAATGAAATATTTCCTTCCTTGATAAAGAAGGAAACCATGTCTCATGCTACAACATGGATAAACCTCTAAGACATTATGCTAAGTGAAATAAGCCACTCATAAAAGGACATATCATAGCCACTCACATGAAGTATCTACAGTAGTTAAAATCATAGAAACATACAAAGGTGATTGTCAAGATCTCAGGGAGGAGGAGGGAGAATTAGGGAGTCTCTGCTGTCCCAACCCCCGCCTGGGTCCTGGGGAAGGAATCAGAACTCAGAACCAGGAGAAGAGGCTTTGGCCAGCAGGGAAGGAGGGGTGAGGCCCAGGGCGGGTCCACAAAGAATCAGAGCATCTGAGTGCGTTAGGAGGAAGGGGCTTCAGAGGTGGGCCAGCACAGGCCGTGACGGGGGCTAAGCAGGCTGCGAGGGGGTGCAGTTCAGGGAGACAGCAGGGGTCTGCTCCCTACCCCTCATTGTTTGCTCATCTCACCCTTATGAGCGGGTCATTTCCCCTGCTCTGATGATTAGAAGTCTCTGCCGGCAACCACAGGACGGTGACTGAGGCCTCCACACTCCTCAGCATGGATCCCAGCTCCCACCCAGATCTGGGGCCACAGACACCTCTCCCCCACCCCTGCTGCCCCTGTGAGCAAGCTGTTCTTGTGAAACACGGTCATACTTTGTCAGGAGGAACTGTTTTCTATGGGAATACAAATCAGTGTTGATACCAATACACACACATGTCCAGCCATGGGTGGAAAGGGAAGGGACAGTAGTTCTGGGGTGTCTTTGCACACCCATAGGCCCCTAAGGCCAGTCCCCACAGCCACAGCCAGATGGGTCCCCCTCCCTCAGTTGAAAGAGATGATGCTACACAGAAATCCCACAAGTTCCACAAAGGGGTCAAACTGTCATTTCCCTTATACACACCTTTAACAGGTGCCCCAAGAATTTCCCCGCACCCATTCCCCTTGTTGCATCCTCATTGGGATTAAGAGGTAGCTGCCTCAACCACTCTCCACATTGCAATAATCCCAGTGGGACTAGAGAACGCTCCCGCTACGACCAGGCAGACAGTCCTGTCCCCATGGCCAAGACTTTTCCTCTCTGGTCAGGCCACCCACACAGGAAACCCTGGATGAGCGGAGGGTCACCCCAGCGCCAGCGCCTGGCCACTTCAGGGAGGCAGAGAGAAGCTCCATAAAGACAAGGGCTGTCTCCAGGCTCCGTCCTAGAAACTGGTTAGTGTCCAGAGGGCTGAGACGCACAAAAGCAGCTCTCCCTCCCCAGACGGTTCAGGGATGCAGAAGACGGTACAGATGCCCCAGAAGGCCCCTAGCCAAGCAGGCTTTAGAGAAGGGGATGATGAGGGGGTCCCTGGGGAAAGTGAGAGCTGTGCGTTCCCAGGGGCAGCCTGAGGAGTCCTTGTGTATGTGGAGGAAAGGTTTGGCCACCTGTAGATGCATAGCTCCTGTGACCTCCCTCACCCTTCCTTCCTCTCAGGATCGCTCTCCGTGGAGCAGCTCCACATGAACAAGATGACAGTGGCCTGAGAGCATTTCCCACCAAAACTATCTTTATTCACAATTTACATACATCACTCCGAAGGTCCTGCCCACACCCACCTCCCCCACCTCCCTAACCCCCCACAATCCCACTCCCCCTCCCCGCCCTGGTGGTCCTGCCCTCCCTCCCTTCCCCCCACATCATCCAGGATCAGCACTGGGGTGAGGAGGAGCCCCTAGGCTCCCCTGGGGGCCACCCTGGGGGGCTCGCCCTGGAGGGCCGGCCCGGCTGTTCCCTACTGGCTGCAGTGCTTCCTCTTCCTCTTCCTCCTCTTCCCTGTGACAAACGGGTCACGCTTTCTCTTTCTCGGCTGTGAGGGGCGAGCCAGCCCCAGAGCCAAGGCTGGCCTCGCAGAGACCCCGTGGCCAGCCCCGGGGATGGGCAGCTTCTCAGCAGCGGCTGGGCGCCCACACAGAGCCCGCTTCCTCGACTTGGGAGCGGCTGGTGGAGCTGGGCGGAGGCCTCTTCTCTGAGGGGAGGGGGCCTGGGGAGCACTCTGGGCCCCCCAACCTCCAGAGGAGGCCACGCCTGAGGCAGGGGCAGGACTCTGGGACAGCCCGCAAGGCAGCAGGCTCTGCGGAGGGGCCAAGAGGAAGGCCAGGCTGGGGAGCTCCTCCTCGTCCTCACTGGACGCGTCCCTGGGCCCTCGGACTTCCCGAACAGGAGAGGTCTCTCTGAGAACAGACGCATCCCTCGGTCCCAGTAGAGGGCCAGTGCGCCTTTGACCCTGGGGAGGGGAGGGCCGTCCGGCCCGGAATGGAGAGACCTCCTGACGTCCTCGAGAGGAAACAAAGACTTTGGGCCCGAACAGGCCAGTGTCTGCTCCGATGGGCCTATGAAGAGCCTCAAAATCAATCTCTGGTGGGCAGGCTTCATCACTGACCCTTAGATGGCGGTCTTGGTCGTGCCTCTGGGCACCTTGGCCAGCGTGGGACTCAGAAGGACTTGAGCCCATTCCGGGTGCACTGTGGCTCGGGGCTGCCGGCCCACCCTCGTCCTCTTTCAAGGCCAGGAGTCATTTCTGCACCAGCTGGTAGGAGGGAGGAGGACAGTGACGGCTCCACACGCACGTGTGAGAGGAGGAGCACTGGGCAGTGGGACAATGGCCCTGGCGGGGAGGAGGGGATGGGTGACCCCAGGACTAGACTCCAAATACAGACACGGTGGCATTCCTGCCATCCTCCTGCACATTATTCCCAGCTTTGTGTCCTTCCCTCCGCTCCCGGCTCCCCATCCTCTCCTTCCTATCACCCTGCACTACACCCACCCCAGAGAGGGCCCTTCCCCATGCCAGGCCTCCGAGGCAGGGAAGGGATGCACAGAGCCATGTGGGCCTCCTGTTCTGGGGCCCTACCTCTCCCCTGCTCACTGGGGTCCCTCCGTGCCCTGGTCTTCCTGGGTGTCCCTTGTCTCCCCTGTTCTACCTGCGATCCCTCCCTCCTCTGGCTCCCCTGGGCCACCTGGTTTCCCCTGTCCCCTGGATCCCCTGGGGTCCCCCCTCCCCTGGAGTCCCCTGGCTCCCTAAGTATCCCTCTCCCTCTCCTGGCTCACTTCTTCAGGGGTGAGTCCTTCCTCCTGCTCCAGCTCCTCAGCAAGGGCCAAGAGATCCAGCTGTGGGTCTGGGGAAAACAATTCTGCCAGGAATCGAGGGTGAATGACTGCCTCCACCTCGGACAGAAAGAAGAGGCTGTGAGCATCCTTGGCCAGGAGTGGCCTGTGACACAAGAAGACCAGGAGGGAAAGTGAAAAGCAGAGACCCACCTCCACTCTCCTCCACAAGGCGGGGATGGTCAGCACACACACACACACACACACAAACATGCACATACACAGTCACACACAAAAGAGCACATATACAGATGCACATACACAGACACACAAAGGCATACACACAGACACAAACATATACACACATACATCTGCGTAAACCTCCCCTAACACCAGGCTCAGGAACAAGGAGCTGAGCTTAAGTCCCATCGGCCTGAGCAGAACCCAGACCTTGGGTGCTGAGAGTTCCATGCCCTGGCATCTTGTAGACCCCAGGCTCCAGGCCCAGCCTACCTTGGTGACAGAGTCTTCCTGGGAACGCAGCTCGTCAATGTAGCTCAAGAGACCCGGGTCCGAGTAGGTGTCGTCCTCTTCCTGCTTCAGCTCATTTCCGTCCTCTCCACATTCTGCATCTGACTCGCCTGTGGCTGAGTGGACGGGCCCCACCAGCGCCTCCATCATGTCCACATACTCCCTCACAGCCTCAGGGGGAATCTCCTTGGGTGTCTTGGGCTCCGGGGTCCGCTGGGATTTGTGTGGCTTCGGGTGCGAGGGCTGGGCCCTGGGGCCGGACATCCTGGGAGCACAGGCTGAGGCAGAGCAGGAGGAAGGGAAGGAAGGTGAGGGACTCCCGGTCCACCTCCTGACCACCGAGCGCACGTTGGTGAGGGCATTCTTTGGGGGACATTGATGTGGGTGTGGGAGGGGTCAGGACCATCTGAAGCCTCATGCACAGTTGGAGAGGGGAGGTTAGGGGGTCATCTAAGAGAGTCACAAGTAAGGAAGTGGGGAACCTCCAATTTTCTAGGGGTCTCCCCATCAAGCCTACTTCTTAGGCAGACTTAGTGTGGGGTCCTTTGACAGGGAGGTGTGAGAGGAGTTACAAAACTGACCAAGTCAATACCCCGTAGTGACAAAGGGCAGCTGAGACCCCACCTCCCCACCCCCCGCCTCGGTGGCTGTTTTGGTTGAAAGACCAATGCCCCTGTGTTGAAGGAAAAGGATCCACATGGGGACAGTGGCCAACCCTAGGCCCCTGTTACCTGTGCCTTCAACTCCAGTGGGAACCTGGGTGCCTGGCTGAAGGCCCACTTTCGGGGCTGGGGACCCCCGAGGATCTAGCTCCGTTGGGGCTGGAGGAGGCAGGTCCTGCGCGCGCTGCATCCACTGCAAATTCTGAATCTGCATCTCCTCCTCGGCCGCAAATTCCATGAACCTGGGGGGTGACCGAGGCACAGGCCACCCTGAGAAAAAGGCCTGGGTTCTGGACCCAACAAAGGCAGCCAAGAATGAGGCATTGGGAGAGGATGTGCCTTGGGGCCGTCAAGGCCCTGTGAGGTGCTGTCCACAGCAGAGAGCTGCTCCTGGAAGTGATAACAAGATCTGGGACCCTTCCTGCCTCACCAGCACTGGAGGGCATTCAACAGCATAGACCCAGGTCGCTGAATTGAACCAGGTCAACGGGACACATGGCTGACCCAGGGGGCACCCTCCTCATGCCCCCCGTCCCCATCCAGAACCACATGAAGGGCTGACAGCCAGAGGCTGGAACAGGCATGTGTTCCCCACAGGGGTCCTTGCCCGAATCCAGGATCCTGGGCTAGGACTGAGAGTCCTGGAACATAGACCTGGAGACAGGGCCCAGGAGAGGCTGGACGATGTGGATGCTGAGCTTAGAGGAGAGGCCTTCCTTTCCTCTGAGAGGCGCTCGTTTGTTTGGTTTTCTTTCTTAAACCAAGGGGATTACCATGGAGCAAACACTGGAAGGGCCGGAGACCCTTGGGCTGACGACAGCTGGCTTCCCCAGCCTCTTCAGGGATGCCAGGGTACCCACTCAGGGCACTTTTCATGAGGAGAGGTGGTCCCAAATCTATGTCAGTGGCCGCCAGCCACCCACCACTAAGGAAGCAGCAGGCTGGTGGGTGGAGCTCTTTTCCTGGCCCAGCCCATATGGCCGGAGTTGGACCCCTACTGGACTCACAGCTTCACCCTGCCCCGTCCTGAGACCTTCATGTCAAGGCAAGGGTAGGTCAAAATCAGGGGAGGGCAGAGCTCCTGGTGGAGGAAGGATGAAGACCCAAACTCTCAAGGTGAGGGAGGGGTTTCTGGAGGACAGTAGGGCCCCTGGGCTGCGGGGACCCTGTGCTGGGTGACAGCCCTTCTCCTCTGTCCTCTCTGATGAGCACCCCCACGGCCAGACCCTGCCCTCACCCACTCGCCTCACCCTCCACGCAGCCCCTGGGCCCAGGACGCTGACTCACTTTTCCGCCATCTCGTAGTAGATCATCCGGTCAAAGTTGCTTCTGCGCCGCCATTCCTGCACGGCCCTCCACAGTCCCTCCTCCTGTGTCATGGTGGGCTTCAGGCCGGCCAGGGATCGAAGCACTGGGCTGTAAGCCCTCGGGGTCAGTCTCCGGGCCCAGCCCAGCCCCCACCTGCCTGACCCCACCCGCCAATGTGGACCACACATCACTGAACACAGCATGACTGAGCAACAGGAGGGTGAGAGGCGGGGGTCTGGGAGGGCAAAGACAAGCCTTCCCGGCCACTGCTGTCACCGCCTCACACTCACTCAAGGATGACCATCCACTCCCAGGCTACAGCTGGGACATTGTGCCTTGGGGAGCTCTTTTCCTTTTCAAGGCTGCATTTTCATAATAAAGATCACTATCATCAATGAGGCGTGGCATGTGCCAAGCAATCTGCTAACACTTCATAGATTAGCCCAAGGAGTCTTCTGCACAGTCCTCTGAGTGAAGTGTAATTGTCCCTTTTTACGAGGGACCGGAGGTTTAGGATGGAAATGCCTGCCAGGCTCACAACTCTAGTGGGAGAGAGCCCACGCCCTTAGGAGAGCTCTACCATCACCCTGTTCCTAGTGGAATTCTCCACAACGAAGTGGAGGCATGCATAAAGCGCTCTCCTGGGTCCCGCGCTCCTCCCCCTCCTCTGAAGTGACCTCCCCTGGCCATGTACACTCAAGTCCTGTATGAAAGGAGACGGCACCACAGGAGAGTGCGGCATCCACTCCTTGGCGCCTCACCTTACACCACGACCCTCTCTGACTGCAAGTCTTCAGTCCATATTACCATGAGAATCATGGAAGAGCAAGCTGGCTAGACTCACAGGGTGGTGGGGCCAGTTGAGATGGGGCACATTTCAGTCATGATGTCATGGGCTGGCAGGCCCACCCATGTGACCGACAATGTGCCTTCTCATAGCATGGACATCACCCTCACACCTTCCTTCCAGTATCCCTAGAAACCTAACGTGCGAGTCCATCCCCAGTTCCTCTTTATCTAAAAGCTCCAATAAGCCCAGGATCCCCTGAGCGTTCACTCACATGAGAAAGCAGGAATAAGCTTCTGCATCAGGACTCAGGCGAAAGTGTCTCCAGGCCAGGGGCTTGATGTGCTGCCAACGTAGGAAGTTACTGTACTCGCTCTGGGGGTTAGAGGAGCCATCCAGCGAGGCGTTGGACTGGTTGGTGGCCAGGCGGCCCTCCCTGGAAGTGCCATGTGGCCATGGCCCAGAGTTCACTGGGCGAATGATAGGGGCCAGCTGGGCAGCTGGTGGTGGAGCTTGAGGAGGAAAGCCTGCGGTCCAGCCTCCCTTGCCAGCCTGACTAACTCCAACAGCTGGAGCAGTCACAACGGTCTCCATCACAGGGGTTGCTAAGAATACGGGTGCAGGACATGCAGCACTCCTGCTGAGGGCCCCTGGAGCGCTCCAGTTGAGGGGGGCCTGAGTAACAACAAAGGTCTGAGTCTGGGGGGCCTCCACTGGCCTCCCTTGTGACCTGACTTGGACAGTGAGGTTGCAAGCCCCAGGGGCACTGGGGCCACGGCCACCATTAGCCACCAAAGGCGTCCTGGGGAAAGCTGGCAGCAGCAGGCTGCTTCCAGGAGGGAATGCTGGGGTGATGGGAGGTGGCAGGTGCTGCTGCCAGGGTGGCCGGTGCTGGGCGCCAGGAATGGGTGGAGGGAAGGGCACTGCCGTGAAAGCAGACAAGGAGGCACTGGGGTTCATGGTCACATCTGCTCCCAGCACTGGAGATGCTGTTGAGACAAAGGAAAGGAGTGAATGGAGGAGGAGAATGGGCAAGTGGGACTGAGGCTTTCTGTGGCATCAGAGTGTAAATCTCCACAGGTGAGGGACACTTGGACAAGGGAAACTGTGCAGCGTGCAAATGTCTTCAAGTGATTTTCATGCCCTGACCTCCAGTTGAGAATTATTCCACTGGTGACCCCGCGCCCATCCACCAAGGTCCCTGACCCCTGTCTGCCGAGAAGAAATCGCCTCAGCAAGCACTGACTTGGAGAGCCTCCCTGAGGCACCCCCTGGCACCTAAGCCTCACAGGCTGTCTCCCAAGACCTGGAACTGGGTGGACATCCGCTCTGTAGGAAATGCCCCTCAGCCGGCGTACTAGCAGGTACGGACCTCCTCCAAGGTAAGTTCTAGGCACCCAAAGGCCCTTTGTGGACAGGTATTGTGTAAAATATTAGGGCCCCACCTCCTCCTCAGTCCTCCTTTTCCTGATGCTCAGTATAAATCCCCTCTTTCTTTCCTAGCCTCACAAAACAAAACAAAATGCTGGAAAATATCTCTCTAATGGAATCCTGACACAAACCCATAACACTGGCCCAGAATGCACCTGCATCTCAGAACAACCCACAGCAGACACGTAACATGGGCCAGGTCCTGCCACCCCCTCCCCAGTGCCCAGAGTCACTGTCATCACTCAGGAGTTCTGTTCCTAGGAGGCGGGGGTGGGGGGGGGTGGTGCATGAGAAGTAGGCACGTGTTCCTTAGATTCTGTCATTTCACAGCCAGTGATGGCTGCAGAGGATTAAACAAGGGCCAAGGAATTGTCATGTTACATTGGTCATGGGAGTACAGACCGCCTGTGGTCCTTCCCCTTCCAGCTCCCAATAACGGAAAGACAATCTGAGAAGCAGGCATAAGCCAGTTGCCATGGCGATCAAGTTGTCTGGAACACATCCCTGTTCAGGAGAACAAGGTACACACCACGGTGCACCTAATTAATCAGAACAGGTGTCATAGGACGTTTAATAATAACACAGAAGATCGTCTTCCTGACCCTGGGCTACACTCCTTCCCCCTTTAAAAGAGGAAGCAGCCTTCACAGACATTCCACCCGAAACAACCCCACTCCACATCTGTTCCCTGTCCATGAAGGAGTGACATGAAATATGAACAAACTCTTCCTCTCAAGGCAGCCTGAGAGTCCACCATGAGATACTGGACGAGATGAAGTAGGTCTGAAGTACTGCGATTCCACAAAAGGAAGAACAATTCAGAGCAACTCAGGAACCTGAGCCCTCTCTTGGCTGAAGTTACACGGTTGCCCATCCCCTGTTGAATCCAAAGCAACAGTTGCCTGAACTGAGAAGTGAGCTCTGGGCTGGGAGGAGTGGATGAGGTGTGGGCTGCGGCAGTTAGAGTAACCTCCTGCCTAGCTCTCGGAGAGGATACTTCACTGCAGGTGTGGCCACACACAGCCCCATTGAATAGTTTTCTCACCAAGACCATCTCTCCCCACGGCCCCCTTAGATACAGTATGCTCCTGTTCAAATCCCTTAGAAAGATATGGTGAGGCAAGTTTCAGGTGCCTCAGGAACACAATACAGGTCTAGGCTTTCCTCATGACCCTCCCTGTGTCACCACGAGGACATCACACACATCCTTACACACACGTTTCAAAGTGGCTTGTCTCCCTTCTAGAAAGAATCAACCTGCCTGCTGCCATCCTTTCTCCATAGCCAGGGCAATTCCTCTTGATCCACCTCCAATGACCTCTCCTCCCCAGTGCAGTCTCAGGTTTCTTCAGGCTCCCCAGTCTCCCCAGGTGAAATGTCTTTGTGTGTCCAGTGCTCTCTTCTCCCTCTACTTCAGTCCAACTATGTGCCCACAGTGAAGTGTCACGTGTGAACCCGAAGGATGTGAGGGATGGCAGGGTCTCTGAGAACACACCCCCAGCCTATAGGCTTACCTCCTTCTGAAGCCATCCTGCAGGCTTGGGCACGGACTACTGCTGCCTGGTAGCCTCAATGAGAAAAGTCAAGACCAGGACCCAGAGAGTGACCTGCTTCAGCAAATGCTCAGGATCCAAGTGAAGGAGGGACAGGTTTGAATCTAAACATTCTGCAGTGGGGGAGGGGCAGAGGGCACGTGGGTCTGGGTAGGGTGGGGGTGGGGAGACATTCCACGAGGGCTCTGGCAGGTAGGCAAGAACCGGAAGTTCCTTCCACCTCACACAGTGGCAACACAATTGGCGTGTGCCTCTTTACGCAGTTTATAGACTGTTTTTGTGATTCACGGCACCGAGGTTGGACTTGACGGTCCCTTCCTTTCACTTCTTTTTCCATCCACCTAGTTTTGTGTCCCTCAACACACTCTGCTTCCTACCTGGCTCTTGACTTACTTCAACAGAGACTAGACTTTCTGAACAAAATTCAGAACTGTTAGTCTGATAAACACTTGGGTATTTATGGCCACATGGAACTGAGTATTTGAAATTAGGATTGTCTCAGCAGATCCAGTGTCTTTGACTGCTGTATGTACATCACTCCTAAGGGAGTGGTCCTTGTGCTCCAACCAACATCCAGCAGGACCAGCCTTACTAATGATCCTTTGTGCTGGAAAGCCCCCGTCCATCAAAAAACCGTCATGCAGCCCCCATGTCCAAGACCAGAATTCACTAAATGTCTTTCTCATAGTATTCCATGGTTGTTAAAGATTTAGTTTTTTACCTTTTAAATGATTTTAGTATAATATTTTAAACGAGTAAAACCTTCTCATGGTTCAAAATTAAATTGTGCAAAATGGAATATGCAGTGGCGAGTCCTCCTCCCACCTCTTTCCCCTGTCAACCCAATCCTCTTTCCCGGAGGAAACCAGTGTTACCTGTTTCATTAAAATCTTTCCAGAGATACGTCATGCAACTAAAAACGAAGGCAATCTGTTTTCATTTTTAAAAATGCCTTCATTTTTTTTTCTAGTTGAAAATTCATATATGTTCTAATATATCTGAGGATATTTCCAATGATTGTACGGGTATCGTGGCTCCTCTGTTTCTGCACTAGATACCTAGAACAAGAATTTCTACAGTCTCTTAAATTTCAAAGTACCTGAAAGAATAGGGTGGCTCGATCTAGCAAAGAAAAATAACAAATGCCTAACTGAATTTGATTTTTGAATTTCACATAAACAATGAATTTGTTTTTAGTACAACTTTGTCCCATGCAATATTTTGGACATACTTTTACTGCAAATTCTTTCCCTGTTTATCTGAAATTTACATTTAACTCGAAATCTGTATTTTGTCTGGCAACACTACCAAGAAAGTATAAACATACCAAGCTAGTATTAGTCACTCATCCTTATGAGAAAGAGAACTTGGAGTAAAGAGACTCAAGTGTGCATCTTGGCTCCAACAGAAAACACAATTGTAAACATACATAAAATCTGCAGGCTCTTTGGATGAAATGGATTTGGAAGACCCATCATATAGCACTGAACATCTTGGCTTAGTAGGGGTAAGGACAGAAGTAAGGAACAAGAAGGCAGGAAATCTTTTTCTCTTTCCTTATGTTAAAGGGACTAAACATCCTAGAGCCCTGGTTTTTCTAGGTGTTAAAAATCCACTACCCATGAAATGGATGTGCACCTTGACACAATGCCAAGCGTTTATCTACCAGTTACCAATCCCCATTCAGACAAACCCACTTCCATCTAAATCCTAGCCTGCAAGCCCTGCTTACAAGTTTGTTAATTTCCTGTCTGCATTTCATACCCTTGCTCTTTAGAATCTAGGCCTCATCATTGCATATGGTCCCATCTGCACGGGAATCATGGTAGCATTCCTTTTAAAAAACTTGTTTGATTATTTTTTTCATATTGAGAATCCATGTCAGTCAGTTTAACACTATCAAAATGATATGAAAGAGTATTTGTGTTTTGTGTTGTGAGAAGAGAGGACTGTTAGGAAACTTGTCAAGGGAGATGAAGGCTGAAAACCTCAGAGGATTACAACCCAACCTCTTGGGAGACGAGATTCACTCACTGCTGTAGCAGCAGTAGAACTCCTACTGATTGTGGGGTGTTGGGGAAGGAAACAGAGGTTTAGAAAGACTGTTCCACAGTGTGAAAAAGACTCCTGTTGGTGCTTAAGACGTTCCTTGCCCCTTGTCAGGAAAAATTGACTCAGAAGAAGATGAGAAGATAAGGTGAGAATATTTCAAGCAATATCATGGTGAACTTTATATCTAAAGAAACTCCTGTTGGGGACTGAAAAAAATAAACAATTTGGGAATATCGGTCAGTACTGGAGCTTTCATAATGAAGGAAAACTTAAATGATTGTCAACCAATAACTTCACACTAGAGGGATGGTGAGGCAAAATATTGTACCCAGGCACTCAAGAAAGGCAGGCTTCCTTGTTGCTTCCTCCCCTTGTTCAGTCATTGAACCAATTATTTACAAGATTCTCACTCATAATTCTGATACAGTATTTGAAGGAGTCTTCTCAAGGCCACTGATACAAAAATTGCATTGTGCAAAAATTAGCCAGTCCCAATTCTGCAATCACTTTTGTACCACTTCAAAATCCTACACCCCAGAGACACAGATAATCAAATTAGCCCAAATGTAATTTGGGAAGACCAGTCACAGAAGGGAGTCTCTAAAAGTCCTTTGGATCATGATCTCTGACTATTCCTGCACAGAGGCTGGGGGCAGGCATTGACTACTGAGAAAAAACAACTCTGGACATGCATCACAAGCCTCAGAAGACAGTTCATCTTCCACTCAATCACGAAACATTAAAGAAACGAAGAGATACCATGTTTGTGTCTTGTGGAGTTTTCAATTCTGTGCACTTGGAGGCGCTTAGTGCTGTTAGATGTGAGGGGTCTTCAGAGGCATCCTGTTGAGTGAGAAATGCTCTAATCTTGCAATTGACCAGAAAGAGGATCTGATGATTGAAGTTTCTTTGGGAAGTATTACAAAGTCAGGTCAGTAAGTTGATCCCGCTACTATTTTTGTTGTTGTTGTTGTTGTTTTTATTGCCAACTGAAATTCTGCAAGATATTACAAAAAAGGAGGGAGGGAAAGTAAAATAGTTCCCATACTACCTGCTGTGTTGAAATTGGCCCAGATTGTCAAGTCTTTCTTAAAGTTATTAAAAAAAAGACAAAACCGTACAAAGGAAACACCTGTGAATCAACATTTATTGAAAAACCTCCATGTATTAAATACACTGAGAAAAAATATTCTACTAGAGTAAATGCGTTTGGAAAAACTCTAGGAACGGAGTCAGGAGACAGTATCTTAAGAGTGTTTCCCAGGTCTGAATTCTTTGCTAGAATTGTTCTTTAACGGAAACTTCAGGCTTGCTAGGAAAAAGGACCTACTGTTTTTTGAAAGGCATAAACAAGAACCAAGGAACTGCAGTCCAAAGGGCATGAAAGCACTTGCCCCAATTTGAGGCTACTGTGCTTAGAGCGGAGCTCTCCAGAACTCTTTGTAGCTAAGTGCATGCGTTTCACGTGTGCAATATAAAAATCACGAGTGCACATCTCACAAGAGCTGGTTTTAAGAAGAGACCGTCACGAAGGTTCCCGGCGAGGAGCGTCGCCAGAGATGCTCCGCAGCGTGCCCGACCCTGCATTTCTCTCCTCTCTTGCAGAGACCTCCTGGAACAGCTCCCCGCGCGCCCCTCGCCTGCACGCCTGCGCACGCCCACTGGGGCGGGGCTCTCGGGCACGCGGATCACCGTCCTCCAAACGCTCCCGGCGTCTGTTGGGGCAGTCGGCTCCGGAAGACAGGAGCGCATGCGCGAGCGCGGAGGGTGGGGCCCCAACGGCCGTCCGGTGGGGGCGGGGCCTGTCATGGCGGCCTCGAGTCAATTCTAGGAGCCCTGAGGTAAGGGGTACGGGGACTTTTCACCCCTCAGGTGTCACGGCTCTGCGCTGTTGTTCACCCTGTGGGTTATTTGTGCCCTTGTCCGTGTAAGGAGACTCCCCACAATGTGGATTCACGCCCCCATAGAGCTCGATTCCCTTGAGGGGTTTACCCCAGGGTTATTGGCACCACTGGGGAGCCGGCTGCATGAAGGGTTCAGTGATTGCGGGGCCTACAGTGGGGGGTAAATAGTGTGTGCGAGCTATTAAACAGGTGCCGTTCTAGTCTGCGCGTTCTGAAGAGTACAAAAGCTAGAGGGAGGTCTTGCGAGTTGAAAACCCTCATCTGGTTCCAAAGGTGTAGCTTAGGTCACTGGAATATGAGTGAAGATCTAGCGAACATCCTCACAGCTTCACTAGTAACTTTTTAACATAAAAATATCAATCAACACTTATGTTCAAACTGTACTCTTTTGTCAATGAGAGGAGTAAGTTTGCTGAATCTAACAATAAGCATTTATTCGTAGTCTGATACTCTCAAATCATGCCGGAATTGCAAGCATAGTTTGGCTGGTGATGCAAGAGTTCAGCAAAAATCAACGAAAGCATTAGGTAAGAATCAATTCGGTATATAGAATTTACAGTGAAGAATAGTGTACATTTTAAGTTATTTGTAAATTATGTGCACACATCCATTATATCCTTAAAATTAATTAAATGGTATATATCTCCACACTTCTTTAGGGAGTGCTGATTCAGGTTATTAAGGCTTTGCTTGATAACACACCACTGCAGGTGCGTATGGGGCTTAAGGTAGTTTATGTTTGTATTCTGGGGTTGTGAAAGTACTGTGTGGTGTGTTTGTAGTGTGAATTACATATATGTGCGTTTGTGGCTTGTTGGAGTTCAGTGTCTGTATTTAAGGATATTAAGAAGTTACATCCTTGTTTTTGGCAATTGGGGTGTTTATGTGTATCTGGAAGTGTCATGTTGTATATGCGTATTTGTAGATCTTCCAGGGATTGTAGGACCTCATGGGCAGTGGGTGGTTTTATGTATATCATTATTTGGGAGTCTATTGGGAATGTGTTTCCATGAATTCCTGGCGTGAGGTTTATTTGTGTATTTATGGAGTTGGTGAGAATCTGAGTAGTGTATTTGTATTTGTGGGTTGGTGATGTCTGTGTGGATATTTGGGGTTAAGTGGAAGACATGAGTGTGTTTTTGTGAGAGTGGATGTATTTGAGTTTATGTAGAGGGTTTGAGATGTAATTCAGATGTAGTCAAGTTGTTTGGGTTATGTATTTGTAGTGTAAGACTTTGGGAATGTGCGTTTATTTGTGTGTTTTCTCCCAGCATGTTAGAAATGCGTGTCTGATGGTGGGTCCCTGCAGCCACGGGTGGAGGCAACCAGGAGGCTCAGTGGTCTTGAGCGGGTGGTGGCACCCCTCTCCAGCCTCGGTTTCCGCACTTGCAAGGTGAGGACGGGCAGATGAGTGAATGAATGTGGTAGTCTCTGCTCAAAGGATTAGAGGATGGAAAGAAGGGGAGGAGGGAGGGAGGGAGGGACACAGAGAAGGAGGGAAGGAAGAAGGTGGAAGGAAGGAGGGAGGGAAGGGAGGAAAGATGAATAGGCAAAAAGACAGGATCACAATCTGTTAAGGATAAACTAGGAAGTTGCCCCCGTATGGTCAGCTGTGAAACCCTGGACAGGTTCACTGACCTTTCTGAGCTCTCCTTGTTGACCTGCAGGATGGAAACTATAATAATAGAGGGGAAGATAGCTTATCCTGGATTCCCAACACCTGGAGCTCCCAGACCCGGCACTGTTCTGGCACTTTTCTTGGCTGTGCACTTTAAGAAGCACACCGTGGTGCTCAGTGCCCGGTCATGGTCAGCTCGTGATATACACCCCGCTGTGCTGGGCTCCTCAGGGTGGGGAGGTGCTGCCTCTATCTGACTTCACCCTAACCTCACTGCGGATCAGCAGTTCAGTCGCAGGGCCAATTATAAAACAGTGTTTATTTGTTATTTAGTTGAATAAATTAATCTACTCTGAGGTACTGTGGGTACCTCTGGAGATATTTTTTGAATGCATGCATGTTGTGCATGACAGAGAAAATCAACATCATCTGGTCCAGCCCCCAGCTGATACAGGAAGCCCCTCCCCAGGACCTGAGGGGTGACAGCCAGCCCTGCTGGCATCTCTCCAGGATGGGAGCACACGGCCTTCAAGATGCCCAGACTTACTGCACACCTGATGTTCCTGTGCTGTAACTGCCCTGGGACAGCCAAGCAGGGTCCCAGAAACAGTGAATATCCCCACCCCACCTACATAGCCGGGCCCCCGGCTGTGCTCCTGTCTGCCACATTGCAGTTTTCCATCACATCCCCCCACCTAGCCCCAGAGAAAGAATCACAGTGCGAAATGAATGAGGACATGAATTTGACAGAAAGCTGAAAATATGTGGAAACTGGGCAGAAATGTTTAAGAATGCCCTGGGTTGGGGGGCCAGAGTTGCAAGGACATGACCAACCCTCAGCCACCACATATCACACTGAGCAAGAAGGTCTTTTTTTAATTGAGACATCACTTGCATACCATAAAATTCCCCTTTTAAAGTGTACAATTCAGTGGTTGTTAGCACATTCACGGACTTATGCAACCATCACCACTAATCCAGAATGTTCTCGTCACCCCCAAAGAATACCCCGCCCTCCCGACTGAAGCAGGAAGCACGATGGCCTTCAACTACCACCACCTACCTCTTCTACTGAAGAGATGAAACAAAATTTAGAAACGATGTTTGCATTGAAGACCAGAAAAGTAGACACTACAAGACTGAAGACAGAGGTAATCTAAGAAACATCCACAGCAGTGACCAGCCCAAGTTCTTTGAAAAGTATCTCAGAGATGTCAACTGTTCTTTCAAGATTCAAGATGGACAAGAAGCAATTGACTGGTTTCTTGGTTTAGCTGTTAGTCTTGAATATGGAGATAATGCTGAAAACTACAAGGATTTGGTACCCGATAATGCAAAAAATGCTGACAATGCAACTAAAAATGCAGAGCCCATGATCAATTTGGATGTAAATAATCCTAATTTTAGGGCTGGTGTCATGGTCCAGGCTAACTTTCAGAGTCAGCTCATGGTGGTTACCTGGCAGTACTTCAGGCAATTAGCATTTTGGTCCAGGAGCCCTGACACAGGATGCAGTTGCTAGCACAAACCCAGCAGAAGAGGGCTTGCCTGTTGGTTTAGACAAGTATATTCTTGGTTTTGACACAAGAGATGTGGTTCTTAATGAAGCTGCTCAAATTCTGCACTTGCTGCATATAGACGAGCTCAGAGAGCTGCAGACAAAAATTCATGCAGCCAGAGTGGCTGTTCAGGTGATTACTGCTGATCCAAAGACAGACCACAGACTGGAGAAAGTTGGAAGATGAACATTTTAGAATTTTAGCTTCCCCCTTACCTAGTACTCTCTGGCATATATTTGGAAATCAAATATCACATTTTCAATGGAAGAATCCCAGAAATTTGACTGTGTTCTAGAGAGCTACCATCATTGCCTTTTCTTTAATAAAGTTTGGGAAAGTGGAAAACAAAAAATAGATCCTGTACCCATCAGGCAATCACTCACCACTCAGGGCCCCCCAGACCTTGACAACCACGAATCTACTTTCTGTCTCTGGATCTGCCTATTCAGGACATTTTATATAAATAGAATCACACCATACATGACCTTCTGTGCCTGGCTTCCTGCACTCAGCATGTTTTCCAGATTCATCCACATTGTAGCATGTACTGGCACTTCACCCCTTTTATGGCTGATTAATATTCCATTGTTTGGATATACCACATTTTGTTTAATCCATCATCCAATGGTGTACGTTTGGGTTGTTTCTGTTTTTTGGCTATTATGAACATTCGTGTACACGTTTTTGTATATATCTAAGTGGAGTTGCTGGGTCGTAAGGTAATTCTGTGTTAACTGTTTGAGGAACCACCAAACTGTTCTCCACAGTGGCTGCACCATTTTACTTTCCCACCAGCAGTGTATGAGAGCTCCAATTTCTCCACATCCTCACCAACACTTATTTTCCATTTTTTCTATTCTAACCATCCCAATGGGTGTGAGGTGGTATCTCACTGTGGTTTTGATTAACATTTGTGATGTTGAGCATACGTTCATGTGCTTACTGACCATTTGCATATCTTCTTGGGAGAAATGTCTATTCAAGTCCTTTGCCCATTTTTGAATCGGGTTGTTTGTCTTTTTGTGGTTGAGTTTTGGGAGGTCTCTACATATTCTGGACACTAGACCCTTGTCAGATCTGTGAATTGCCAATATTTTCTCCCATTCTGTGGGTGGTCTTTTCACTCCCTTAATAGTGTCCTTTGATTCCAAAAGTGTTTAATTTTGATGAAGTGTATCTGTTTTTCCCTTGGTTGCCTGTGCCCAACAAAACCTTTGACTAAATTCTCCACACTCCTCAGACAAAGTCCTGTGCCCTCTCCCTGCTCAGTCTCCTGGACAGCAGGTCCATTCTCAGACCCTGGTGCGCTGCGCCCCCTGGTGGCGCCTGGCCATTCAGGACACGTGGGCGATCCAAGCAGCAAAGCACAATCAGGCTCTGAGGGCATCAACGTTAGATGTGACAAAGCAACATCTATGCTCAAGGCTACTTTCTTCCTCTGGGAAGAGAGAAAGAGGAAAACATTGCCGCTTCCCAGTCCCAGGCACAGCTGACCACTGGTCATCTCTCTTTGTATCCTGCCCACTATACTGTGAGGTGAAGATTCCAGTCCCCACTCTACAGAGGAGGAAGCTGAGGTTTGGGGAAGTGCAGTAAGTGCCCAAGGTCCAGAGTTACTGATGGAGCTTCAGGGATGAGCTGACTCTTTCATTTATTCTTTCAACAAATATTTGTGAGGATGCATCCCCACAAAGACCCCAGCTGAGCCCTGGCCAACTCAGTCAGGGACAGACTTAACAGGATTAATGCCATAGGGAACTTCAGGCCAGGACCCCGAGGATCCTGGCCCAGGGTCTGGGGTCAGCGTTTGGTGGGGAGCGTGGGAGAAGGGATGTCATTGTTCCCAGGCTGGTAGCCCAGAGCTGAATGCTGACTGAAGAAACCCTGAGAGGGAGATGTCAGAGGCCTCATTGGTCCTGCTCCTGCTGTGAGTGGAACCTATTGCCCACGGAGCTCCTGAGTCCCCCGAGAGCCGGCCAGGTGGGCCTCATCACCCGACAGAAAAGTCAAGAAAAAGTGCAAAGTGCAGGATGGTGAGAATGTGGCCCTGCCCTCATCTGTGTGTATGGACAAAGAACCTTGGTCTGTGTCTGCTTCACTCCTTCCCAACAAGAGATTCCAGAAGGAAACCCAAGGCAGTGGTTTCCTGGGTGTGGGGACCCTGAGCAGGTGGGGGCAGGCATGAGGGGAGGCCTTCTTAAAATGCCTGAGTCACTTGAATATGACTTTTCAAAAAATAAACTAAAAATAAAAAAGAATGATCAAAGTGTCCTAGAATTGATTGAGGTGGTGGATACACAATTCTGAATATACTAAAACCACTTTAAGTGGGTAAAATATATGGGGTGTGGATTCTTTCTCAAGCAAGCTGTTCAAAAAGGGGAAATTTTCTGTGGTCCTGAATGTTCTCCGTGAAATGGTGGGAAGGACAGTGCGAGTAGTGGGCTTCCACTGGCACAGACGGGCTGGGGCACCTCCACGCATAGATGTATTTGCAGGCTCAGGACCCCCGAGGGGTGGCTGAAGCACAGATTCCTGGCTCTCTCCCAGACCGTCCGACTCAGCAAGTCTGGAACAGGGGCCTAAGAATCTGCATTTCTGAAGTTTCCTGATGATGCTGGGCTGGTCCTGGGACCCACTTTGAGAACTGTTGGCCCAGACAACCTCTGGTAGCTCTGGGTACCTCTGGGGGCAGGTGTGAGAGGGAGAGGTTTCACCACACACCGTTTTGAATTTCATACTGCGGGATCAGGCTACTTAACAAAAAATACATAGGGGCTTCCCTGGTGGCGCTGTGGTTGAGAATCTGCCTGCCAGTGCGGGGGACACGGGTTCGAGCCCTGGTCTGGGAAGATCCCACATGCCGCGGAGCAACTACGCCCGTGAGCCACAATTACTGAGCCTGCGCGTCTGGAGCCTGTGCTCCGCAACAAAAGAGGCCGCGATAGTGAGAGGCCCGCACACCGCGATGAAGAGTGGCCCCTGCTTGCCACAACTAGAGAAAGCCCTCCCTCAGAAACGAAGACCCAACACAGCCATAAATAAATAAATAAATAAATAAATAAATAAAAATTAAAAAAAAAAACATAAATAAGACTTAAACTTAAACAATGGTTAGAACTTATCAGAATTAGGTGTGTGTTGGGCTTCTCTGGTGGTGCAGTGGTTGAATCCACCTGTCAGTGCTGGGGACACAGGTTCGAGCCCTGGTCCAGGAAGATCCCACATGTCGCAGAGCAACTAAGCCCATGCGCCACAACTACTGAGCCTGCGCTCTAGGGCCCGCGAGCCACAACTACTGAGCCTGCGTGCCACAACTGTGAAGCCCCTGCGCCTTGAGCCCGTACTCCGAAACAAAGAGAAGCCACCGCAATGAGAAGCCCACGCACCGCAACGAAGAGTAGCCCCTGCTCACCACAACTAGAGAAAGCCCGTGGGCAGCAACGAAAACCCAACACAGCCAAAAATAAAATAAATTTATCAAAAAAAAAACAAAACATTCTAACTTAAAAAAAAAAAGAATTAGGTGTGTGTAGCAGAGATGGCTAAGTGCACTCCACTATCCTTTCTCTTCCTCTATCATAGAAACTTTAGTTGGGAACATGGATGGATACCTGGAACAGAAAGTACATCTCCCTGATTCCCTTCCATCTAGGTATAGCCACGTGGCTAAGTTCTGACCATAGATGTGAGTGGAAGTATCCAGAAACTTCTAAGAATGTCTTAGAGAGTTCCCTGGTGGTCCAGTGGTTAGACCTCGGCATTTTCACTGCCATGGCCCTGGGTTCAGTCCCTGGTCAGAGAACTAAGATCCCGCAAGACGCACAGCGTGGCCAAAAAAAAAAAAGGAAGTGTCTTAGAGTGTAGGATGCACACTTCTTTCTCTCTTCCTCCTTCCTGCTGGATAGACGCAAGCATGATGGCTGGAATTCAAGCAGCTATTTGGGCCACAAGGTGGAGACTGCGTATTGAGAACAGCAGAACAGGAAGTTAGGAGGAACCTGGGTTTCTGACAGCATGGAACTGCCACACCAGGCTCATCCTGCTTGCCTTGGGACATCCTCTACATGATAAGAAAGATCATCTTTCTTGCTTAAGCAGCTGGTATGTTGGGGTTTGTGTTACTCATAGTCACACTTGCCCCGAGTGACACAGCATATAAAGTAACTGGCACAGCATCTGGCCCATCACAAGAATCCCAGCTGAGGATCCTACCCAGTCACACATGTATGATGGGAGTGGAGTAGAAATGAACCCAGGCCTGTGAGCCTGGGAGGGAAGCTGACACAAAGAAGACCGCGAAATTCCACTGCCCCACCCCAGCCCTGGCCCAGCTATTGGTCATTGGTCCTTGGTCTCTAAAGGCCAACACCTAACAAAATGACATGTGTTAAGCCACACATTTTTCTGACTGTATGTTTTGCCAATTCAATTAGATTTTCCCCTGGTTGATATTGGAGTGAGTCTTCATTTCCTGACCATCTGCTGTTTGGGTGGCAGGAAAGTCCTCTGAGTGCTAGAGGAGAAGCCCAGATTGAACGTGCTCCACGGACGCCCCAGGAGCAGAGGGACTGTTGGCGGTGTTCCCGGGGAGCTCCCGACAGCTGCGCCACACACAGGGAAGCTCAGGGGCTGCCAGCCCCCGGTCTGAGCCTGCGTCCAGAGTTCTTCCCGCTCCAGACACTCGTAATATTATTCAGTTTAAAAAGGAAGGAAATTCTGATACATGATGCAGCATGGTTGAACCTTGAGGACATTATGCTAAGTGAAATAAGCCAGTCATAAAAAGGACAGATACTGTACGATTCCATGTGTATGAAGCATCTACAGTCATCAAATTATAAAATCAAAAAGTAGAATGTGGGGTGCCAGGGGCTGGGGGAAAGGGAATGGAGAGTTAGTGTTTAATGGGGACAGTTTCTGTTTGGAATGATGAAAAAGCTCTAGAGATCTTTTGTACAGCAATGTGAATACACTTAACACTACTGAACTGCACACTTAGAAATGATTAAGTGGTAAAAAAAAGATTACCTACCTATATCTATATTGATAGATCTCTTGTATCTCATTGGTCACAGACCTTCTTGGAGAGTATCTCTGTGACTGTGTCAATCTGTGTCCAGTCAGAGGGTAGGGACCACACAGTGACCCGAACAGGATGTCTAATAGGCCCAGTTAGTAAGCACTGATGAGACATAAAAGAAAGCTCCAGGGAACCCAGGGCTGAGGGAGGGCGCTCGCGGAGGTCAGCTTGGAAGGAGCTAGACCTCAATGGAGAAGGCATGCCTGAGCCCACTAGATGTCAGGGAAATCTGCTGGTTTGTGTGGGCCAAGCTGGTCTGCAGCCATCATGGCGCAGGCGCTGTGCCTGGTGGCCAGGTACATAGCAAGCTCAGGGCATCAGGATGCAGGTGGGGGCTGAGAGCGAGAAAGCTGAATCTAGAGGCCTTGGAAAGGTAATCACCAGGGTGGGGCTGCAAGGTCACAAGGGAATGTCATTTGGGGTGCATGGCTGGGCACCAAATGTCCTGACCCCCACACCTCAGACCCCCAGGCATCAGAGCCTCCTCCCCCTTCCACCCCTCCAGTGCCCTGAACTGGGGGAGCCTGACATTTTGCTCACCAGGAAGGAGAAATGTCCAAGGGTATTTGGAGCTCAGAGGCAATGAACTGGTACACTGACCTTGGGAGAATAAGAGGCCTCCAGTACAGGATGCCAAAAGAAATAACTGGTAAAATAATATAAAATTATTATTTTATCTGAATTTATCTGAATAAAATCTAATAAACTGGACTACATAAAATTGAAAACTTCTGCTTATCGAGGAATGGGCTGCTGATACACAAATAGCACTGGTGAATCTCAGAAATATTTTGTGAGTGAAATAAGCCAGACATATAATAAATGAATCCGTTTATTTGTGGTTCCAGAACAGGCAAAGTGAATTAGAACAGTGGTGGCCTCTGTAGTGGGGGGAGAGGCCTTGACTGCACAGGGGCCAGAGGAAACTTTCTCGGGGACAGCAATGTTCTAAGACTTGATATTCGTGATGGTCCATCTAAACAGTTCTCAAAACACATCAGTCTGGACCTCCAAGATGAGTGCTTCTTCAGTGTATGTGAGTTATAATTCACTGCTAACATCTAAAGCATATCTCACCCTGTCTAGCCCTGGCTGGAGAGGTAGCTCCAACACGGGCTCTCCCTGCAAAGTTCAGAGAAGTAAGACCAAGGCCTGAGGCTGCACGGCCAGAGGGCAGAGGCCAGCCTTGAGACGAGTGTGTCCCTCGGGTTCCCTCTGCCCTCCCCAGCCCACACCCTGGTGACTAACTTCTGCATCCAGGAGCCACCCGCACACCTCTGGCCACCCCAGCTGACACAGGGCGTTCCCGAAGGAGTGTGTGATGGACAGTGCACTCAGTGGGTGGTGGGCTGGGAGCAGAGGCCACCTTTGGTGGGGGGCAGGGGGGGGTCCCTCGGTATCACTGGGGGGCTATGGGCATCATGGAGGTCATGAACATCACAGGGGCCATGAGCATCACTGGGGACATGTACATCACAGGGGGTCATGGGCATAATGGGGACCATGGGCACCATGGGGCCTGTGGGGGTCATGGATATGATAGGAGCCATAGGCATTTGGGACAATGGGCATCATGTGGGCCATAGATATTATGGGAGCTATGGGCACCAAGGGGGCCAAGGACATCATGGGGTGCCATGGACATAATGGGAGGACATGGGCATCACAGGGGCTGTGGGCATCATGGAGGACACGGACATCATAGGGGAATATGAGCATCATGGGGGCCATCAGCCTCTGGGACCAGTGAGGTGGGAGATGTCCCCAGCCTTAGGCTGGGCTTTCACTTTGGCCTGAGTGGGTGGTGCCCAGGAGCCCAGGGTTATCCCCACCCCATCCCTGGGGATGCAGAACCAGGACCCTGGTACTCTCTGAAGCATCCCTGATCCTACCTGGCCTGTGCCTTCTCCTGCATCCACTCCTGGGGAAGCTTAGGGAATGCTGGGAAGCTGTCACCTGAGAGGGGACAGTGAAGCCAATAGACGTGCCTTTGACTAGGGATCAAAAAGACCAGCAACACTTTTTAAGTTGTTTCTTTTAACTCTTTTGTCTGGTTATAAAATAATGTAGGAAGTATACACACAGAACTGTAACTGACAGAGGCAAGTCCTCTAAAAAAAAAGGCATTTTTGTCATGCCATTTTTGTTATGGATGAAGAAAGAAGCTAGCGGGCTTACAAGGTGTCACATGCCCACTGGAGAAAGCTTGGTAAGTCAGCAAAGGTGATTAGGAGGAAGACCTCATCCCACCACCCAGGGAAAACCATGGTTAACATTTCAGTGGGTTTTTTCTAAGGAAGTGTGTTTGTATCATTGAAATCATTTAATTTTGCAACCTCTCCCCATAACAGTGTAGTGTCAGCCATAACAAGCTGCACTGTAAGCATCTCTTGTGATGGTCACATGATATTCTATCACGGAGGGGCCACAAATCATCCTTTCCCTGGCATGCATTTAAGTTGCCTACAATTTTTCATTACTTCATATAATGCTATGGTGAATTATTCATAATGCTTTTATCATATTAAACAATATCTCTTTAGAATAGATTCCCAGCAGCAAAATTATTTGGGTCAGAGGATATAAATATTCTAAAGGCCCTTGATATATATTGCCAAATTGTTGTGTGGAAGAGTCAGTCACTGTGTTTGCAGATGCTTCTCATGTAGCAACTGTGGAAATTTGTGTATATTCAGGGTTTGTTGTTCATTGTGAATCATGGTTTCAACATATAGGTCTTTAGCTCTGAGGCTATTTTTTAAAATATGTGGTAGCCATTTATATTTCTTTTGATTCACTGGCAGAGACAATGCTCAGAGTTTGTCAAATTATTTTCTTGGTCCCATACATCTGGGTGTGATCACATGACTAATTCTCATGTGTGAGAGGAAGTGACCTGCTACTAGATTGAAATATGCTGGGTCCCTGGGCACCACTTGGTTGAAAAGCAGGAGAGCCCCCTTACCCACATCAGGTGTGTGAGAGTGAGAAATAAACCACTCTGTATTAGCCACCAAAATGCTGGGGTTTATCTGATACCACAGCAGAGTTTGGCCTCTCGACCAAAATACTCACACTGTTATCTATCACTTTAAAACAAATAAGTGGCTTTAAAAAATAATCATTTAGTGTCTCTAATAGTTTCTGTGGGTCAAAAATTCAGAAGTGTCTCTGCACAGTGGCTCTGGCTCAGGGCCTCTTATGAGGCTGCAGTCAGATGTCAACTGGGGCTATAGTCTCACCTGAAGATTTGAGTGGAGCTGGGGATGCACTTCCAAGGTGATTCACTCCCTCATGGCCAGCTGGTACCGGTGGCCATTGCTTGGAGGCTTCAGCTCCTCCCCACACTGGGCTCTCCTCAGTGCTGCTTGAGCATCCTCACAATATGGCAGCTGGCTCCTGCAGAGAGAGTGATCCAGGAGAGAAAGGCAGAAGCCACAGTGCCCTCTATGACCAAGCCACAGAAGTCACACACCATCACCTCTGCTGTAATTTATTGGCCATATACACTAGCTCTGATTTACTGTAAGAAGAGACTACAGAAGGGTGTGAAAATGAAAGCAAGGATTATTGTGGCCATCTTTTTTTTTAATAATTTTTGGCTGCATTGGGTCTTCATTTTTGCTCACTGGCTTTCTCTAGTTGCGGGGAGAGGGGGCTACTCTTCGTTGCGGTGCACGGGCTTCTTGTTGTGGGGGCTTCTCTTATTGTGGAGCACGGGCTCTAGGAGCACGGGCTTCAGTAGTTGTGGCTCGTAAGCTCTAGAGTGCAGGCTCAGTAGTTGTGGCACACGGGCTTAGTTGCTCTGCAGCATGTGGGATCTTCCTGGACCAGGGCTCGGACACATGCCCCCTGCATTGGCAGGCAGATTCTTAACCACTGTGCTACCAGAGAAGTCCCTTGTGCGCATCTTGAGGCCAGCTATCTCACTCCCTAAATCTGCTTCAGAAATTTATTCTTTAAAAAAGTCATGGGTATTTGCAAAGATTTAGGTACCAGAAGAGGATGATCATTGCAGTATTGCTTTTAGAAGCAGAAGAAAAAGGTGGAGGGGGACATAAATTCCATAAAGTTGAATAAGGCATAATATGACATTAAAATAGAATTGTATGCAGTCATATGTTGCAGAAGAATTTTTATGACACGGAAAGTTGTGTTTGTAACATAATTAAGCAACAAAATAACATAAGTAGAATGATTCTGTTGTGTAAAGAACATGTCTTTATAAAAAAGCATAGAAAAGGTATGAAAGGCTATACGTCTGGGGTAATTTGGATTATAAATGGGCATGTATCCACACACCTCCCCTTCAAATGTGAGTGGAGGACACTTTCCCACCATGTTGATCTTGGGCTTGGCCAAATGGCTTGCTCTGGCAGCAGCATCAGTAGCCGATTCCAATCCTAAACCTTCAGAGGACTTCCATGCTCTTCTTGCCAATCTGGGAGCTCCGGACTCCCAACAGGAGAGGAGCATGCCGAGGAGCATGTCCCAGGAGAATGGGAGACATGCGGAGCACACCTGGACCACACCTGAAGCTGAGGCTGAGCCCCATCCAACCCACAGGTGCAAAAGCAAGATGTACACCCTCACCCTCCTACACCTCCTAGTATTGACGATGGCTGTGACTGATGATACAACATCAAACTAGGAAAAGCTGTTATTCCTGCATGATAGAATCATTTTCCTTTTTTTCTCTTACCTTCATTGTCTAAATTTTCTGAAATGAACATAATATTATATTATTATATTAACTAATTATATATTTTATTCAATATATTCATTATTTATATAATACATTATATTTTATTATTTAATTATATTATATTATTTATATAAATTTTTATTGTTTATTTAAATGTTTTTATTATTTTATATAAAGAATGTGTGCATGTGTGTGTATGTGTAAAACAAGGTTTTGGGAAGTTTAAAAAGAAAACCTTGCCCTTAAGGCCACCCTGTCTCTCTGTTCCCTGCCTCCTGCAAATGCACCGTAACTAGTGATAATCACAATGCACATTTTGATATCCTGTCTTTTCTCTGAAGTTACATTATAAACACTCTTTTTGTTACTATATGTCCTTCATGAGTAACATTTACAGTGATGACAGAATATCCCACCAAGTGAATATAACAGCATTCTCATGTGTTTTACCTGCTGGAAATTTAAGTTACAGGCATAACTTGTTTTACAGTGCTTTGCTTTATTGCACTTTGTAGATACTGCATTTTTCACAAATTGAAGGTTTGTGGCAACCCTGCATCAGATGATAGTTAGCATTTTTTAGCAATAAAGTATTTTAAAATTAAGGTATGCACATTGTTTTTTTAGACATAATGCTATTGCACACTTAATAGACTACAGTATAGTATAAACATAGCTTTAATTTGCTCTGGGGAACCAAAAAATTTGTGTGACTCACTCATTGAATTGTTCATTTTATTGCAGTGGTCTGGAACCAAAGCTGC
This sequence comes from Eubalaena glacialis, assembly GCF_028564815.1. Lineage (NCBI taxonomy): Eukaryota > Metazoa > Chordata > Mammalia > Artiodactyla > Balaenidae > Eubalaena > Eubalaena glacialis. The sequence continues at coordinate 98,924,173 of NC_083724.1, read as the reverse complement.
AATATCTCCAAGGAGGTCTGTATTTCGGAATTGTCGTTTAGTGAATGTGTGACCATGAATATATTCATGCATGTGCATTGTGTTTTTCCCTTTGCTTCCCAAAGATAAAATCACAGACTTGAGACACACAAGAGGGGATGAATATTTTACTCCCTCTTGATATGTATTTAAAAGTTTGCCTTCCAGAAGGAATCAGCCAATGTACCTCTCCACCAGCTGTACTTACAGGTGTGCCGGCCTGTAGAAGACACCACAGATCACCCACTGCATGTCCCTCAGGAAGTGAGACCTGATTTGATTCTGGAGTGTGGGGGGCAATTTGCCCATCCCACCCTGTATCTATGGGTAGCTAATGAGATGTAAGCAGAATTACTGAGTGAGTCACCTGGAAAGCTCCTTAAGAGGGGATAACTGGAAATGAGCCCTTTTTGTCCCCATGCCTGCTTTTTGTTGTGATGATTGGATCTCCAGCAGCCATTTTGGGCCATGAGGCTATTTTGAGGATGGACGCTCCACACTATGCAAGGCAGAAAAGAAAGATCCCCCCCCACTCCCTCCTGCTGAGCTGACATTGCACTGTTGCATATCCCAGCTACTCTGTGGGTTTTGTGAAACTGTGTGTGAAGTCTCTATCTCATTGTATTATATGCAGGCAAGACTGAACTCTCCTACAGATGTCTGGAGTAAGCTATGGTGTAGTGTTTTTTTTGGCACATAATAAGCACGTTACAGCAGAAAATAATAATAATAATAATACTGTGGAGGAGCCATGCCAGCCTTAGATTTCCTGTCTCCAGGCTTGTTTCAATGTGAGAGTAAAATAAATCCAGTATTAGTTAAGCCTTTGAATTTTAGACCTCTGTTACTAGTAACTGAGCTACTTCTTAACCTCTCCAGAACATTACTAGCATTGGCTTTAGCACATTACATTTTTTAAAATTATGTATAGGTGTCAAATAAGACTTAATTGTTGCTTAATTGTGCATTTTTGGAGGAACATTACAGGCAGAAGGAGTAGCACAAGCAAAGCTGTGCAAATTGGGAATGACAGCCATTTTCAAAAACACAACAGTCACTTCCTGGGGCATGACACCGTCTGATTTCATCTTACTAAGAGGGTGTCAGCTAAGACATAAATGCACATCACTCCCATCATGGAGAACCATTGAGGCAGAGCATCCCTATGGAAACTCAACCTGTGTTTTCATGTCTCTAGTCTCTCCCTCTCCTCTCTTGCTCCCTCTCCCCCTTTTTCCCTCTCTCTCTAACAGTTTTAGCAGGAGAGGGATCAGCGAGTCCCCTGTCCAGGACAGGGTGAGTAACTCACATAAAAAGGGACAGGTTGCACAGCTTGGAGAAAGAGCTGGAAAACTGACACCCTCAGAGCAGGAGAGCCCAGCCCTGCTGGCACTCTGTGAAAGGCTACTTCTCTCCTCCCTGCATTCAGACGGAGAGACACCATCCAGCCCAATAAATGCCCCTTTGTGCTGGATGGGTTTCCATCAACTTATGAGATGTCTTTAATGAGAGCTGGTTGTACTCTGCCCAGCCTCTGCCCAGCAACAGGCCTGCCAGCCCGGACACCATAAGAGCCAGCAACAGGAGATGGATGTTTTGGGGAGACACCCCGGAGTTTTTAGCATCTGCACAGTCCAGACAACATCCACGGCCTGGACAGGCAGCTGGCCCCATGGAGAGGCCAGTGGGTCCCATGCAGGGCCTGGCTCTTGGACCTGCCTTGAATATGCAGCTGGAGGCCCCAGTGGTCTGGTGGTTCGGCCCCCAAGCAGTGGTGGCCCCAGAACCAGGCCCTGGGGTCAGCCAGCTCCCATCCCACTCCATGTCAGACCAGGAGGACACACCTGCTTCCTACCTGCTCCTAAAGGGACAAGGGTCCTTTCCTTGGGCAGGCCAATTCACCCCTCAAACCTCCACACCCTCTCCCTTAGATGGGAGGTAGCAGTTGTGGAATTGAAATGGAATATCTCAGCTTCCAAATTCTTCTGATCAGCCTTAGCTGAAAGCAAGGAAAGAACCAGGGGTTAGCCAACCAAACAGGATTCAAGAGAAATTTGAAAGAAGAGGCTGTGGGGACCAACATTTTCAGACCGAGAAGCACAGCCCAGGCATTACAGCAGGCGAGCAGCGGCCAGAGGGTAAAAGGCAAGTTAAAGTAAAACCATCTTGCTCCCTCACCTCGTTGCCCTACAGTTGTTCTTAGCAAACAAGGTCCTCTGGGAACCCCTGCTTTTTGACGACATAGGCTTTACCAGGATGAAGGTAGCCTTGCTATCTGTTGGACCAAATCTGCTCATCAACTGTGAGAAATGACCGATGACAGGACATCACCTGGTCATTGGGAACCCAGCCAGCATGAAAACTGTGTCGGCTGACCCTGGAACCTATACAGGATCCCTCTTTAGGACTCTTTTCTTCACGGATTTATGCAAGTAAAATAACTAAAAATGGTGCCTTTGCAGTATAGTCATTTCTAACATGCTACACTGAGGAGTCAATTTTTCCACAGCAGAAGACACATGCCCTGTGCTGAGGGGCAATTAGTGAGTGCATCTGTGCAAAGGTGCCATGGCAGGTGCTGAGAAGTGGGGTCTCTTCCCCTCTGCACCCCTCAGTCAAATCCACTTGACTCAAATTCCCACCTTGGGGCTCAGAGTGGGGTCCCCAAAGCAGCCACACCAGCCTCCCTGGGACCTGGGTAGAAATGCAGGGGGTGGGCAGCAAGTAATGTCTCTCAGCAGTTCTGATGCTGGCCTAACCAGGATCAGAACAAGGACACCCCTTTGGATGGCACTGCATGACGTCCGGCAGGCACAGGGGCCAACCACTGTCCCCTCCCCACCTCAGAGCAGGAGAGATCTACGCCTGGGCTCAAAGCCCCCACCCTGTTGTGGCTCCTAGGGCATTTGCAGGGGTCTCCCTAAGGAAAGTGAAGCCATGGGTCAGCCTGAGATCTGAGGTGGGCCACGCTTCTCCAGGGTAGAAAGGAAAGGGCCTGAGATGGCTGAGTGCTCCTGCGGGACTCACCCCAGCCTCGCGGTAGCTCTCAACACCCATCTGGGGTAGGTGGGGTGGACTCAGGGGACCTGGGTTAAAATCTCAGCTCTTAGAGCCTCAGTTTCCCCACATGCAGAATGGGTTCATAGTGAGATAGTGCACACCAAAGCCCCAGACCAGGTTCCCTTAGCAACGCCTGCTAGTTCTATCCTTGGCTTCTCAGTGGCAGTGTCTCCACTTGTCCACAACCTGTGGGAAGCTGTGGGTGCTAAAGGAGACAGCCCCCAGCCTGAGCCTCCAGAGCCTCAGTGGGGGTGGGGATCGTGAAAGGTGGTGGGAAAGACCTGGGGATGCAGAAAGCATGTCCTCAGGGGCATCTGGAGGTTTCCTGGAGGAAGCAGTCCCCAGACTTGGATAATGAGGGGACTGACCCTGGGCCGGGAAAGGCAGGAAGGCGGGGGGCTTCGGGCTGGGTATGTGCGGGCCCCACCAGTCCCTCAACAACTTTTCTCTGAACACCTGTGTGGAGCTTTCAGACCCAGTTTACTATGGAGGAGCCATCGCCTGTCCACAGGACCTCCTCATGGCCTGAGTTTGGGCCTTCTGCCCAGCTGGCTCCCTGGACAGGCCAAGGCTAGCAATCAACCTTCGGGAAAGGAAGGGGGGTACTTAGACTAGACCTGACCTGCCAGCAGACACCTCTTTGCCAAACCACAAGCCACCTACCCCAGCAGAGCTCCAGACACCTGTCCTCACTCCCACACTCACCTGTGGCCCAGTGGCTTCGTGGACTGAGTCAGCGGTCAATGTCAGAGCCAAGAATATGGAGCTCCATCATTAGTGGTTTGCAAAGCATGGGCTTGGCCGAGCCGGCTAGGCTGAGGAACTCCTGGAGACTGCACAAAGCACACATGGCCAGGGCATGCCCCGGGCAGCCACCAGGTGTGGGCTGAGGGTCAGCAGTACCTGGGGTTTTGCGTCTGTGGTTGCAAGGGAGGGGGCAGTCAACACACAAACAGCAAGCATGGTGCTTTCAGGAGCTGACCCAGGGCACGGGGTAAGGGAGGCCAGGGGCTACTGCAGACAGGTGGTCTACAATCAGAGGTTATGAAGAAGCTGGCCACATGGAGACCTGGGGGTAGGATCTTCAGGTAGGGAATATGGGGAGTGCAAAAGCCCTGAAGTAGAGATGAGTCCAAGGAACAAACAGAAGGGCAATGGGGAGGGTGAGGAGAGGGGAGGATGTAGGGGTTTCAGTTGTACAGGTTCCAGGAGTAAGGATTTTCATCAGAAGACTTCAGAGGGACTTAAGCTGGTCAGTGATATAACCTGATTTACTTTTTCAAAATAGGATTGTGGGGAGGGATGAGTGTTTTAATCTGTTATATGTCCTGTGTTTAAAGAAAAAAAAACCTATTTATCAATGAAAAATATAACATATAAAAACTAGGACTGAGATCAGATGTATCAGGAAAAAAACAAAATTACAGTACCCTAAAACAAGACAGTGTTTGTTTTTTTTTTCACATTTAAGAAGTATTGAGGTGGGCAGCCTAGGGAAGGCCTGTGATCCAAGCATTGGGGACACAGGCTCCTTCTGTCTTTGGCTCTGCTGTGTGAGACTCCCATGCCCAAAGTCTCATGTTCCAATATAGCTGCTGGAGCTCCAGCCATTACAGCCACATTCCAGCCAATGAGAAGGCAGAATTAATAAAGAATGGCATACGCCCTCTGTTTAAGGTCTCTTCCCTAATGTTGCACACCCCTTCCATTGCCAGAATGTAGCCACATGGCCACACTTCGATGCAGGAGAGGCTAAGAAATGCAGGAGAGACCCCTATTCTGGGAAGCCATTTGCTGAGCTAAAAATCAGGAGCCTGTGACTATGAGAGAAGGGAAGAACCAATAGTAGGGATGACCACTGTTCCTGCCACCTTTGCCCTGCTTCTGGGGACAAGGACTTTTCTGGGCATAGATACCCATAGATGCCAAGTGGAGTCAGCCCCTCGGGGACTGGGGAGAGACCAATGCACAGACAGGCAGGACGGATGGGTGGATCAGGGCTCTGCAGAGGAAGCTGCATCTCACTGTTCTCTCTCCACAGTACTGGGTGGGCACCTCCAAGCCAGCTGACCTGCCTCTCACTAGCTCTGTCGATAGCTACATGACAGTCCAGAACATGATGAGCATAACTCAGCAACAACCTCATGGGGGGAACTCACTTTGTTTTGGGGTTGAGGGCCTTACTGTGTGACCTTGGGCATGTCACGTCTCACTAGAGGATCAAGTGAGGTGGTGCATATGCCTGCCTGGGTGCCCATCTCATGCTACCTAGTCCATTACCATGCTTGACCCAGGCATGTCTGCATGACCTTGGCCAGTGCCTCCCCACCCCCGTCTTTAAAATGGGGGTGATGACACAGAACCTCCTCACAGGCCTGGCCTCCTTCCTCTGTCCTTCTGGAAATGGGGTGGCAGCCCTGCCCTGCCTCCCGGCTCTGTGCACTGAACTAGTGGGAGCAGTGGTGCCTGGAAGTGCCTGACAGAAATGCAGAATCCTAGGCCCACCCCACTGCCATGAGATGGTTCCCCTCAGGTGGGTGGCGGGCAGGCGGGCCACCAGCTCCCAGGTAGTGCCCATTGCCCCAGGCTGTCCTCCTCCTCCTGCACTCCCTGGTGGTGGGCATGTCTAGGCCAGCCTGGGCCCTGGCAGAGGCAGGAGCTGTAGCTGCAAAGCCAGCCTCCCAGGGCAGGGTTGAGCACAGGCCTGCTTCACTCAGCCTGGGGCACCTCAGACATGCCACACCATGTTTCCAACCTTAGTCTCTCTCTCTCTGTAAAATGGAAATGCCATCTCTGCCTCCTTGCCTCTCAGGAATGGAAAAGGGCCAGGGATTCAGCCACTTTCGAAGGTTCCCATTCATGAGGTCTATCTGAATGCACATCTTCCCAGATCCCAGGTGACACAGTCATGATCTCCCCACAGTAATTCTGGGGTACAGGCAATGTTCATCCCCCTCCTGGTGGTGTGTTGGGTGAAGTGGGGCCCAGGCCCTTCTAGCCATGAGATCCCCATCCCTCCTGATGAGGAGTGAAGCCGGTCAGGCATCCTTATCTCTGTATCACCCAGGGCATGAAGCCACCGCCCTAAGAGCCACCAGACTCTGGTGATGCGGCCCTTGGCTATCACTGGCCAGCAGGATTTCAGCACCTGCTCAAGGCGGCAGCATGAGGAGGGGGCTTAGGTCAAGGCCACCATCACCCTAAATGCCAGGAGCTGGTCTGGGCTTCACCTGGGCTGGGTCAATTCATCTTCACAGCATCCCCATTTTACAGACAGTAAATGTATCCCCAGTCACACAGCTCGGAAGGGGCAGGTGAACTCAGCATCATGCTGCATGTGTGTGTCTGCACATGTATGTTGGCTGCACATGCAGCCCCTCTATCACATGTGTCTCTCTGCTGGAGCATAGCTGCTGGCCCTGTCCCTCCCCAGCCCACCCCCTCTCCTGGGACATTACCCAATTGTCACTTCCCCTTGGACCCAAGCCTCATGGTCAGCATCTGGGAACCGGCCTTGGACAGTCATACTGGTCTCTCCAGCATTAGAATTTGAAACCAGGTAGATGTGGGGACACACGGTAGGCACTGCCCCTTTCAGTCTGTCCTGGGAACAATCTGGTAAACAGACACAGCATAGGCAAATGAAAATGACAAAGCAGACAGGGGAAGTCCCTCCCTGAGGACAGGCACACCTGGAGAATGAGACCCTGCCCAGGGCTGACCAAGCCCCCCACAGGTCTACCCTGGGAAGGTGAAGTGCCTGCCTGGGTCCCTGGTGGTCAGTACAGAGCAGTTACAAACCCAGGTCTAAATGCCCAATTATTCCACCACGATCTTCCCTTGCTTCCGCCTTTTGGACAGAGGGAATAATGAACCTCAGCACAGAGCTGCCATGTGGCCCACACGAGAGACCCCTATGACACCCACCGAAACCCTCTCACTCAGCAAACAGGCAGGAACAAAGCCCTCTCCTCCCGCCTCTCTTCACCTGCCCCACCCCCGCACCTGGGGCCTCCCCTGCAACCTCAGAGCCCTCTCTCCTGGCTGCCTTCTCCCTGGCCCTTCCAGGAGCCAGCACTGCCCCTAGGGCAGAGAGGCTAGTGCTTTTGTATGACTAATACCAACTTAAAAAATCTGGATTTCCAGCTGCTCATGAATAGTTAGCTGTGGGTTATGTGAGAATAACAGTAACTGCTACTTGTAATGGCCACCATGCCCAGGCCTGATCAGACCCCCAGGCACTGCTGTGTCCCCACTCATGGTGTCTTTCTGAACTAGGACTGAGGCAGTAGCCACCTCTGTGAGCCTCAGTTTCCTTAGCTATGAAGTGGGCCAACAGCAGTTCCTCCTTCATGGGACGGCTGTGTGTGGGCAGAACTGATGTCCCATTGGGATGCATTGGGCCCTAAGCGGTGCTGCGACTGGGCAGGCCCTGCCCACACCTGCACAAAAGGGAGACCTGTCGGTCTGAACTGTGGGCTGCAGGACTTCAGGGCTAAGTCAGGACAAGCTCCCAGGGCAGCCCATACAGACCCTAGATACTAGGCCCCCACCATGGGCAGAGCACTGAGGAATCAAATCCAAACACCTCACTGAACGGAGAAGGAAACCAGCCACATCATACAGCGGGCAAGCGCCCAGCTGGGTTCAGCCAGTACTGTGGGCACCCCATGGCCCCCAGTCTGTCCTCTACCACAAATGGTTTGGACATGCCAGCAGGTCAGGAGGAGGACCTGGAGCAGGGTTTAGCGGAAGATTCCTTTTTCTGATAAATCTCCAGGGTGACTTGCATTTTCCATGCCTTCTATTTCTCTTTCAAAACTCCCTCTAGCAGCGGGGGTGAGGCTCTGGGCAGGGGGAAACAAGGAGAGTCCAGTGTGGAGGGCAATCACAGGTGAGGCAGGCACTAGGTTACAACGCCCATGGGTGCCCACCTGCTGGCTGGGTAGACTAGCCGGGAGAGCATCCAGTCCACGCTTACAGGACTGCACAATCTCCCCAGTTCTGAGCGTGGCCCTCCTGGGTCTCTTCCCAGCTGTGCCTCAGTTTCCTCCCATCATGTGAGGGGGTAACACCTGCTTCCCAGGGCTGTAAGACAAAAAGTGATGCACCTGGCCCCACGCAGGGCTGTCCCATGCCACCTCCCACCTGCCCCAGAAGTCCTGTTCCAGCGCACAGCACCTAGAACAGGGCATGGCATACAGCAGGCACTCTGTGGTTACAGGATGAATGAATGAGCCTCCAGCTCCAGGCCAGTGTAACTCACTATCTCCTGACCTTGGGCACTGCTGCTTACCCTCTCTGGTCTTTGGTTTATGTGGAGGGGGAAGGTCATGCCCACATGGCCTTGGTCTCCCTCGCAGGCAGGGAAGCTGACGCACAGAGGTCAAGCCACCTGCCTGAGCCACTCTGCTGAAGACATCAGCAGACACCGTGAGAGAGGGCAGAAAAGGGGCAGGGGTGGGGAGGGGGAGGGCGGCGCGACTAGGAGGAGTGAAAAGCAGGTGGGCCTGGGAGCCGGGTCAGGGTCAGGACAGGAGAACACAGAGGCCTGTACTTTCGCATACCTGCCTGGGGAGATAATGCCTGGCCCCTTCGCACCCGCCTGGCTTCTGGGAGAGGCCCGCGTCCTGGCCGACAGAGCCAAGGGCTGGAGGAACCAACACGCTCAAGCCATCCCCAACGGCTGGCACAGGCACAGACAGGGTGCCACCCCAAACAAGGGGGCCCTGCCTGAGGACACAGAGGCTGTTTCATGAGGGGCAACGGCGGGCACTGGCACAAAGCGGGCCCAACCTGTGGTGATCCGCTCTCTGCCTCCCCCCTCCCTCCCCTCGTGAGTGCGTAGGAGGCCTTCATGCCCCCATTTCCTAGACGAGAAGGCCGAGGCTCAGAGGGTGTGAGACCAACACGACTCGTTGACTCAGGTTCCGGGTGCGGGGCGGACGTGTTGGCGAGACCTGCAGTGGGGCCCCCGGGGTGAGCCTCAGCCCGTTAAAAAAAAACAAAAAAAAACCCCACACCCGCGGGAGCGCCCAATCGCCTTCACAGCGCGTTCGGCAGTTAGCGAAGCGGCCGGGGAAAGGCCGGTTCTTGTCCTCGTTTTATGGATTAAAAGAGTCCACGACAGGAGCACAGAGGGCGACGTGCTTTACCCACGAACACGCGAGGTCCGGGGCCTAAGAGTGCCGAAACGCAGCGCGGGGTCCTGCGGCCCTTAACGCCCACGCGGCGAAGGAGAGCGGTACTCTAAGTCTAGCCAGCCGGGCCTCCAGACCCGGCCTGGGGGCGGAGTCTGAGGGCTGTGGCGTGCGCTGGGCGGGCCGGGGGGGCGGGCCGACGGGGGGAGGGGGCGGGCGCGCAGCAGGGTCTCAGCGGCTGAGGCGCCGGCCTCCCTGAGGCCCGGAGCAAGGCTGCCCCAGCGCCGCACCATGGACTCGCGACCCGAGGAGTATGAGCTCAATGGCGACGTGCGCCCGGGCTCGCCTGGCTCCCCGGACGCCTCGGTAAGCACCCCTACCCCTGTGCCGCTGTGCGACCTTGGCCGATGCCCGCCCTCTCTGAGCCTGGCGCCAGCGGCTCCCAGGGACCTATGGGCGCCGACCAGCTGCGCGCCGCGTCCTTAGGGTGGCGGTGGTCGCCACGCGCCGTGCGTTCCGCCCCGTACCCGCGCGGTCGGGGGCCCCAGCGGTGGCCCTGGGGCTCCAGCCATCCCGGAAGGTGAGCGGGGGCGTGGGCTGTTGGCAGATTGCCGGACGTGGCCCGGGGCAGGTAGCGCCCACACCGAGCTGCACAGCCGAGGGGCCTGGGCGCCACCTTCCCCCCTCCCCCCGCCACTTCCCGCGGGCCCCTGCCTTCCCGGCTCCCACACCACTCTCCAACTTTGCCTCTCCTCCGGCTCGATGCGCTCCCGGACTGGGCGGAGTGGATCTCGGCTTCTGGGCCCCAGGCCAGCAGCGGGCAGACAGTTACGTCACCCACGGTGTCCACGGAGACCGCACAATCTTGTGCGTGCCCTGATGGGGAACTTGGGGCCGCTGTGGCCCCCTCTCCTCTCTCCACCCGCATGAGAGGCTCTATTCAGAGCCTGCCCTGCTGGCCTGGAAGCGCTGTGGGCATGGGGCAGGCCCTGGCAGTGGTCCCATATTACAGCTGGTACCCTCCCACCCTGGGGTCCTGTCCCACTGGCAGGGCCAGAGTAGCGGTTCCTAACTGGCTTTGCCTTGGACTAGCACTTCTCCAGGGCCTCTGTTCGTGGCGCAGTCCTGAGCACTGCCCTCCCAACTTGTTGACTTTGGACATTCTTTCAGTTTCTGACCCCCTGGGGATGGGGGTAGGGACGGTGGCCATGAGCGCCTGACTCGGGCAGAGACCGGCCCTGCTCAGGTGTGGGTGACCAGTCCTAGGCGATGTTGTGGTAACAGGCCACGTTTAGGGGATGGGGGGGAGAACATGTGGGGCAAGCAAGGCCTTGCACTGGGGAACGGGCCCTCAGCAGGCAGGATGGGTGTGCTCAGGGATCACTGCATTCATTGGCTTTGGGACCAGTTGCAGTTGCTGCAGCCCTGTACCACTCAGTCTGAGAGCTGAGACCGGTCCAGACGGAGAAGCCACAGCCAAAGTGCTGAACTCCCTGGGGTTGGTCCTGAAGGCAGGTGGGAGTGGGGTCAGGAACGCTTCCTGACCAGTGGGGACATTGGCACTGAGCCCTGGAGGACTGGAATGGGGTACGGGTATGCCTGGGAAGGGCATCCCAGGCAGGGAGAACAGTGGGAGAAAGGCCCAGGGGCTGGACCACCAAGTATCAATACATTGGAGCTGGGGAGCTGGAGGTGGTATGGGAGGTCAGACCTTGCCAGCTATAGAGGCCATGGAGGGGCTGGAAGCTCACGTGAGAGTGAACACATTCTTCCAGGGTGGCTCCAGTTACAGGCAGCGAGGCTCTGGGAGAGATGGTCAGTACTGAAGGCTGCTCTGCTCACCCTGCCTGGGGCCCAGGCCCACCCAACACTGCTCTCCAGCCTCCGCCTTCCCCTTCCCACCCTCAGGACCTGCCTCACTGTGTTCTTGAGCACATCACTCTGTGTCTCAGTTTCTCATTTGTGAAATGGGGTGAGGGTAGTGCCTCCCTCAGAGGGTTATGGTGAGGATTAAATGGGCTAGTGCGTGTGAAGTGCTGTAGGAAACTGGGCACACAGCATTGTTAACATTCCTGCCTGCCACATGAGACCCTCTCCCAAAGATGAAGCCCAGGCAGGGTTTGGAAGGGGCAGCACCTTCCCTCAGGTGCAATCCCTGTGGACAGGCATGGCCCTCCCCCTGCACCTCACCTGGCTTTTCCACAGCCTTCTCTCCCGGCGGTCCCTGCCTGAATCTGAGCCCCAAGCTCCTGCTTGAGGAGGGGTAGAAAGGCTTGCTGGGAGGAGGGGCAAACCCCAGGATCTTCAGATGTGTCCCCACTTAAGCAAGAGACCCAGACAGCAGGGTGTGTGGGCTGGGTCACCACTATGTCCTTGGCTGCAAGAGAACTGAGTGGGAGGCCCAGGCCCAGAGCCCCCATCGGTCTCGAGACGCCCTGCCATGCGGCCTTGGGCAAGTGCAGACCCTCTCTGAACCTCAGTTTCCTCCTCTGTGAAGTGGGCAGGATCACTCACCTCCCAGGGTGGCTGGGCTCAGGGAAGAGTTGTATGTGTAATCCATGGGCAGATGAGCCCTGTCGGGCCAGGGTGGTGGGGGAGCTCTGCAGATGTCCCCCTCCACGTGCCCCATATCCCCATGGCCTCCATGCAAGGCCGGTCTGCTCAGGTGCCCCGCAGGAGTGAGTTGGAGTCTTCACTAAGTCAGCTCACTTTTGGCTGGCAGCAGAAGGAATAGTAAACAGCAATTTTATTGTGAAAATAAATGTGGCCCTTGACTGTGTCATGCCCAGGGATTTATCTCAGGGGGCAGCTGCGTTGGACCCTGCAGCAGACTCTGGGACCACAGCCAGCTGAGGACACAGCAGGGAGGTGGCAGGACAGGGTGCAGTGAGGCTCCTGGGGCCACAGTTGGGCTTGGAAGCCAAGTCCTGGGAGGGAGGGGTGCGTGCACAGCCTCAGCTGCTGGGGGAAGTTTGCTCCTTTTCTCTTAAACTTTTTTTTTGGCCATGCTGCACGACATATGGGATCTTAGTTCCCCGACCAAGGATCGAACCCATGCCCCCTGCATTGGAAGTGTGGAGTTTTAACCACTGGACCGCCAGGGAAGTCCCAAGTTTGCTCTTTTTCTCATTTCTGCTCTCTTGGCAGATCCCGAGGCTGGTGGGGTCTTGGCCATGTTCCAAAAGGCAGCCCTGACGTGGCTGCGGGGTTACTGCTGGCCATTGCTGAGTCCACAGGAAGCGGGACTGCCCAACCCAGCCCAGCTGCAGCAGGGAACCCCCCCCGCCCCCTGCCCCAGGAAACTTCCTGCCATGAACTCAGACATGGAGCAAGAGACATCTTGGGGCTGGCTGGGTGCGGACGGTATGGGGACAGTGCAGGAGTAAGCCAGTGTGACCTGGAGCAGGTGCCTTCATGCTGAGTCCAGGCAGTGGCCACAATAACAGCTTATGCCCCGCACTAGTGGGTCAGACAAGGGACACCCCAGGCCCCAACAGATCCTACTCAGTCAGTTCTCAGGTCCCAACCAGAGGCAAGGACACCAGAGCCCGCACATCCACTGTTGCCCACTGAGCCCAAGGGGAGGGGCCTTATGCAGGAGTGGCTGCGATAGCCCAGCATCTGGAGCTGGACCTCCAGTGCACCCTGGGTCTCACTCAGCTCATGCATTTTCTGGGACTAGTACTTTCTCTTCCTTGTTATGGATTTTTTAAATGGAATTAATTACAAATTGGTACAGTTCGTTTGGGAGGTAACCTTTCAAAGTGGTGAGGCCTGGGTGGCGAGGAAGAGGAACATCCAGTCCTGCCCTGCACCAGCTGTGCTCTGACCAGCCACTGGGCCTCTGAGCCCTTCATTCACTCCCCCTTATGTGCCCATTTTATAGATGAGGAAACCGAGGCACAGACCAGTCACTCTGTTGGTCCGTGGTGTGGCAGGATATGGGGATGATAAAAGATAGGTGCTGATGGAAGGCCCGCACCCCAGCTCCTCCCAGGGTAGCTGATGAGCCTCATAGATTTGTTGGGAGCTTGGTTCTACAGATGTGGAATTGGGCTCTGGGAGCGTGGGCAGGAATTCCCATGTGGGCTCCTTGTTCCATACTTGTACATGGGGTTTGGAGTCAGTGGCAGAATTGGGGCAGGCAGGATTGGAGGAAGTCCATAACCAAAACCCTGAGGGGTCCTGCAGGGGTTCAGTGGGCCACGGCCCTGGCCTGCCCTTGTCTCCCAGGGGAGCAGAGAGTATACAGGCAGGAGTCTGGGGGTGGGCCAGACCTCCTGGACCCAGCTGGAGGCCATGGGCAGCCCATCCAAGCCCAGGGTGGACTGGAGGATGCATTGTGCTGAGACTGGGTTCTCTGAGTACCACAGACCTGCTTTGAATCCCGCTTCTGTCCCAACTCCCCTCCCTGTCCAAGCTGAGGTTGCCCAGCAGTGTGACCCTGGGCCAGGTGGCCTGGGTCCCTGCGAGCTGCCTACCAATGGCTGGGATGAGACCCTCTGTCCACAGAAAGTGGGCTCAAGGAGCCAGCCCTGTGGGCACCACTGCCGAAGCCAGCTCCCTCCCCACAGGCTCCTTCCTGGCTTTTAGGGAAAAATGTCTGGCAGCCCCGAACTTACTCAGCTTCTGGGATGCCTTTGAGGTTTCAGGGAAGTCCTCTTGGCCCTAGGGACACGTTAAACTGGGTATTTGTTCCCTGCACTGCCCAGGTCATGGGCAGGTGTCTCGGTGAGAGGGTCCCAGCATGGCTCCTGGCAGCTGGGTGGGCAGGTGGCCTGTCCAGGCCCATAGAGCTCCGCACCTGTGAGAGGTGGGCTCTGACTGCCCCCCAGCCCCAGTGACCTTCTCAAGATAGCAGCCTCCCTGGGATTCACCTGTGCAGCAGTCACCTCCAGGGCCCAGAGCTCCCTCCACAGCTCAAAGCCCCTCCGCAGAAGGCCTAGGACACCAAGGTCAGGCATGGGAGAAGCGGATCAGCCCTGCAGCCTCCTCCCCACCCAAGCCCCTACCACACAAACCTCCTGGGCCCCCTGACCAGGGTGGACATGAAGCTGTGCCATGTCCTGGGTGGCCCTAAGCTTTGAGGTGGATAGGCTGGTTCAAATTCTGATCTGCCCCTCCCTCACAGTGGCCCTGGGTGAGCCCCCCTGAGCCTTAGTCTCCCACTCTGTGGAATGGGAGAACAGTGCTCTTTCTCAGTGTTAGTGGGGGCACTTGGTGGGTTGTAGAGCTTCCCAGACTGTGGCCTGGGGTGTACAAATGGGGAAGCTGAGGCCCAGTGAGGGGGAGCGTGTTGTCAAGGCTACACTGCCAGGCTATAGTGAGCTGGGGCTTGACCAGAGCTCCCCCCACCAGCCCCTTGGCCTGCAGCCTCTGGCCAGCGCTCCTTATCACTGCACAGGTTGAACAGGAAGCAGATGGCCGTATGGGCAGGAAGTGCCCTGTATCAGGAGGGGCACATGGCCTGGGGCCCTTGCTTGCTAACTGGGGCCCTGAGACAGTGGCCAGACCCCCCAGAACCTCCCGGCATGTTTGCTCCGTGGCCCTGTTGCACACATGGGAGACTGAACCCCAGAGGGGGCTGGCTATCCTGAGGTCACTCAGCTAGAGCCAGGGGCTGGGGACTTCTGAGCACTCAGGCTCACAGGTGACCCAGACCCCAGACCCCCACTGCAGGGCCCAAGGGGACTGTGGTGTCAGTTCTCAGGGCTTCTGAGCCCTGGGACCTGGGTTCAAATCCCAGTGCAACCCTCACTTGCCATTGGCTTTGGGCAAGGTTCCTCCCCATATAGCCTCAGTTTACCCTTGGTAAGTGGAGTGTGAGGACAGGGGGGACTCCCTGGAGGAAAGCACCTAGCTAAAGGGTGAGTAAGATGATGGGCTGTGCCCTGGGCACCCAAGGTGGAGGACAGCGGGGCACAGGCGCCCTGTTCTGGGGGCACTGCTGCTGATGGTGTCATTCTGTATTTGAATGTGCATGTGGCTGCATGGGGATAAAATATTTAAACAGTTCAAGAGAGCTCAGAATAAAAAAGAATTCTCCCTCCTCCTCAGAAGCCTCGACAGTTAGCCTGGATGTGTACATATGTGTGTGTATGTGTGTTTGTTAATGCATATATACATATGTATTGTATATGTGTGTGTACATGTATGTATACGTGTGTCTGCATGTGTGCTCATATGTGTTTGTGCATGTGTACTGTGTATACATGTTTGTGTATGCTTACACACATATATGTATTGTGCTTGTGTGTAGATGTGTATTAGGTACTTACGTGTGTGTGGAAGGCATTTTGGCACTTCTGGTTTATGAAACATAGGGGCACATGGCCAGCGGGCCAGTGTCTCCAGGATGCCCGCACCCAGAGGAGCACACACATGGCGAAGCATGGCCAGCTGGGCCGCTTTGCAAGAGCAGAGCTGGGAGACAGCCTGGTGCTTTTGAGGGGGGTTGGGGCACAGACCCTGGGGAGGAGTGGTGTGCCTTGGGTGTTCTTGGTCTGGGGGTGTGGCCCACCCAGATGTGAGTGCTAGGCCTGGCATGGAGAGGCAAAGGGGAGACTTGAAGAAAGAAAGAGGAGACCCCAGGCTGCACATGGAATTTCCCAAAGAGTAGGCCAGGGCCCTGGGTCCAGCGGAGGAGGCTTTCCCTGGGGACTCTTGGGTCTAGAATTTTAAACCAAGTGGATTTGCTACTTAAGAACAACTGACACTGAGGGAAAGCAGGACATAGCAGAGCCACCTACTTTCCCATCCTCCCTCCTGGGCATGTTATTCTAGATTAAATTTAAAAGACATAATGTAAAAATGAAGACCCCGCCCTTCTATAGTTCTGTAATTTCCATGGTGAAATATCTCCAGCTGCAGAAGGTAGAGGCTTGCCCTCCCCAGACCCCCCACCTCCCATCCCTGCATCTTTCGTGACTCTAGAAACAAGATCTGAATGGCCCCAGGAGGCCTAGTGGCTCAGGGATTCCTGTGGACAAGTGGCCAGGGCTGAGGGGTACAGGTTTGTCCTGGGAGGTTGGGGAGGGGCCTGGCCAGGGGCAGCTTGAGGAGGGCAGATGGGCTGGATACAAAGAGGAAGCCTGGCAGCTTAGAGCTGGCTTCAAGTGAAACAGCCGCCCCAAGAGGTAAACTCCAGTCCTGGGAGGGGTCTTTGTGGCCTGGACTCCAGCCTCGGAGGCAGGCCTTCTCCTGCCTAACTACCCTCCCCCCTCCTGCCCCAGGAGAGAAGAGCCTATCCTACAGGGGGAGTCAGCTCTGGGTGGGGCCTTGGAGCATGGAGGGCACTTGGGAGTGACTGGGGCCCTGGCCTTGAGGACTGGGGATGTTCTCAGGCAGAAGTGAGGGAAGAGGTATCAGAACTTGTGTTCCTGTTTTATCAACGTGAACATGAAGGCAGAATGAGCCCTGGAGATCGACTGTGCAGCATGTCGTGACCAGTACAGCACTCTAAGGGTGATATTAGTATTACCACAAATACTAATAATAAAGGGTCAGGAGAAGGCTCTGGATGTGTGGTAGCCTGGATGTGGTGATGGTGTCACGGTACACATTTAGCTCCAAACTCTTCAAGTTGTTCACATTTATTATGTACAGCTTTTTATGTGTCAATCACACCTCAGTAAAGTGGTTTTAAAATTTTTTTTAATAAAAATTAAGGAAGAAGCTAAGCTCAGTTGCATTGTAGAATGCAGAGGCATCTACTGAGCACCTGCTGTGTGACTGCACAGCTGGGAGATGGCCTGGGTGGATCGGCCATCCCAGGAAGACTTGTTTCAGGTCTGGGCGAGTATGCAGGAATCTGGGATCCAGCTGCCGTCACGTCATTTCCCGCCCTGGCACCAATCACCTCCTGGAGAGGAGGGCAGGCAGGGGCATGCAGGGAAGGCTACCAGACGGCCCCGCCCATGGCAGGCAGACAATTGGCGGCATTTTCCCATCTAAAACCAGAGTGTGTGCTAAGGTTGTGTTTTGTTTCCTTTCTCTTCCAGGACTTAATTCGTAGGGTGGGTCTTGCAGGGGCTGCACAGCCTTCTCTGGGCCTCTTGTTCTATTAATAAGCACTTCCCTTTCGAGCCCTCATCTGGGCCCTCACCTGCTGATCTGATCAACCCCCACATCCCTGGGAAGGAGACCAGGCTCAAAGGGGGGGACACCAGGGTGGGCCCAGGCCTGCAGCCCCCTGCCGCAGAGCCCGGGCTGACCACCCCCCTCCCTGCAGCCACCCCGCTGGGGCAGGAACCGGCCCATCAACATGAACCATTATGCCAATAAGAAGAGTGCGGCAGAGAGCATGCTGGACATCGCACTGCTGTTGGCCAACGCCTCCCAGCTGAAGGCTGTCATCGAGCAGGGCCCTGGCTTCGCCTTCTTCATCCCCCTTGTGGTCCTCATCTCCGTCTCCCTCATGCTGCAGATTGGTGTGGGCGTGCTGCTCATCTTCCTTGGTGCGTGCCTGGGCAGGGGGCCCCAGCAGTGGGAGGGCCCTGGGGTACCCCTGCCCCACGGTCAGCTGATTCTGCCTGCACGCACCCTGGGATGCGTCACTTACCCCACTGAGTGTTTTCCAGGCCCTCACAGAGCTGCACGGGAGCCCCGGCCCTTCTCACTAGGCACGTGGTCCAAAATGTAGCTCCCATCGTGGCCCCCAGAGGGACCCCCATGTCTCCATCTTTCCACTCACCCAAGCTGAGGACACAGGAAAATGTCATAACCATACTAAGAGTTGATATGTACTGGGCACCCTACTGTGTACCCTCTAGACCTTATGGCGGTCTGTAGGGACTAGGTGGTAGTCCTGCCCCCCAAGGTGAGGGTCAGGGCTAGGAGCAGCGAGAGCTTTGGGCTCCCCCCAACCTCTGCCTGGCTGTGTGACCCAGGCAGGTTACATGACCTCTTGGGCCTCTGTTTCCTTGCCTAGAAAGTGGACATAAGGACAGCCTTGGGTAGGTGTGAGGATGGCTAGATTATCATGCACCAGCACTCAGAAAGGTGCTTGCCTGTGCGTGTTCAGCACATTGTGCCTTAAAATCCAAGCCTGGGCCTTGGGCCTCCATGCCTTCCACTTCGTGACCAGGCACCAGGCCCCTCTGAGCTTCTGTTCACTGAACAAGGGGGGATGCAGTGGTCAGGCCACAGATACCAGACTGCCCAGGCCAGAGCCCATTGTCTGTAATGTATTAAGGCAGCCATGTCTCTCTCTGGGGGACAGAAGAGGGCCCCTTGGTGTCGCACAGCCCTGGGCAGTGTCTGCTCCCTCTCGCCCACAGTCAGGTATGACCTCAACAACCCTGCCAAGCATGCCAAGCTGGACTTCCTCAACAATCTGGCCACCGGCCTGGTCTTCATCATCGTCGTGGTCAACATCTTCATCACTGCCTTTGGCGTCCAGAAGCCCACAATGGACATGGCACCCCGGCAGTAGGGGCTCAGGTGAGCTGTCAGGGCCGGCCCCGGCAGGGTCTACTCCACCACGAGCCCACCCGCTCACCCCACTGGGCCACTGACCCAGCGTGGGGGACTCAGGGTCTTTCATGCAGAGCCCCTGTGACTGCATCTGCCCTCACCTGGGCCTTGCAGGGTGGGCGCCCCTGGCCGTTTGCACCCCCACACCACACTCAGCCCACTGTCCTCGCTCGGAGAGACCCAGCGCCTGCCCAGGGTCACCCCACTTGGGAGCAGGAGCCACAAGGAAGTCAAGTGACCCTCATAACACACTCAGCAAGCCCCTACTATAGGATGGTTCATGGGGGCTCAGACACAGGCAACCCTGATCGTCATGAGGGCAGATGCAGAAGGTCAGCGGGTCTGGCGTGTGTCATGTGTCCAGAGTCTGGAGCCCTGGCCAGGGCTGCACAACACAGGTCCACCCACCCTTGGGTCCAGCAGTCCTCGGGCCTGCCCCAGAGGAGAGGTGGGTGCCACAAACAGACAACTGTCCATCCACTAGCACAGAAGAGTGGATAGGAGACTGTCCCTACACAGCAAGCACCTATGTGTCAGGGGCATTCTGGAAAACTTACAGATTGACCAAGTGGACAATGAGGTAAGATGCTGGGAGCAGGGCCTTTGTGTGGCCCCATTGTGAGCATCTGGCCTCCACTTGCCCATGCCATTGCTATGGCCCCACCTGGCATCCGATTCACTGCCCAGCTGCTGGCACCAGTTTGCTGTTAAGTCTGTCCCCCATGGAGCCCTCTGGATGCCAGCCTGCTCCCTCACTCATTGCATGACGACTGGGCCACTTATTAATCACCTGCTTGTGTGCCCCAGACACAGTCCTGACTATCCCCAAGCATCAGCCTAGCAAGGAGACCTTGTGGGCCCCACGGCACATGTCCACCTGCCGGCCCCTGCTCTCAGAGGCCCCCTATCAGAGTGTGCTGGGACCAGGCTTTTAAATCCTGACAGTGACCCAGGAGGGGAAACTGTGGCTCTCCCAGGTCAGAATTGGGCTGTCTGATTCCGGAGTCGGAGTGACCCCAACATTTGTGGGCTGGTTGCCAGACACAACACTGAGGCAGGGTCACCAGAACAGAACTGGAGGCCCCTCTGGCCTTGGCGACCCTCATGCCTCTCCTCTCCCTTCTTTGCAGATGCCCCCGGATCGTGCCTGGCCGCAGCTTCCTAGACCCAGGAGGCGCCTTGCCCTTGAGGCCCACCCTCCTGTGCGCACATTCCCCCAAACCGCCATAGCCCAGGCTGGCCCCACTGGACTGCATCCAAACAAGCCACACACGGTCAGGCCACTCTGGCCAGCACAGGGCCTGCTCCATCCTCAGCTGCTCCTCCTCCTGGAGCATGGCGCGGTGAGGCCCAGAAGACAGAACTGTAGAGTCCTCAGCAAGGGTCGTCGCTGCCGTGGACATGCAGCAGGCCCAAGGATGGGGGGGCAAGAGGCTGGCGCCGTCTCAGGACATTTCCAGAGGGATGAGGAGATGCCTGCCCTCTGCCGGTGCAGCAGTGTCCTGGCCTTGTGTGCTGCCCACCCTGAGTGACCCATGACCTCTGCACTTCCTGACCCAGGACTGTAGACCACCAGTGACCCTGTGGGACCCCCACCGTGGCCACTGACTCAGGCCTCACACCCTCCACCAGCAGTGACTCGGCAGGGCCCTAGCCCCTCCTTGGCGGTCTGAGCCCCCACTTTTCTAAGTACAAGTAACCAGTAAAGCTGATGCTCCTCCTCGTGTGGCTCCCAGTGCCATCCTCCCCTCCCCCAGGCCTGGGTGCTGCACCCTGCCCCTCAGAGCACCAGCCTGTGCAGGCCTCCTCTCTCTCTCCCCACAAGCCTGTGACCTTTGTGGGGAGCAGCCTCTGTTGGCATCTCCAGACATCACCCCCATGTGTCCTCGGGGCACTCAGCCTGGTGACCCCTGACCAGACCCTCATGGGAAGTTCCAGCACGCCCACGTTTCCTGCAGTTTGCATGCCCACACAGGTCCCTTCTGTACCCACAGTACTGGCTCACCTTGTGGTGGTGCTGGGCACTGCTGGTCAATCAGGCCGAGGGGACCGAGGAGAGTGGGGCTGGTGCTGAGCAAGCCTCGACCCTGCAGAGGCACCAACAAGGGCCAGGTGCTGTCTCGGGGGGCCATGGGGCCACATCTCACCTGGCTGGGCCCTCCAGCTCCCTCAGTCCACCCTGTGACTTCTAGGGCCTGAGCCCTCACTCTCTGCCCCCTTGTAACCTCCTTTCTGATTCCTGCTGGCCCCACCCCCTCATCTCCTTGAGGCAGCAATGCCCTTACTTGGTCCTCTCCAGGTGGGATACCTGAGAATCCCCTCCAAGCAACTGGAGCCCTGGGTGGGGATGCAGTCCCTAGGAGCTCCCAAGGCCCCTCCCCCATCACTTCTGTTGCCCTCTCTACTCTGAGCCTGGGGCAGCTCCAACACCTTGTTCCCTTAAGACATTCAGGTGACCCCACAGACTCTTCTGTGGGGCTGAAAATTCAACTCTGCACAAAGTGATTGATAAACAGGAGTGCTTATGGGTGAGATGATCTAATCCTGGGCTTTACTTTAAAATAAATAATCCAGGAAAAAACATAGGGAAATGGATGAAATAAGATTGAAAGTGCTAGTGGCTGCAGAGCTGGGGCCACGGGGCCAGCTCTCTGCTCTTCTGAGTGTCTGAATGTCCCATAAAGAAGGTTTTTAAAGGTGATCCACACATGGGATGAGGTCCATGAAGAAGCAAGACCAGCAGGTAGGCAGTGGGTGGACACATGTTCCCAGGGATCCAATGAACCTGGGGCCACCCCAGCCAGAGGGGTCAGATGCAGAGCTGTGCAGTTGGCTGGGCCCTGGGAGCCAGTGGTACAGAGGACCACCCCTTCTGCCGCTCACTATGAGCACATCTTACCTTGGCTGTCTTGTTATTGCTAGGAAGCAGCAGAGGTCAGGCTCCCGGCTGTGAACCTCCCCTACCACCTGGCCCTCATGGTGGGTCCAGAATGGTGTCCGGGCCCATGCCCCCAGGTCCAGCCCTGCCCAGGGTCCAGCACAAGTGGATGCTGCCCAGCCCTACGTGCCTGGTGTAGCCTGAAGCAGTCTGTGGCCTGTGGTGTGGGCTGGCTGGCAGCCATACCAGACGGATGCCAGCCTGTGTGGACCATGGACGTGGCCAACAGATGGCCTAGTTCCTCCTTTGGCCAGGACAGGAAGCTGGCCCAGATGTGGCCAGAGAGGTTAAGCCCCAGATGGCTGGACTGGGTCCCAGGTCACCAAGCCAGGCTGGCCTCCACGGGTGCTAGGGGCATTGGGGACAGGGCATGACAGAGGGTGGGTCTGTGCATCCCAGCCCCCTACAGCCCCTGCCCCAGCTGCTCCCCCAACAGGTACACATGAAAGCCCCCCACCTGCCCACCCACCAGCACCCAGGCTCATGTCTCTACAGTTCCGGCCCCCTGACCCTCACTCCAGATGTATTCCTGTCTCAGGTCCATGGCATGTGCTGCTGCCCTCTAGGGTCAGGGCTGTGCCCTGAGGTCTTCCCCACTGGCCCTCCTGACCACCACTGCTGGTCACTGTCATGGTGGGCCATTTGGGTTTACTCTGCCTTTGGTGCCATTGGCTAGCATCACTGCCCACAGTGTCCCCCTGGGGCCCATATCTGAGCCCTGACTACCCTTGCACCGTCTGGCCCAAGACCAGGGCTGCTCCCTGAGAAGGAGGGTCCTGCCCACCATCTCCCTGAAGGCTGAGGGAGCTCTGCCTGAGCTGGGGGAGGAGGTGGACCCCTACTCATACTTGCACTTCTATTTGGTCTGACCTGGCTCTCCCACCGGTTGCAACCACCCACAGCCTATGTCCCCAGCACTGTGTCTGACATACAGTAGGTACTTAGTAAATATCTGCAATAGATTCACTCCTCCTCGAGTTCTGAGCCTTGTGCATGTGTCACAGTGGCCAAGGGATGGACAGAAAACCGAGGCCCAGAGAGCGAGTCAGGGCCAAGCCAGACCCAGGGGGGTGTGACAACCCTCAGGGAGTCCTCCAAGACCCTAACACATCCACTGCTTGTTAACTACCCCCTCTGCCCTACCATGCAGCTGCCCCACCCGGGGACACTTCTCTGCCCTCCCTGGGGATGGCAGAGACCCTTAAGGAGTAAGAAGCAAGGAAACATATGTGCCAAGTTGGAGGACTCCACAGAGGGACACACAGGGAAGTCGAGAGCTGGGGAGCTCTCAAGACCGATGCTCTAGGACCCAGGACTGGGAGGGAGCCCCAGGAAAAGACAGGCTGTGGTGCACGAGCCCTGAGGCCACGTGAGCTGGGGCTGGCCTTGAAGGAGTGTGGGGTGGTCAGTGCAGGGGAGGGGGCAGTCATGTAGAGCTTGTTGAGCAAGCTCTGGGGGGACTGTGTGCTTAACCTTCTTACTGTAAAAGATAGAGAGATGATGGCTGATGGATGGATGACGAAAAGATGATAGATTGATGGACAGATGGATAGATGATAGATAGATAGATAGACAGATAGATGATAGATAGACAGATAGATGATAGATAGGGGTAGGGATAGATGAGTCATCCCCAGGTCACCCCTGGCAGAGTCACCAGATGAGGAAGTAGCTCTGTGCCAGTGGAAGCCCAAACAGGACCCCTCTGTCCCTCCGGGAACCCTTGTTCTTGTCTCCTCATTTCTCATGTCCCCTGCATGTGTCTGAGGACACCACAGTTTATTCCCGCCTGGCTCAAACCCTGGGAGTATTCTAGGTCTGTTTCACTCTACATGTTCTCCTTCACTGACTCTCCATCCCCACTGTCCACCCTTCAAGGCCATGGCCCACTTGACCTGGGTTGGGGGAGGACAGGGTGAGTCAGGGAGCTCTGAGGAAGGTAGGCCAGGATGGGATGGGGGCCCGTGGACCAAGAAGGTGGACTTTTGCTGCAGGATTGGGTCATTCCTCCCTCCCACACCTGCCACACCCACCGACCCATTTCCCTCCCCTCTCAGGTGCCTTCTCTCCCACCTGTCTTTAATTGAACTTAATTCCTCTTTTCTCACCACATTATTTATAAAAATCAAGGAGCTGAATGTTTTAACATTTTTCTTCCCTTTCTCTCAAGTATTTATTTCAGGGGAAACTAAGCTAAGCTGCTGGATCTGTGTGTGGCCCAGGGAAGATGCCCCATGGCAGCAATGCCCCCCAGGCCCTGCCCCAGCCCTTGGTGTCCTCAGAGGGGAGATGGGGCTCCAGTCCTGCCTCTAGGTGGAATAAGAATTGAGGTCCCAGCTGCCACGTGGCCAGCGATGAGGAAGGGCCCCTGCTCCGTGCTCCCAAACCCCCATCCAGTCTACAAGACTGGGGTCCCAGAGCCCATACAGCAGGGACCTGACCCAGGGCTTGGTCAGGCCTGGGGTTTATGCAGAGGTTTTGGGGGCACAGGGTGAGCAATATCTTCTCTGAGATAGTCCACAAAGCACTGACCTGGCGGGAACTGGATATAACAACCCTGGATTCCAACAGTGTCAGCACCCCCACCTGGACCCTGTGCCCTCCCCCCAGAGGGAAACCCTGCACTGTGCAAATTGCAGTTGCATTTCTGGTTCCACAAACACCATCCTGTGACCTCATCCGGCCTGAACCACATCACTGCTGGCAAGAGTATCTAGGGCCCTAACTCCCTCCATCACAGGACCACTACTCTTCACACACACGCCTTCTTCTTCACAGACACACTTCTCCCAAATGCCCGCATCACTTCCGTCCCTCCCATCCTCCTCACACCCTCCCTCATTCCTCTCCCTACACATGGGAGTTCTTCCCCACCCCAGGCAGACTGGAGATGGGACAGTCATCCCAGCACTGTGGTAGCCAGGATGAGGAACTACTCTTTTTTTACTAGAGTTTTGGGGGGACTTTCCTGGTGGAGATGGCATTTTACCAAAGACCCAGGTTGAGTAGATGGGGGGTGGAGGGCGGATGGTTAGTAAAGAGTGTTGCAGCCGAGGGAATAGCATGTGCAAAGGTGCAGAGGCATGGATCATGGGCAGTTCCAGTTGTTGAGGTATGGAGGTGGGGACGGGGGACAGAGGGTTATGGGGCCAGCAGGGGAGACTGTGGCCCATGGTGTCTTTCACACCCTGATGAACTTAATTCATTCCAGGTCATGGTCACTGACTGACAAGGTGGTTGGCAGGGCATGGCCTCATGCGGGGAGGTACTGTGCCTAGACATGGATGCCCCATTGTTCTACCTCCCTCAGTCCCAGCCCAGGAGTGGAGGCATTGCATGGCAGCAACCAGCCAGGGGCAGGCAGATGGGAGAGGGGCCTGGCTGCTGGTCTGGGCTGTTGTTGCAGACTTCAGCTGCAGGCATGGAGTCCAGGCACAGTCGGGGAAGGGGCCGTTGAGGCGGAGATCCACGGAAGGGTCCAAGAACAGCCTGAGCTCGGGGGCTGCTTTGGACCTCCAGGGCAAGGCCTTGGTAGGTCATGGATGGAAGGAGAAAGTCAGCAGTCTCAAGAAGTAGCCCAGCTCGAGCCAAGGGAATAGGTGTCCTGGACTAACACAGCTCACCAGACGGGTCCTGAGACCTGGGACAGGCACTCACCGCCCCTCGCTCAGGGGATGGAACCCTGCCACAGGGCCTCACAGGTCTCGGGGGGTGGACAGTACCCAGGCCTTCCCTGCCACAGGCCTGCGGGGCCACAGTGGTCTCATTTACTTTTGCCCAGATGTCTCTATCACCTACAGTCAGGCGTCTGTCACCTTCACCCAGTAGTGCCCTTTACCTAGTTGTGTCTGTCACTTTCACCGGGCATGTGTCACTTTTACCCAAGCGTGTCTGTCAGAGAGCAGGACAAGCATCAAAAATACCCCAGGCATCTGCCCAGGAAGCAATTACCCTCGGAATCAGAATCTTGCTCGCTCACAATGGGTGGAGGGGCTGCAGACTGGACAGGACATGCTGGGCTGGGCCTCAGGGGTCTGCTGACCTCGAGAACCCCTGCCACCTTCTGAGCTCAGAGTCCAGAGCAGGTGCAGGGACTAGTCCCCTGGTCTGGCTGGCCAACCGGGAAGGTGGCCTCCAGTCAGTCTCTGCTGCAATAAGAGCCAGTTTACATGGGGATCTGTCTGCAAGAGACCTGGAGTACAGCGGTGCACGTTCACAGTCCTGAGGATGGAAGGGAGTGGGCACGTTCACAGCATCCCTAACCCTGGACTCTGAACAAGATCAACAGGAACCTTCACGTGGGGCACAGCCATTGGGGGATCCGTTCAGCCCATTCAGCTCAGGGTGGCACCTGTGTCCTCCCCGCTGAGCACTGGCAACTGCACTCCTTTCACCCAATGGGAGTCTGTCCCAGAGAGAACATGCATTAGCTGTGCCTTCCAGCAAAGTGGTAAATTCATGAAGCAATTTCCAGAGAACAGTACTTGGAGCAGTGCTATCCAGCTCAGGATAACCATGCTCAAGGAGGGGTCCCAAGGTTGTGTCCCTTTTTACAGATGGGTAAACTAAGGCTCAGAATTTGGAGACACACACCCACGGCCTGCAGTGCAGAGGTGGAGGAGCGAGTGGGAAGCTGCACTGTCCCGGGCTTCAGGGTAGAAAGGAGAGCTCTTATGCCCGGCTCTCCCTTGCCCTGGCCCTCACTTTAATGGCTGGGCATGCAAATGAGTGAACTAGCCCACAAGCTGGCTGAATGAATCAGCCAGAGACCATGTCCTGAAGCTGATTCCTCTGCCTCCCATCTTGTTTCCTTCCCACATGCTCTGAGAGACTAAAACCTGGGAGTGGAACCCCTCCTGGGGGCCCAATGGTAGCGTCATTCCTGGAGTCAGGCTGTGGGTTCCTCCGGAAACCCCCTATGGAAAATGCAAGCTCATGATGATTCTTGGGTTGACAAACATACTTTTGTTTCCTCAAAGAGGCTGGAGAGGGAGGAGCTGACGGGGTGGGGGCAATGGGGAGAGGAACCCATCAGGGGCCAGGCCCAGGCCCCGGCAGCCCATGGCTAGTGCGGTGCACGTGTGTATCTGAGCACTGTGCACGTGTACATGTGCACACTTTTCATGTATGTGTGTATGCCTGTGTGTGCACATGCACGCGCGTGGGGAGGGCACTCTTGGCAGCTGTGTGGTCCTGGGCTCTGAGCTTCAGCTCCCTCATCAGTAATGAGGGTGGTGACAGGGGTCCACATAAAAGACAGGTGCCAGACAACCACAGCCTGCAGGAGGGTAGTAGGCACTGGGGACTTGGCTCACAGGGCCCCCAGAGCCAAAGGCAGAGCACCGTCTTGGACGTGTACACTCACCCTCTTGTGTCCACGAGGGACATTTCCATGACAAGATCCTAAGCCTGAGGCCGGCAGGTGAGACAGATAGGTACAAACACCCTGGTCAAGGGGACAGGCCCATGTCCCCAAGACAAATACAGGGGCTCAGCTCTGAGGAGGACAAGGTGCTGGGTATGGCCAAACCCCAGGCTGTTGGGGGAAGGTGTGAGGAGCCAGAGCCCAAGACTTCAGATGGCACAATTACATTTTTCATCTCTAAAAGTTCTAGAAGTTTTTGTGGACTCTTTTTTTTCTGTCTCAACCTCCTCTCCACCTGGGATCAGGGACAAGACTTTATACTCATTTCTAGGCTCTGACCACATCTGTGTCAACTGATCCCTCCCCAGACCCGCCAAGCGCAGGTCATCGCCTCCCAGCGGGGAGGGGCTCCATTTCCAGGATAGTAGTCTGAGGGGCCTCGAGGGCCCAGGATCTGGGTGTTGGCTCTGGTGACTGGACAGAGACAAGAGGGATGATGGGGGAGGGGGTATCTCCTTGGGACATGTCACAGGAAGGGAATGAAGATGGTGGTGGAGCCTCTCATGCACTGGGTCCCCCTTTCCTGGCTGAGTGATCTCTCCTTTCAGTCTTAGATTCTTCATCAGGAAAGCAGGGGCAGCAGCCCACCTCCTGGGGCTGCTAGGAGGAATCAAATTAACACATGCTGGCACTAGGTATCATGAGGCATTTGGCTGGCGCCCCTCCATGGCCCAGGGCTCGGGTAACAGAGCAGCCCAGTGGGCCCTGTCCATCCTTGCCACCTGGGGCTGAGGGCTGGGGAAGGAGGGAAGATGGGCAGGGGCAGGTGTGGGGACCAACAACACCCAGGCAGGGGATGGCAGGAGGGGTTCAAGGTAGGGAGTTCTGGAGAGAAGCAGTGGAAGGCGGCCAGGGAGGGAGGGAAGGGAACACATGGCGGGGGATATCTGGACGTGGGCACTGGGGGACACAGCAGGGGTCATCTGGGGCAGGTAGCCCACATGGAGGGGTGAGGCCCAGGCCCGCAGGGGTCTGAGAAGGCGGCCTGAGCAGGACCTGGGTCTTGGGTTGGACTCGGGAAGCCAAGAGCCCACAGGGTCAGCCCCAGCTAGACATGCTGTCATGTCTTGTGTTGGAATCATCTAGAAAACACTCCTGAGAGAAGGGATAAGACTCAAACATTTAATATTGTTGAGCACCTATGTACAGTGAAGGTAAAGTGCTTGTTACATAAGTTATAAACAGTGAAAAGTAAACACTTAGAAAAGCAAGCCAGCCCCAGGGCAGCAAGCAGCCAGGCGGGCAGGGCTGGGATCGGTCAGAGCCCCCCCAGGTCATCTGTGAGGAAGGTCAGCAGGAAGCGGCTGACGTGCCTGTCGACGATGACAGGGGAGAAGCCCAGGACACGCCGGGCCCCTGGCAGCACCTTGGGGTCTGGAAGACAAGGGGGTCTCAGAACCCATCGAGAAGGCGCCTTCTCTCAGCCTCATGGCATCGCCAGCCCCACACCTGAGTGATGTGGGGTCCCCATGCCGAGTGGGCCTGCTTGCCACTGGCTCCCCACACAGGACCTCGACAAGGTCAGCATGGCAGGAAAGGAACCGCAGGGCTGCCACGCTGGGCCACAAGTAGGGGGCCTCAGGTGTAGGCCTCCGTCCATCCGGCAGGGCTCTGCCCCATGGTCTGGAGAGGACTGGGCTGAGGCTTGGCCAGGCAGCACCCACCTGGGGGGCAGCAGTAGACGAGGAGTGCCAGCCCTGCGGCCAGGCCGAGACAGGTCAGGAAGGCCACGGGTCCTGGGGAGAAATGCACGTGAGCAGCTCCCCGAGCCCAGGAGGGCGGGGAGGGGTCCAGAGGCCTCGAGGGACAGGCTCACACCCTGTGCTGGGGTCAGCTGGGCAGGGACGTCCCCAGTGAGCACCCTGAGGGGGTCTGTCCAACAGGAAGCCAGGAACGGAACCCGACTTGGAATGGAGAAGCCCCCGAGGCAGAGATGGAGCCCTGGGTGGGGGAACAGAGAGAAGGGACATGGGAGGCGGTTACCCCTGTCACTGAGCTCACGGCCTGCGGTGCCCGAGTCTAGCTCTGTGCAATCTGAGTTCTCTGGAAACAAAATCACAGGGTGCAGTTAGTCGTGGGTGGGCCAGAGGGTAAGGTGGTTGCCCCGCCCTCGGGAAACCAAGGGGGCTGTCGAGCCCCCTCCCCCAGACCACCCAGGCTTCTCAGGTTGTACCGGCGCTAAGCCCTCCAGGCTGTGTTTGGGGGGAGTCAGCGCCAGGGAGGGAACCCTGCACAGTTTTGTGTCTTCTCCTTTTGTCCACTTCATGAGAACTTGAGGACCATGGAGTAGGGGATTCACTGTTCCGTGGCAACCACAAGGCACCAAACACAGCGCAAACACCTGCCTGTCCAAAGTCTGATGATGTTGATGTGAGGGCAGGGCGCTCTTTCTCTTTCCCCAGACCCCACTGGGGCTCCCCCTAACCAGCCAGCTGCCAGACAGCCCTGAGGGCACCCTGGTAGGTACTTGACTCCAGGCAGGGCTGTGTGGTCCTGACAGCTGTGGTGACAGGATCGTCCCATGCTGGAGCTCAGGGCTCAGTCCTGCCAGCCTGTCCTTGGGGCCAAAGACACTGGCCCCAGGTCCAGCTGAGTGGCCTGAGATGAGCCACCTCTTCCCTCCCGGCCTCCAGCCTCTCATCCGAGGACTGAGGGACAGTAGCCACTCCTCCTGGGGACCTGAGTGCAGAGGCCTCAGGACTGAGCTGCCATCCCCGCTTGTACCTTCCCTGCACCCAACCTGGCAGCTCCGAGGATCCCTCGGGGCTCACAAGCCTCCCGGGCCCACAGGCCAGACCCTCTAAACCAAAACACATGTGTCTTGGACCAGCCATCTGTGTTAGAAACTGTTCTACAGAAACAGCCATGCCATGAGGATCTACCTGGGCGAAAGTGGATGCAACCTGCGTCGTGGGGGTTGGGGGGGTCAGTTCACTCAAGGCTGGTACAGCCTTCAGCCGCGAGCTATTTCTGATCAGAAGTGTAAGGGTTCCCAGATTCATTAGATTACAGAGGGAAGGGCAGAGCTGCATGCAAGAGATGCTACCTTTTGTGTAAAAATTGGCACAAGAAAAAGGGAGACAGAGGGACAGAGAGACAGAGAGAGGGAGACGTGGAGACAGAAATATCTATATTGTCTGAAATACTCTGAAGGCCACACAAGATGCAACCAGAGGGCAGTCTCTGGTGAAGGGCTGAACAAGAAGATGCCGAGGCCTGGGGACTGGGACACGCACTTACGCAGGGTGTGCCGGCTGGGCAGGCAGCTGTGCAGGGGCTGGGCATGGATGTACAGGGCCCGGTAGAACTCCTGGCAGTCCCGCTCACCGCTCCGCTGCAGGTGGCCCAAGAGGTCGCAGAGACGTACTCGCAGAGATACCTTGGGGTTCCGGAACTGGAGGAGGAAGGGGCACAAGACAGGTCAGGCTGGAGGACTCTGGGCTCAGCACCCAGCCCCAGCTTCCTCAATGGCTGTGATACCATCTAGGTGCTTGGAACACCCACGGGGAAGTAGCAATTGCTACCACAGCCTCATGCACTCCCATGTGGCACCCAAGACTGTGCTGCATGGCCACTAAGCCTTGCACTCCCACTGGAGGCCAGGACAGGTCAGCAAGAAAGATGGCGGTGACATTATTCCAAGTGTGGAAATTTAGTGGCTTGCTGACTTGGTTTTCCCATTTGTAAAAAGGGAATAATAAACCCACATGGTAGGGTCATTACAGGGAATCTCTGAGGTAATGATAATTTCTAGTAGTTTACACTCTACAGGAATGTGATTCAAGTTTTAAAAAATAAATCAAGGATTAAGCAGAAAAAAAAGGTGGCTTTTTTGATGTGGTTGACTGAAAAATATGTGGTTGTAAAGGTCAATGGACAGGGTACTTGGCATTGACCCCCAGAACCTGGAGGCTATGGCTCGGTGCTGCCACCTGGTGGTGGTGTACCATGCTACAAGGAACTAGAGTCAAACCACAAAGGTACAGAAGCCGCAAAGCAAAGGCAGATGTGCAGCAGAAGCCATGGGTACCTATGAGGAAAGGAACTGTAGTTTTGTGTGTGGAGTTTCCTTTTTCTCATGTAAACATCTGAGCTTTTCAAATTGTTTTTTACAATGAATGTGTATTCAACTTTTAATTACAAGATATAAATTTGAGCCCTTACTTTTTAACTCACTGTACTACTTCTGTAACTTAAGAAGCATCTGGGCCAGTAGCAGGGTCTGTGTTGATTCTAGTTCTGTTGAGGATCAATCTCACCTGTCCCTAGGAGAGACCACCAACCCTCCAAATAGCCCTGCACGTGGCACTGTTACCCTGTGCCAAGGCAGGAAGCTCAGCTCCAAGAGGAGAAGGACTCGCTCAGTCACCCAGATGGGAGGCAGGTCCTGCACCCCAAAGCCCCGGCTGGTCTCTAGCACCCACCCCAGCCCCACGGGGGAGCCAGAGAAGTGGGTGGGGCGAGCAAGGAGCACCCACTCTCACCCAGTGTCCCTGAATAGGATGGGCCAGATTACACCCAAAATGTTTGCCCACTTTGAACTTTTGGAAGATGCAGAGTGAAGAGCCCTATGGCACTGGGTAGGGCCTATCTGGTATCCCTGATCCCCTCCCACCCCAGCACTCCCCCGGTTCCCCCTCCCAGGTTTGTCTCATGTTGTGGCATGTTATCACATGTCTCCTGTGATCCTCCCAGCATTTCTGGAAGGGGCCAGAAGGCCTGATGGCATATAAAGAGACTAAGGCTCAAAGAGCTGATGTTCTGGGCCCAAGGTCACCCTAAGGAGACAGGTTTTCACCTCCAAGCTGTCCTGCCCCCCGCTTCTCCCAGCCCAGAGAGGAAGGGATGGGAAAGCAGCCTCAGGTTCCTTGGCACCTTTTCCGCATCCTTGTTGCTGAGGATCTGGGGGTAGTAGCGGTTCAGCTGGAGGATAATCCTGTCCACCTGCTGCTCACTCAGGCGCCCAAGGCCTGTGAGGAAAGGCATGTCCTGGACCAGGCGGTCACAGTAGGTCTGCTCTGAAACAGAAGCAGAGAACACAGAGGGAATGAGCCAGCTCAGCCCAAAAAGGGGGTGGCGAGACCCACACACCATGATGCAGCCATGGCAGGGACCCTTCGCAGCAAGGTCCCCATGCCGACCGAGAGGTGTACCAGCTGTAAGCACCTGGACAACTGCTGACATCCCAGCTCATGCACAGCCCAGAGTTCCCCCATGTCATGCCAACACCCTTGCCAGAAAGTGGAGTGGGTGAGTGCAGTGATAAAGGTTCATAGTGCTCAAAAGCAGAGCAGAGCCTCTGGCTCCTATCTTTTATGCCTGAGAGCTTATCGCAAAAAAACTCAGAAGGGCGAAGAACCTGCTGTCTGTTGGGCCCCCTCAGTGCCCTCTAGAAATAGCCAGGCCCGAGGAAGGGCACAGGCAGCCTGGAGAAGGCCCAATCTTGAAGCTTCTACAGTCGCTGTTGTCATGGGGACAGGATACACAAAGACAGGAGCACAGGGTTTGGAGTGGCCTGTGCTGGCATGGCCACCAGACACAGTGTATCTGCAAGGCCTTGAGAAGCTGCCACCAACAGCAGACCAGCATGCTTTGCCCAGGAGGCTGGGGAATGCCTTTTCTTTTGTTTTTTTCTTTCAGAATCACCATTAAAGCATCACTGTTGCACTATCTTTCCCATTAAGAATGTCCCTTAGAATGACAAGTCTTTAAAGGCAAGCGGTGGGGAGAGGTCGGTGGGCAGTTGACAAAGAAATCTCTGAATCTCTGAGGGAGGGTCCCAAGTTCCTGCAGCACCAGCTGCCTGAACAAGTGCACCACCGTACCTACCTGTGGCACCTTGTCCTGTTTCCTGGTGGACCCAGGGGATGGGGGGCAGGCAGAGCTGTATAGGAGGAGAGTTTCTGTATGTGACTGAAGTTAAGTTGGTATCAATTCAAATTAGATAGTTGTAACTTTAGGGTATTATGTATAATCCTCATGGTAACCACAAAGAAAATGTCCATAGAATATACACAAAAGGAAATCAAAATGTGTTACTACAGAAAATCAACACAAAAGAAGGAAGGGAAGAAATGAAGGAAAAAAAGCTACGAGACAGACAGAAAACAAACAGCAAAAAGGCAGAAACAAGTTATCCCTTATCAGTAATTACTTTAAATGTAAATGGATTAAACTCTCTAATCAAAAGACATAGATTAGCGAAGTGGATTTGTAGTATCGTGATTTATAATAAGAAATATATATTTGGTCTTTGTCCCAATTCCTGGCACACAGTTTCTAAAACCCAAGGAATTTCCTAAGTGATGACAGCTGTGAAGGTGAAAGGATATCTTTTGTTACTCATAACAAGCCCTTTCCAACCTCATCTGACTTTGTATTAATGAGGTGATTTTGGGAAAGCCCCTAAATAACCACAGGGTGGGAGCTGATTGCCAGTGGAACCAACCACGTAATTCGAGGGGTGGAACTTTCAGTCCTCCCCATCTCACTTCCCCTTGCAATGTCTGGGGAGGGAAGAGGGGCTGGAGGTTCAATCAATCACCAGTAGCCAGTGATTTAATCAGTCATGCCTACCTAAGGAAGCCTGCATAAAACCCCCCAAAAATGGGGTTTGGAGCACTCTAAGTTACTGAATATGTGGAGGTGCTGAGAGGGTGGCCTGCCTGGGAGGAGCATGGAGCTTCCATGCTTTGCTTCTCACATGCTTTGCCCTATGCATCTTTTCCATCCGGATGCTCATTTATATCCTTGAAATATCCTTTGTAACAAACTGGCAATAGTGTTTTCCTGAGTTCTGTGAACTATTCTAGCAAATAGGGTCACAAGGAGAGGGTCATGGGAACTCAGATTTACAGCCAGTCAGTTAGAAGCACAGGGGACAACCTGGACTCGTGATCGGCATCTCAAGTGGGGGCAATCTCGTGGGACTGAGCCTAAAGTTAACCTATGGGATCTGACGCTATCTCTGGATAGATGGTGTCAGAATTGAATTAAATTATAGGACCCCCAGCTGGTGTCCACCAAAGTCGCGATTGGCATCTCAAGTGGGGGCAATCTCGTGGGACTGAGCCTAAAGTTAACCTATGGGATCTGACACTATCTCTGGATAGATGGTGTCAAATTGAATTAAATTATAGGACTCCCAGTTGGTGTCCACCAAAGTCGCGATTGGCATCTCAAGTGGGGGCAATCTCGTGGGACTGAGCCTAAAGTTAACCTATGGGATCTGACACTATCTCTCGATAGATGGTGTCAGAATTGAATTAAATTATAGGACTCCCAGTTGGTGTCCACCGAAGAACTGGAAAATTGCTTGGTAGGGGAAAAAACCCACACATTCCATAACCAGAAGTGTCAGAAGTATTGAGAAACATAAGCGTTGTATGTAAGAGTAGAAGAGAAAAAGAATTTTTTCCTCTCAGGATTTAAAAAACATGATTTAACTATATACCGTCTTCAAAAGACTCACTTTAGGTCTAAAGACAGAAAAAGGTTGAAGGTGAAAGAATGGAACAAGATATTCCATACCAATAGTAACCAAAAGAGAATTTACATTGCTATACTAATATGAAAAAAAAATAGGCTTTAAGGCAAAAGCTGTTATGAGACAAAGAAGTACATTATATATTAATAAAGTGATCAATCACCAAGAAGTTAGAACATATATGCACCAAATATCAGAGCCCCAAAATATTTAAAGCAAACATTGGCAGAATTGAAGGGAGAAATAGAAAGCTTTATGATAATAGCTGGAAACTTCAACAGACCACTTTCAATAATAGAATAACCAGACAGAAGATCAATAAGGCAATAGAGGATGTGAACAGCCCCATAAACTAATGATACCTAACAGACATAGACACAACACTCCACCCAACAATAGCCGAATATACACTCTTCTCAAGTGCACAGGGAACATTATCCAAAATAGACCACAAAACACAGTTAACCATAAAATGTGTCTTAATATATTTTAAAGGATTGACATAATAAAAGGATCTTTTCTGATCACATGGAATAAAGCTAGAAATCAATAACAGTAGGAAAAGTGGAAAATTCACAATTATGTGGACATTAAACAACAAATGCATCAAAGAGGAAATCACAAGAGAAATCAGAAAATACCTTGAGAAAAATGAAAATAAAAATACAGCATACTAAAAATTTAAGGGATGCAGTGAAAGTAGTACTGAGAGGAAAATTTACAGCTGTAAATGCACATACTAAAATAGAAGATCTCAAATCAATAACCTAATGTTACATCTTAAGGAACTAGAAAAGGAAAAGCAAACTAAACCCAAAGCTTGTAGAAGGATGGAAATGATAAAGATTAGAGTGAAGATAAATGAAATAGAAAAACAATAGAAAAATAGAAAAACAAAACCAAAAGTTGGTTCCAGAAAGATCAACAAAATTGGCAAACCTTTAGCTAGATTAACAAAGAAAAAAGAGAGGAGGTTCAAATTACTAATATCAGAAATATTACTATGAATTTTACAGAAATAAAAAGGATTATAAAAGAATACTGTGGACATTTATACCAACAAATTGGACAACCTAGATAAAATGGACAAATTCCTAAAAACACACAATCTACCAAAGCTGAATCATGAAGAAACAGAAAATCTGAAAGGACCTATTACTAATAAGGAGATTCAATCAGTAGTTAAAGTGGTCTCAACAAATAAAAGCCCAGAATCAGATGGCTTCACTGATGAATTCTACCAAACATTTAAAGAACTAATACCAATCCTTCTCAAACTCTAAAAATAAAGTTACCACATGATCCTGCAATCCTACTCCTGAGCATATATCTGGAGAAAACTCTAGTTTGCAACCCAATGTTCATAGCAGCACTATTTACAAAAGCCAAGACATGGCAGCAACCTAAATGTCCACTGACAGATGAATGAATAAAGAAGATGTGGTATATATATATACACAATACAATATTACTCAACTATAAAAAAGAATGAAATAATGACATTTGCAGCAATATGGTTGGACCTAGAAATTATCATATTAAGTGAAGTAAGTCAGACAGAGAAAGATAAATATCATACAATATCAGTTACATGTGGAATCTAAAAAAATGACACAAATGAGCTTATTTACAACACAGAAATAGACTCACAGACATAGAAAACTTATGGTTACCAAAGGGGATGGGGGGGATAAATTAGGAGTCTGGGATTAACATATACACACTACCATGTATAAAATAGATAAACAACAAGGACCCACTGCATAGCACAGGAAACTATACTCAGTATCGTGTAACAACGAATAACATAAAAGAATCTGAAAAAACTATATATATATGTATGTACATATGTATAACTAAATCACTTTGCTGTACACTTGAAACTAACACACACTGCAAATTAACTACATGTCAATTAAAAAACTTAAAAAAAGGAATAAAATACTTAGAAATAAACTTAACCAAGGATGTGGAAGACTTGGACACTGAATCTACAAAACATTGCTGAAAGAAATTTTAAAAGACACAGATAAATGGAAAGACATCCCATGTTCATGGGCTGGAAGACTTAATATTGTGAGGATGACAATACTACCCAAAGTGATCTAGGAATTCAATGTAATCCCTATCCAAACCCCAATAAATGTTTTTTGTTTTTCATCCTAAAATTCATATGGAATCTCAAAGGACTTTTATGGCCAAAACAATCCTGAAAAGGAAAGAAGGTGGATGACTCATACTTCCTGATTTCAAAATTTACCATAAAGCTACAAGAATCAAAACTGTGGTACCGACATAAGGACAGACATATAGACCAATGTAATAGACTAGAAAGTCCAGAAATAAACACTATTTTGAGTGGGGAAAAAAAAAGACTGAGGACAACCCACAGAATGGGACAAGTATTTGCAAAGCGTATATCTGATTAGGCATTAATATATAGAGAGAGAGAATATAAAAAGAACTCCTACAATGCAACAACAACAAAAAAATCCTATAAAGTAACCAATACAAAAATGAGCAAAAGACTTGCATAGGTATTTCTCCAAAGAAGATGTACAAATGACTACTAAGCATATGAAAAGATGCTCAACATCACTAGTCATTAGGGAAATGCAAATCAAACTACAATGAGATAACCACTTCATACACATTAAGGTAAAATAAATACATGGAGAGAGAGGGAATATGAATATGAGGATGAGGAGAAACTGGAACTCTCATGCATTACTGGTGGGCATGTAAAATGGTGCGGCCACTATGGAAAACAGTATGGCTATTCCTCAAAAAGTTAAACAAATACTTCAGCAATTTCATTCCTGGGTACACACTCAAAAGAACTGAAAGCAGAGACTCAAACAGGTATGTGCACACCAAGTTCAGAGTAGCATTATTCACAAAAGGCAAAAGGTAAAAACAACCCAAGTGTCCACGGACAGATGAATAGAGAGACAAAATGTGGTATACATACAATGGAATATTATACAACCATAAAAAGGAACGGAATTTTAAAACATGGATTTGACAACATGGATGACTGTGAAAACGTTATGCTAAGTGAAATAAGTCAGACACAAAAGGACAAACGTTGTATGATTCCACTTACATGAACTATCTAGAATAAGCAAATTCTAAAGACAGAAAGTAGAATAGTGATTACCAGGAGCTGGGGGTAGGGGAGAAAGGGGAGTTATTGTTTAATGGGCACAGAGTTTCTCTTTGGGATGATGAAAAGTTCTGGAAATGCATAGTGGTGACAGCTTCACAACATCGTGGATGTATTTAATGCCACTGAAATGGTTAAAATGGTAAATTTTATGTTCTGTATATTTTACCACATACATACATATAAAGGTGAATGGATAATATATTAAACTGTGGTTCAGTTTAGTAAGTTACAATGGAATATAATTCAGTGATAAAAAGACCTATTAAGTCACAAAAAGACCTATGAAGTCACAAAAAGACATGGAGGAAACTTAAATGCATTTTGCTAAAGGTTAAAGAAGCCAATTTGAAAAGGCTATATACTATATGATCCCAAGTATATGATATTCCAGAAAATGCAAGACTATGGAGAACAGTAAAAAGATCAGTGGTTGCCAAGGGTTAGGGAAGAGGGAGGGATAAATATGTAGAGCACAGATTTTTAGCCAGGTAAAACTACTTGTATGATACTGTAATGGTGGACACAGGACATTACGAATTTTTCAAAAATCATGCAATATACAACACAAGGACTTTAGTTAGTAATACCTAAAGTTATTAATATTCTATCAACATTGGTTCATTAAGTGCAACAAACATACCACACAAATGCAAGATGTTAATAATACAAGAAACGGGGTGTGGGGACCCTCTGTGCTATCTGCTCAATTTTCTATAAACTAAAAATGTTCTAAAAATAAAATCTATTAATTAAAAAGAAATCCTATTTGGAAATTCCATAGCTGAATTTTAAAGAAAAAAAATGAGAGTCACAGAAAGCAGATGAATTCTTGGATTGGGTGGGGTTCCCTGGAAAGGAGCATGAAAGAACTTTCTGGAGTGATAGAAATGTTCTGTCTTGATTAGGCCTGGGCTAGTTGTTCCATGGGTGCATTCATTAGTCAAAACTTATAGAATTATTCACTAAAAATGAGTGTATTTGTAAGTAAATACTACCTCAATAATGTTGATTTTTTTAAAATAGGGTCATTGAGGTGGAACAAGTGGGGCCTCCTCCCTGATTTCTTCCATGAGGCCAACTCAACAGACTGTCTTTCTCATCTCTCTCTGCTGATGCTACCTCCTCCTGGATGGTCTTTTCTCCCCCAGAATATGAATTTCTAACTTCTGATCCTCCGAGCCTCTGAAAGTCAACCTTGAAAATGGACTTGTCAGCAGCTCCAACTTGGTGAAGAAGCCATGGACAGGGATGCAGAGAGACCTGCCACCACCACACGGCAGGACCCTCCTGGCCACCTGGCTTCAGCATCTACAACCTCTCTGATTAAAGAGTTAATATTGGCCATAGTTCATGGAGTGTGCCCCATGCTTGGGCATTCTGTGGGCTCTAGGCATACAGATAATCATCATTCTTCCATCAGCTCTGCTACACAAGCATGACTACCACCCCCATCTTCAGAAGAAGAAACTGAAGCACAACGAGTAGACTTATCTAAGACCTGCCTAAGACCTCAACCAGCTAGGGAGTGATGTATCGAGGTCAGGACCCAGGCACAGTGTTGGGGCCAACTCTTGACATCTAAATTTTCTGCCTCTCTAATCAACCTACTAATTAACTATGCAATTAGCTGCATCATGTCTGTTCCTGGCCAAGCCATAGGCTGTCTTGCCCAGCACTGCCAGTGTGTGCACCTGTGCATAGAGCCAGCACACACTAAGCACTAGGGAAGTTTG
This sequence comes from Eubalaena glacialis, assembly GCF_028564815.1. Classification (NCBI taxonomy): domain Eukaryota; kingdom Metazoa; phylum Chordata; class Mammalia; order Artiodactyla; family Balaenidae; genus Eubalaena; species Eubalaena glacialis. Next base: position 98,884,730 of record NC_083724.1, on the reverse strand, counting down.
GGAATGAATGGACATAGGTCCAAGGCTCAAGGGCGAGGGCTGTCAGTGGATGGTGGCCAGCATCTTGCAGTGGCTCCTCCTACCCTGCAGGCTGCTAGCCAGGTGGGGCCTCCATTGCCTGCAGCTGCCAGTCACCTGGCACGATGGCATAGCCTGGGGGCCAAAGCTCTGGGCTCTGCTGTGCGCTGTGCTTCCTGTGGTCTTTGTGAGCTGTGCACACAAACCACACCCAAGCAGCCATTCAGAGGCATGAGAAAGCACAAGAAAGGAAACCACTTTGGTCCCAAGTGCTGATAAACAGTCCCAGACAGTTTTTACAGGACAAAGGAAGAGGAATGCTCTGGCATAAAATTCACCAGCAACCTCTGCTAAGCCCTACCTCTCCCATCATCTTGCCCTCCTGGCAGCACCACAACCATAGACAACACCCCCCCCCCAACCTGTTAGCCTGGCTTGGCAATCGAGGCCCTGTGGGAGCTGGCCTCACTTGCCCTCACCGGGCCTCCCAGGCCCCTGAGCCATCCCTGCACAGCAACCCCCAACTGCAGTGTACTGCCCAGGATTCCCGCCCTTGGCACAAGAATACCTGTCCCTGTGGTTTCCGCCTGGCTAACTCATGCTCACTGCCCTCCCGCCAAGAGACCTTCCTGAGCTCCCCTGCCGCCCCACCCCAACCAAAGTCCAGATGCTTGGACCTCAACCTCCCCTCCCAAATTGAATCTCCCAGAATCCCCTCCTGTCCCAGTGCCCAACCTGGCCTCAGGCATGGAGTTGAGATGGCGCACTCCCCAGCACACCACAAGGCAGGGACTGGTTCTGCAGCAACAGCAATTGCTGCAGTGACACTCGGCCAGTGCTGGCCCTGAGCAGACGCATCAGGCCCCCACACACTCACTCTGCAACCCTTTGTAGAGGCCCCAGAACCAACACGAGGCAGGTTCCTGTTAGTGCATGGAGACAGTGAGCCAGGAACTTGAGGCCCGCAGCCTTGCAAGCCTGCCCATTTGACCCTCCAAGGCCTGTGCTCTCTGGGCCCCAGTTCCCCATACCAAAAATGAAGGGCTCTGAGGGAAGGGGTCTCTAGAGGCCCAGGACACAGAGATGGCACGGAGAAAGGGGGTTGGTGGGCCTGGGCAGGGTCTAGTCCTGGCTCTGCCACTGACTGCCCCAGCGGTCTGGGGCACCTGCCCAACCTGACACTTTATTTCCTCACCCACACATAGACATTCCACTTTTCCCCATACAGCAGTTCTGAATGGGAAGCACCTGATGCAAGACCATGTGCACAGTAGGTACAATAGACGCTGGAACAATGCGGCGGTTGGGGACGCAGATCCCTGAGCAGTCGAAAATCCACACATTACTTTACAGTCAGCCCTCCATATCCATAATTTTGCATCCAAGGATTCAGCCAACCTGGGGTCATGTAGTACTATAGTATGTATCGAAAAAAAATCTACATATAAATGGACCCTCACATTTGAAACCTCAGCTCAAAGGGTCAACTGTACTCAGAAACAGCAGCCACAGATAAAAGAATTCAGAGAGATAACAGGGGAATGCACAGCAGCTGGGGTCTCTTCTGGCTAAGGCTGGGACACTGGTGTCCTGGAAATCACCAGGGTCCTGCCCATGAAATCCTACTTGTGTGCAGGACTCAGGCTGGGACTCCAGTGAGTGCTGGGGAGAGAACAGGGACTTCTGGGGCCTCCCTGACCCCGTGGGCCACCCCTAGGTAACTTCTACCTCATGAAGCAGCCTGACCATGCTGTCATGGGCTCTGTCACCAGCCTGTCTCTCTCATGGAGCTTCTCCTACAGGGAAAGGTCCATAGAGAAGGGTCACCCTGCTCAGTTAGGGTCAGTTAGGTGGTGGGCGGGTCCCCATTCGAGAGGCCCTTGGCGGATGGCTGGGCTGGAGAACCCATCCTGGGAAAAGAAAGAGGGACTGGGGCAGTTCAGTATGGGGCACAAAGCCTTCGGGGACCGAGTCTGTGTCCACAATTCCCCTGGGCCTGTCGCTGGGCAAGGGGTGCAGCCTGGGAGGCACCACAGAGTCCCACAGGTACCACGCACTGCCCAGGTATGCACCACCTGTTGGGCATTCTCTTCAGGTGGCTGTGAGGATGGAACGTCTATATTTCCTGATAGAAGCACAGTAGAATCATTTTTACTTTCACCTCCCACTGTCAAGCCTCAACCCCCTCCCCCCCCCCACCGCCCATGCAGCATCTCCCCACCTACAGACGTGCACTGGTCCCTGCCCTCCTGGAACCCTCCACGACGTGGCCCCCACCCACTAGAACCTTCCATGGCCTGACCTGGCCTCACCCCACAGAACCATTCCAGGTCCAGCCTCCGTCCCCCAGAACCCTCTAGGGCCTCACCCTCCAGAACCCTCCAAGGCGGGGCCCCCAACGCTCAGAAGCCTCCAGGGCATGACGTGGCCTTGCCCAACAGAACTCTCCAGGGTGTGTCCATGGCCCCCGCCCCCAAGAACCCTCCAGGACCCGGCGTGGCCTCGCCCCCCAAGAACCCGGCCCCGGGCCGCGAGCCGCTCTGCCGTCGTCTCGTCGACAGGACACTCAGTCACGGGCAAGGTCACTCGCCGCCGCGAAGAGCGGCCCCCGGTGTGGCATCGGGACATCCGGACCCTATGGGCCACCGTGGCCGCGCGCCCGTCCCTGTATGGCAGGCACGACCCCGGACCGCGCTCACCTGTCATGGCGCCGGCACGCCGTGCACCCAGCTGGCCCGGCCAGTCCCCCTGCCGCCGTCAACCCCCTGGCTGTCTGTGCGCTGCCCGTCGACCCCTGTGACGGCCGCCCGCTCTTTCCCTGTGAGCCCCGCCCCCGGCATCGTCGCGGCTAAGCCCTAACCCCGCCCCCACTGAGCCCGCCCCTTCCCGATAGGCCCAGTCTGTAGCGTCCGCTGCGTAGCCTCGAGGGCTCTAAATCCCCATCCCTCACTCGAGCCCCGCTTCCGAACGCATGGGCTACGAAAGCTGCCGAGCCCTTAGCCCTTCCCCTCACTGGGCCCGCGCGGGGCATCGGCTCTGTCACCGCGAGAGCTCTAAACCCCGCCCGCACTGAGCCCCACCCTCACGGACGTTAGCTCTGTCGCTGCCACAGCCCTTGAGCTCCGCCCCTTGCTGAGCCCGGTCCTCATCAGTTACTGGGCCTCTAGAAGCCTTAAGCCTTGAGCCTCGCTCCCGCCCGCAAGGGGTACCCTCAGCTCCGCCTCTCACTGAGTTCCGCCCCCGCTGTCCTGGGCTACGTCACCACCAGATCCCTGAGCCCCGCCCTTTTCCACGCGGCCCCGCCCCCGCCTGCGTCGATGGCGTCGCCGCGACCACTCTAAATGCCGCCCCCATTCTAGCCCCGCCCCCTCCGGCGCCAGCTACGTCCCCGCGCAGCTCTGAGTCCCGCCCCTCACCCGAGCCTCACCTCCATCTCTGGCACAGTCTCCATTATAGCCTATGTTCTCCTCCTTGGTCTTTTCCCTGCTTTGGACCCGCTCAGTCTTGGCCTCCCGGGGCGGCCAGGGTCCGGACCTGGCTGAGCGCTTCCGGGCACAGTCCACCGTGCCCGTGCGCAGACCCCCCCCCCCATGAAGGAACTGGAGGATGGGTGCAGCTGTCGGATGGAAACCCCAAAACTCTTGGGCCGAGTCGTGGTGGTCACCACACGGGAACCATCCCCGCTCCGAACACTGAGAGTGAGTCTGGCCCGGCTTACTGGAAAAGCCCAGCCGGGTCCTACCCCAGTCCGTGGGACAACACGGGCAGTGCCTGCCTGCGGCAGGAGGGCTGTATAGCATGACCTGGGGGTGCACTAGGGGAAGTCCAAGCCTGCTCTAGGTCCCACGGCCGCCCTCCTGGAGGGGGCCTCCTGCCCACTAGTGGAACTGGTCTGACCCCCCCCTCCCCCATTACTCTGCATCCCTCATGCTGGGTCATGACTCTGCAGACAAAAAGTGTTGCCTGTGACATCCCAGTAAACATAAATGTTACCCACTATTAAGCCATTAGGCACTGCAGCAACCCCCCTTGAGGGGAATTCAGGATGGAGAAAAACAGGATACAGGCCCCAGATAGTTGAGATGCATATCTAAGGAATAATTTCAATAAGCCCAGATTCTTGTATCTTCCCAAACAGAAAAGCACTAAGATCATTAGCTTGACATGTCTGTTTTTGTGATTAGTAATCTTTTGATGTTCGACTACATGGGTTTTTTGGGGTTTCTTTGTGTTTTTTTTCTTCAGCAAAAACTTGTGTATCCTGGCTCCTCCTTAACTCTTTGAAACTGTCAACTGAAAAAAATGCACAACCTAAAAGTTGAGAATTATGTTTTATTTGGTAGACTTTCTGAGGACTTCAAGCCTGGGAGGTAGCCTCTCAGATAGCTCTGAGGGACTGCTCCAAAGAGGTGAGGGAGGAGCCAGGATATATAGGAGTTTTGCAACAAGGACCAGGTAGTTGGAACATCAAAAGATTACTGTGTAAGACTTCCCTGATCGCGCTGTGGTTAAGAATCTGGCTGCCAATGCAGGGACACAGGTTCGAGCCCTGGTCCGGGAAGATCCCACATGCCGCGGAGCAACTAAGCCCGTGCACCACAACTACTGAGCCTGCTTTCTAGAGTCCGTGAGCCACAACTACTGAGCCCGCACGCCACAACTACTGAAGCCCCTGCACCTAGAGCCTGTGCTCGGCAGCAAGAAGCCAGTGCAGTGAGAAGCCTGTGGACCGCAATGAATAGACCCCGCTCACAGCAACTAGGGAAAACCCATGCGCAGCAGCCCATAAATAAATAAATAAATAAAATTTATGTTTTAAAAAAAAAAAGATTACTGTTTGTTAAAGAAAACCAGGTATCTCAGGTTGATGAATTTAGTGCTTTTTTTTGTATGGGAAGATGCAAGAGTCTGGGCTCATCGAAATCATCCCTTTGATATGCACCTTACCTATCTATGGCCAGTATCCTTTTCTTTCCCATCCTGAGTCCCCTGATGGTGCACCGCTGGGGTTGGCTGCAGTGGCTGAGGGCTTGGGGGGTAAGGGGCAGCCTGTTTGTCTGCATCCGGAGTTCCCTCAGCGCTCTCCATAGGAGGCAGTGGTAGCGGCTGATGACTGCAACATCCTTTTATGTTTACTGATATAGCAGGCAACATTTTTCATTCACAGAACAGTTCCTCAGAGCTACCTGAGAGGCTGTCTCCAGGGCTATAGTCCTCACTAAGGTCCCTGAATAAAACATAACTGGCAACTTTCAGGCTGTGTGTTTTTTAAAAGTCAGCGGCTCCTAGCATTTACTTCTCTCTGTTCCTTTCACTCTCTAGGAGTAATGTCAGTGGCATAAGTGTGAGATCTAGATGGACGGGGGACACAGTGAGGAAGGGGAGCTCCTAGGCCTGACTCTTTCCTGGGTGGCCAGCATTCCATGCCACTCCCACCAAGGGACAGATAGGGAAACTGAGGCTCAGAGCAGCAGATTTCTGGACCTTGCCCCTGTTCAGCAATGACAGGGCCTCCGAAGTGCAGGATTTGCTAGAGGGACCCCACTCCCTGGCAGACAGGCCCTGTGCCCCTCGGGATGTGCATGCCAGGCAAGCTAGGGCAGGGGATCCCCACCCTGTGAGTGGCAGGCAGACGCTCAAAGGGTCAATGGGTGGGCCCTGGGCACTCCCCTCCCCAGATGGAGTGGGGTGTGTGTGCAGTGTCTCCCTCCTTGCCCACTGTCCCACTGCCACTGCATGATTCGGATCGAAAGTGAGCACTCAGGAAGTTGGGCCATCTGAGGTGGGAGGGCGGGCCTCCTGGGGACCCTCCCCAATCTGCTGAACACTGTGGGTCTCACATGCAGAGGGAAACAGATCGCCCTGTGTGGACTTACTGGTGCGAACTGACGTTGCTCCCCACCTGTCCCTAAACATCCGGGATGCACTGACCCTGACCCTCACCCCCACCCCCACTGCTTTCACTTCTGACTTTTGCTTCCATAGAATTTTGTAATCCTGGCATGCTTTATGTGATCAGAAAGTAAATACAAGTTTAAGTCAGGCAGGGAGAGCTCGTCCCACATGGTGTCTGCACTTGCCACTTGCCTGATCTCCTCAGGGCTGCCCTCCCCTCCAACATGTAGGCAAAGTCAAAAAGCAAACAAGAAACTGGGACATGTTAGCAACTCATCTCCCTAATTAATAAAGAGCTCCTAGAAATCAGAAAGAAAGAAGTCAACATTCCTATATTCAGAAAAAGAGGAAATGCCTAAGGAGCTGCTCAATTTCATTCATAATAAGAACATCGTGTTCCATGGTTACAACTGGCACAAATCCAAGATCCTGATCAGACCTTCTGTGGACCAGGCCATGGGAACACCTCACCACAGGGCACCACCACAGGCTCCCCATCCTGTCCCCCCAGGCACTTCCGGCTACCCATCTCCCTACTAGAATGTCAGTTCCCAAAGGCAGGGCCATGTCTACTTTGGTCACAGTGCCAGACTTACAGCAGGTGCTCTGTAAATGCACTTAGAGCCTAACTAGATGAGCTGAATAAAGCGGCAAGCACAGGCCAGAGGCAGGAGGAATGCAGTGTGTCTGTGGGCTGAGAAGCAGCCTGCCTGGGTGGAGCTGACCATGCGAAGGGTTGGGGTGGGTGATGAGGGGCCTGAACACTGAGGAGGTGCAAGGGCATTCTCCTCCCACATTCTCATATGGCCAAGGGCCACAATTCATTCAATCATTAATTTATTTAATAAATATCTCCTAAACACCCGCCATGAGCCCAACCAAGAGGTAGATTGTCACTGGGAGAGCAGAGGAGCCCTGATCCCATGGAGCTTCCATCAATAGCAGCAAAACACATCTGAGTGCAGGTGCTGAGTGTTGTGAAGAGCAAGAGGCTAGAGGCTGCCTGGGGAGGCTGCCAGCCTCCAAGATGGCCCCTCACATTGTTACTGAACTCAGGTTTGGCTGCTCACTGCTCAAAAGTCAACAATTGAGGACCAAGTGTCGATAGAAAGAAAAGGTGCTTTATTCTGAAAAGCCAGCAATCTGGGGAGAAGGTGAACTCTTGTCTGGAGACCAATTCCAAAGATTCTGCTCAGCCATGACAACTTTTAAAGGGAAAAAGGGGAAACGACCTCAGTTAATCATTAATGTAAGAGGTCAGATTCATCGTCATTTTTCCATTGCGTGCAGACCTGCTGACTTCTCCTGATCTTCCTTTGGATGCTGTCTTGCTCACATGGTCCCCCTAGAATTGGATGTTCTCTTGCCCATGTGGTCTGCCTTGCAGATGTAGCAAGGGTAAGATAGAGATAGAGAGTCAGTCATTCTTTAACTACGTAATTCTTCATTCTTACTCCTTTTAATCCAGGAATGAACACATTAGGCTAGGCATTGTGTACATCCAGTAAAGCAAAAGTCAGGAGCTGGGTTAAATGTTGCCTAGTGATCTCATCTTTCTGATTAAGGTCTGAGGAAAACAGGGATGAACAAATGGAAAAGGGGCAAAAGAGCTGCTTGCAACATACTGGGTCACACCCCTGTGCAGTCTCCTCCACAGCAAATCAGGCTAGTCTTTGGTGAAATGTGGCAGAGGTGATGATGTGTGACTTCTTTGACTGGGTCGTAAAGGGGATTGTGGTTCCTGCCTTTCTCTCCTGGATCACTCTGGGGGAGCCAGCTGCCATGTCATGAGGATGCCCAAGCAGTGCTGAGGAGTATAGGGAGGAGCTGGACCCCCAGCCAACAGCCAGCATCAACTTGCCATGAGGGAGTCCCTGGCTCCAGTCAAGCCTTCAGGAGAAGGCCTGGCCAACATCTGACAGCAGCCTCAAGAGAGATCCAGAGACACAGCCACCCTGCCTAGCCTCACCTGAAACTGTGAGAGATAATAAATGATGATTATTGTTTCGAGCAGAAGGGCGAGGTCAGGTGGTGACAGGCAGGTCACACAGGGTAATACAGGCCAGGCAGCTGGGAGCTGACAATATGAGGGTTATGAGCTGGGGAGGCGGGTGGGGGAATGGAGATCTGCTCTGATTTATATGTTCTAAAAATAACCCCATGTACACACAAAAGTATTGAAAGCAGGGTCTCAAAGAGATGTTTGCACACCCCTGTTCAAAGCAGCATTATTCACTGTAGCCAAAAGGTGGAAGCAACCCAAGTGTCCATCGAGGGATAGATAGATAACCAAATGTGGCATATACATAAAATGGAATACTATCCAGCCTTAAAAAGGAAGGAAATTCTGACACATGCTACAACATGGATGAACCTTAAATACATTATCCTAAGTGTAATATTACAATTTATAATGAGAAATATATATTTGGTCTTCATTCCGGTTTCTAGCACAGTTTCTAAAACCCTCAAAATTTCCTAAGTGGTAAGGTAGCCAAAATTCGGTCTCTGTACCCTGGTACCGAATTGAATCGCAGAAACAGAGTTTTGGGTGAAGTAGAAAAGAATAGCTTGTTGGTGGGAATGTAAATTGATACAGCCACTATGGAGAACAGTTCCTTAAAAAACTAAAAATAGAACTACCATACAACCCAGCAATCCCACTACTGGGCATATACCCTGAGAAAACCATAATTCAAAAAGAGTCATGTACCACAATATTCATTGCAGCACTATTTACAATAGCCAGGACATGGAAGCAACCTAAGTGTCCATCGACAGATGAATGGATAAAGAAGATGTGGCACATATATACAATGCAATATTACTCAGCCATAAAAAGAAATGAAATTGAGTTATTTGTAGTGAGGTAGATGCACCTAGAGTCTGTCATACAGAGTGAAGTAAGTAAGAAAGAGAAAAACAAATACTGTATGCTAACACAGATATATGGAATCTAAAAAAAAAAAAGGTTCTGAAGAACCTAGGGGCAGGACAGGAATAAAGACGCAGACGTAGAGAATGGACTTGAGGACACGGGGAGGGGGAAGGGTAAGCTGGGACGAAGTGAGAGAGTGGCATGGACATATATACACTACCAAATATAAAATAGCTAGTGGGAAGCAGCCGCATAGCAAAGGGAGATCAGCTCGGTGCTTTGTGACCACCTAGAGGGGTGGCATAGGGAGAGTGGGAGGGAGACACAAGAGGGAGGATATATGGGGATACATGTATACGTATAGCTGATTCACTTTGTTATACAGCAGCAACTAACACACCATTGTAAAGCAATTATACTCCAATAAAGATGTTAAAAAAAAAAAAAGGAAAAGAATAGCTTTATTGTTTTGCCACAAAAAGGGGGCCACAGCAGGCTAATGCCCTCAAAACTGTGTCCCAACCTGGAGGAGATAGTGAGTTTTATAGTAATGGTTCAAAGAGGAAAGCGTGATCATCTTGTGGGCATTCTTCTGATTGGTTGGTGGTGAGGCAGTTGGGAGTCAGCATCATCAACCTTCTGGTTCTAACCGGCCTGGGGTCTACCTGCTTGTGGGCAGCATACAGTTAACTTCTCCCATGTGATGGGGGTTTCAGTACCTGCAAAGCAGCTCAAAGATATTGTTATGTATATCCCTAGAGGGGAACCAGGACCACTGTTTCTTGACTGTTCCTCCCTTGTCTCCACATCCCCTCCTTTCCCTGATTAGCAACTGTTTGAACCTGCCCTTTGGAACTCAGGGAAGGTCATGGAGGCTGAATGAAGCCTATTTCCTGTAAGCAAGAAGTCGGGGGCACAGAAGGACTTTTGTGCCCAGGAGCCCCACAGGGTCCTGCTTGGTTTCAGTAAGAGAGAAAAAGGTGTCTTTTGTTATGTTAATGAGGTAACTTTTGGAAAGTCCCTAGGTCACCTGAGGATGAAGGTTGATTGCCAGGGGAACTAATACTGTGATTAGAGGGTTGGAACTTTCAGTCCCACCCCCTTACCTGGGCTGGCAGAGGGGCTAGAGGTAGAATCAATAACCAATGGCCAATGATTTAATCAATCTTGCCTATGTAATGAAGCCTCCTAAAAACCCCAAAAGGTTGCGGTTTAGAGAGCTTGCATGTTGGTGAACTCATGGAGGTGTGGGAAGAGTAGTGCACCCAGAGAGGGGACGGAAGCTCCACACCGCTTTCCTCATACCTTGCCCCATGCATCTTTTCCAACTGACTGTTCCTGAGTTATGTCCTTTTATAACAAACTGGTAAACTAGTAAGTTAAATGTTTCTCTGAGTTCTGTTACTCTAGCAAATTAAGTGAACCCAAGGAGGAGGTCATTGGAACCTCTGAACTATAGCCAATTGGTCAGAAGCACAGGTGACAGCCAGGATTTGTGATTGGCATCTTAAGGGGGGGGCAGTCTTGTGGGACAGCCCTTAACCTGTGGAATCTGATGCTATCTCTGGGTAGATAATGTCAGAATTGAGTTGAACTGTAGAAAACCCAGCTGGTGTTGAAACCGTGCACCTCAGATTGGGACTTGAACCCACGTGGCTGGGAGTCGAACCTGGCCAAAACCCTCGGTCTTCCAACCAAGATCACACACCTGGTTTCAGGACTTAATGAAGCTCAGGTTCTTGATGTCTCATCACAGAAAGAATTCAGTGAGAGACAAAGTGTTAGGTAAGAAGTAGATTTATTTAGAGAGAAACATACTCCACAGAGCGTGGGCCATCTCAGAAGGTGAGAAAGGCACCAGGGTATGGGGTTGTCAGTTTTTATAGGGGTGGGTAATTTCATAGGCTAATGAGTGGGAGGAGTATTCCAGCTATTTCAGGAAGGGGCAGGGATTTCCAGGAATTGGGCCACTGCCCACTTTTTGATCCTTATGGTCGATCTTGGAACTGTCATGGCACCTGTGGATGTGTTATTTAGCTTGCTGATGTGTTACAGTGAGCATATACTGAGGCTCAAGGTCTAGTGGAAGTCGACTTATCCACCATCTTGGACCCATTTGGTTCTATTCAGTTTATGTCATGTCCTCGAGCTATGTCTTTCTTTCAAAGGTTGTGCCCTGCCCCCTTCCCTCTTGTTTCAGTGTCTGGAGAATTGCTTGTTGGATGTGTGGGGAAACCTCCTACCAAGTTGGAAATTGGGTGCTCATGATGCCGAAAGCTTGGCCTCTCTGCACCAGTGCTGAATCGAATCTCGGAGACAGAGTTTTGGGTGAAATAGAAAAGAATAACTTTATTGCTTTGCCAGGCAAAGGGGGACAAAGGGGCTCCTGCCTCAAAAAACTATGTGTCCCAACCCGGGAGGATTTGATGAAGGGTTTTATAGCAATAGTTCAAGGGTGGGGTTGCTGGACAAGATTTGGGTGTGTGCAGGGCTTGCACTACCTTAATCTCATCTCAGGTGGTAGGTCTCCTTAATCTTGATGGGCTTCTCTGGTCTAATCTTGCCTCAGGTGGTTTCTTGGCTGCTCCTTCTTTGATTAGCAACTGTTTGAATCTGCCCTTTGGAACTCAGGAAAGGTAATGGAGGCTGGGGTCTTGCCTACAAGAAATGGGGGACAAAAAGGCTTCTGTACCCAGGAGCCCCACAAGGTACTTCTTGGTTTCACTCAGAACACAAAAGACTGAGTGAAATTGTTCTCAGAGAGACAGCAGTGAGTGGTCTTGAAACAGGATCTTATTTCCCTGCCCAGGAATTGAACCTGAGTAGCCTGGATGAAAACAAGAATCCTAGCCACCAGTCCACCAGGGGCTAGAGGCTAGAAGCAAAGTTGCCCTGGCTCTTGCCCCTGTTTGAAAGCAAGAATGTTTCAAGGAGGCAAAAACTGCAAAAACAGGTACAAAGTTTATGATTAGAGACACAGCACAACATGTGGGATAGACACAGAGAAGCAGTTTATTTAGACAGAAGCAAAGCAGAAATACACACCTGGAGAGAAAGGGGGTGGGCATCCCCCCTAATGAGGAGGAGCAAAGTAAAGAGGTGGTTAAATCATTTATATGGGGGCAGTTCTTCTGGGTCTTTGTTCTCCTCTGGCCAATTATCTCGCTTCTTTTACCACATCTGACCTGTCTTAGGGCCCTTCCCGATATGCATGCACATCTTTTTGCCAAGATGGATTCCAGCGCAAAGGCTAAAGGGAGGTTTGACAGCACCTATTATTGGATAACTCCCCCTCCCTTTTTAACCCCCAAGGAGCCTTCCTGTGCATGTGCAGTTGGGGAGGTTTCCTTGCCCTCAGGAGTGATAGATGTGGTTATCTTATCTCTTTACTCAGCAGAGCCCAGCTCCTGCCATTAACTTTGTCCTTGGAGTGTCAAGGAAAACAAAGCTCCAATTTACTCCACTTGACAAACCCCAGCTGCTCAGCCCAGGGGCTGTCTACCTCCTACCTCAAAATAAGCTAGTCACAAAAGGACAAATAATGTGTGATTCCACTTATATGGCGCCCCTAGAGTAGTCAAACGGCGGGTGCCAGGGGTTGAGGGAGGGGTGGAGGAGTTAGTGTTTAATGGGAACAGAGTTTCCGTTTGGGAAGATGAAAAAGTTCTGGGTATGGATGGTGGTGATAGTAGCACAACAACGTGATTGTGCTTAATGCCACTGAACTTTACACTTAAAAACGGTTAAGATAGTAAATTTTATGTTATGTATTTTTTACCACAATTAAAAAAAATAAAAATAACCCTCTGGTAGCTGTATGGGAACTGACTCTGGGGCCAGGAGGATGGGGCTTGAATGGAGGAAGGGAGACCAAGGGGCAACCAGGAGGAGGCTACTGTAATGGTCCAGGTGAGAGGAGGAGGAGGCTGGAACCAGAGTGGTGGTTGTGGTAGGAGATGGTAGGAGATGGGGTGTGTTCCGGTTGAATTTTGAGGCTGAACCAAAAGGACTGCTGCAGGATTGGTTATGGGGTCTGAGAGAAAGTGGGGCTGGGGTTTTGGGCCTGGGGAAGGCGAGGGAGAGAGGTAGAATGGAGAGTTCTTCTCTGGCACACTGAGTTCAAGAAGTGTGAGCATATCTAAATCTTGGACTGCATGGCAATAGTCAGGGCCCAGGCCATAGGAAACCAACAGCCCCTACTTCCTGTTTCTGGGATGCCTACCCTTGAATCCCAGCCACCACGCCTGAAGAATACTCAGGCTACATGTGGTGTTTCCACCTAGAGCCCCAGCTGAGGTCCCAGACAACTAGTTTCAACTATTAGCTGTGTGAGTGGTCGCCTCTAGAAGATTCCAGCCCTGGACTCTGCTAACTGCAGCTGTGGGGGAGGCATGCCAGCAAGAACCCACAGAACCAGGAGAGATGACAACGTGGTGGTCACGGTTTAAAGCCACTGAGTGTTGGGATGACTCACTATCCAGCAGTGGATAAATGGGACACATAGGTAACCAAATTGTTGAGGAAATGACACATGAGGTACAATTTTTTCCCAAATGCTGTGCCCCAACTGCTGGGTAATGAAGTCTCCCTTGTGACATCTTAGCCTGATTCTGCACAGCTACTTCTGGGGACAAGAATGGCGCTGTTCCAGTATTTAGGTCTTACTGGTATTTCTCTGATAAATTAGCTGTAATAGCAATTGAAAACCATGGGACTTGCCAGCACTGTATGTGAAAGAGCTGATGCAGGATGATATGGTAGTCCTGGTGTTGTTCTCACCTACCTGTTCCCTCTCCTTCTGCACACCCAGGAGAGTCACTCTCCTGGCCCCTGAGGTCAGTCTGGTTGATGTGTCTTGCACAGAAGTGAGGTGTGTCCCCTCCAGGCCAGAGGATTGCATTGCTGGTCGAAGAGGCTCCAGCATCCCTTCCCCTTCCTGGAGACTGTGGAGGTGCAAGTTGGAAAGGGGCTGCTCCACCAGGTGAGGCCCTACGACTCCACTGAGCAGAGCCCCTGCTGATTGAACTGGACACGCAATGTGAACAAGGAATAAATGACGTTGTTTGAGCCCCTGAGACTTAGGGGGTTGTTATGGACTGAGTGTTCCCCCCAATCCATATATTGAAGAAGCCCTAACTTCCAGTGTGGCTATATTCGGAGATGGGCATTTAAGGAGGTAGTTAGAGTGAAATGAGGTCCTAAGGGTGGGGTTCTGATTCCATAGGATTAGTGTCCTCCAAAGAAGAGACACCAGAGAGCACTCTTTCCCTCTTCCTCTCTCTGTACACGCTCCAAGACCATGTGAGGACATAGCAAGAAGGTGGCCATCTGCAAGCCAGTAAGAGAGCCCTCACCAGAAAACAAATCAGCCAGCACTTTGATCTAGGACTTCCAGCCTCCAGAACTGTGTGATATAAATCTCTATTGTTTACATTGCCCAGCCCGTGGTATTTGTTACAGCTGCCTGAGCTGACTGAGACAGGAGTTGTTTGTTTCAGCAGCACAGTCTCGCCTATCCTGAAAGATATAACAGTGGTTAATGTTTCTTGAGCTAAGAAGGCAAGTGTGGGAGTGAGCCATGTGGCCTGCAAGGGAGGGGGCACAGCAGGTGCTAAGGCCCATCGGTGGGAGCAAGCTTGGCATTTCGAGAAACAGCAAGAAAATGTGTTCACTCCTCTCTCTTCCTAGTACAAGCTGGAATTGGTTTTAGGGGAGATTTGGGGCTGGCTCCCCCTCCCCCTTCTCCTCTGGTGCTGAGTGAAGTCCCTCTGCTCTAAAATGCCTGTGAGAGAACGTAGCTCTCTTCCTGCTCCTTGGCAGGCATGTCTCCCAATCCAGCTGAGACTCCTGGCCATGGTAGATGGGGTCAGGGCCCAGCATGCTGCACCACAGAGGCCTCATGCCCCACAGCTCTCCTGAGCAACGGCTCTGATGTCCAGCCTGCACCCTTTCCAGCTGGGCACCATGTCCCTTCCTTCCTGCCCCTGTAGCACCTTGTGGCCATCTGGACACCTATCCCTGTAACTCTCAGCTATTGGGAGCTGGAGCAGGATGGGGCCATCCTCTTTGCACCACCCCAATCCTCCTGTCCTCTGCTCCAGTAGCCCAAGCTCAGGTACCTGGGACAAAACACCCACCTCCTGTTGAAGGCACCCCCAAACCCTGATGGCAAGCCTCCCATCACCTCATTCTGATAAGGGCATGGAGAGGGCCTGGTGGAGTTAGCACTTATGACAGGAACTCAGAGCCTTGCCCAGTGTTGCTGAAGCCCCGTAAGGAGCCTAGCGGTTTCTGACAGTATCCACACGCATCGACATCACACCTTGCAGGATCGGGGTGGACCTTCCACCCCTGCCTGGCCCCATAAAGTTGAGCCCACAGGGCCCTTGGAGGCATATAGTTGAGGGCCACTGCTTGCCACTCCCAGAAAAGCTGGAGAGGGCCTGAGTCTACCAGGGACCCCACAGCGTGAATGCTGCACTGTCTGGTTGAGGGCTGGGTCTGAGCTTACCCACCCAGTGTCCCCACACGTGACCTCCCCACCACTGGAGCACCACACACTCCCTCTGGCCTCACAGTTCCACTCTGGAACCCACCTGATGGAAAAGTATCCCAGAACAGAAAGGATGTTGGCACCAATGTGGCAGCTGAAAATGTGAAACCACCCAAGTGCCCCCTGCTGGGGGCTTCCCAAGTGAATCAGAGGACAGATGGACTGCCCTGTGTAGCCTGTATCAAGATGTATTTGTTAGTGATGGAAACCATGACAAACGTGGCTTCAGGGTAGCACAGGCTCCTTGAGGACCACCAGCTCTTCCTTGTCAGGCTCCACTCCTCATGGGCCCAACGTGGCTGCAGGGCCTCCAGGAAGCAGGAAAGTTCAGAGGGCAAACATCAGTGAGGTTCCTCAATGGCCAGAGAGATCACACCCCAAATCTCACAAGGCTGGAAGTCAGATTTCAACTGGCCCAGGAGAGGAGTGGAGTCCAGCTGCCTCCCCTCGTTCAATGGAATGCAGCAGTAGTGACCCAGGGTGACTTCTGAGGCCCTGACAGGTAAGATTTGCACTCAGGACTCTCACTGTGGAATGCCATGATGTGAGGAGGCCCAGACCACTTGAGGCGGCCACCACCCCATGAGGTCTCTGCTGACACCTGGCAGCAACCCAGCCAGCCTTTGATATGACCCAGTGCGTGCCACCAGCTGCCCACAACCACATGGGAGAAGCCCCAGTGAGCACTGCCCAGTAGAGCCCGGCAAACCTGGAACCCCGAGCTGTAATAAGAAGGAACTATAGTTTTATGCTACTACACTTGAGGTTTTTGTTACGCAGGGATTGAAAATTGAGACAGTGATTTTTACCTTTGTTGTTTTTCAAAGAATTGTTTATTTCATACCCCTTACCACAACTTTACAGATAATAGATGCAGCACCCCAGCTGGGTCCCTGCTTATAGATACAAGGCAGCCAGCTGTAATTGTTGAGAAACCTGCTGCCATCTTCCCATTCTGCTATGCAAAACTAGACGTGCTTAAAATGTCCCCCAGTCTCTTCAAAGGAGCCTGACTAGAGGGAGGCTGCAGCTGGTTCTGTGAACCTCAGCGGTGGTTTCAAGGAAGCCTGTCTATAAAAACCACTATACTACTGGGCTCCCCTGGGACAGAACACCCCCTAAATAGGGTCCCCAGCTCAGTGCCCTGAGGGATCCCTAAACCCGGAAGCTGATTTCACTGACCAATCTTGAGCTGGACACATGTTGAGATGCAGTGGCCAGCTGGTGGGGTCAGCCTGGCCCTTCCATTGTGGGCTCTGGCCTCCGCCTTAGTCACCCCGGGACATAGGCTGCAGGCTGTCTGAGCATTCCCACAGTTGGCCTGGAGGCAGGCAGCATCTGCCCTGGGTTCGCTGTATGCACCATCACCTGGGCACGGGATGAGCTGGTGGGGCCACTGGGGGTCCAGGGGTCCTTGTCAATGCCTCGGGCCATGCTGGCCAGCTCTCTGGTCCCCTCGCCAAGGTCTCTGCAGGAAGAGGAGGTGTGAGCCTGGGGGCAGAGCGGGGGCCCCATTTAACCCCAACTCTGCCACCATGCTGGGTACCCAGGCCCTGGTCTTCAACAGGCCTGGGATAGACTGCTGCCCCTAGGTGAGGGCCCCCATTTCTTTTTGCCTTGCACCCAAGGAGGCCCCTCCATCGGTGCCCCTCCCTGGGCCTCAGGCCCCTCACTCATACAAGGGGGATGACTCAAGGAGCATCACACCCACCTTCCAAGGGTGGGAAGGGGCTTCCCGGGGCTTTGTAGAGGAAGGGAGCTTATTCAGAGTGTGTATAAACTATGTGCACCAGGATGCCCTAGGCAGAGAAGGGACACTGGGGCCCCAGGAACATTCTGGAGGACACCCTCGCACTTGCCAGGCTCTCCTCTGAGTCTGGGACCAGATCTCCCACCTTCCATATCTTCAGTTCCCTAGGGGCCTCCCCTAGCCCCCAAGCCACAAACCCACCCATTCTCCAGGCTGAGCAAACCCTGGCCCCACCCTTGTCCACCTGGCCCTGCTCCCATCTCCCGCTTACACTGGACTTTGCTTCCTGAGGCTGCCTGGCTGCTTCCTCCCTTTAAGATGCTGTCTCTCTCCTTCCCCACCAGTACAGGCTCTCCTAATCTGTTCACCTCAGGCATCACTTCTTCCAGGAAGCTTTCCCAGATCTATGTTGTCACCCACACCTAGTTCTCAGAAAAGCTCTAGGCAGTAGTAGGAATTAAATTATCTGTTGGTTCAATGAATATGTGAATGAATCAATTAATTAGTGGAGAGGAAAGTCAGCTTAGTGAGCAAGTCCATGGACTTTGGAGCCACACAGCCTGAGTTCAAACCTGGCTTCATGCTTAGTAGTTATGTGATTCTAGACAAGTTTCTTAAAATGGGATAAAAATAGTGCCCACTCCTATGGTTAGAACAGGTAATATTTGGAAAAGCTAAGAACAGTGCCTGGCATAATGTGAGTGCTGGGAAGCGTTTATGAAATAAAAGTAAGGTCAAGGGGCAAACCTCACCTTACTAAAGACGATTTCACCACCAATCAGTGGGAGAACTGGGGTATCTGGGCCTTGCCTAGGATGGCACATCCTGAGAGGCAGCAATTCCTTCCCCTATTCCACTGGGGTTTCCCAATTGAGACACAAGACAGTGTGTCACAGGTCTATAACGGGGAGAGGGTGCCACAGGGCAGGGGGCAATGGAGAAAATTCGAAACCTGCCAAGGAAACATGACTATATGAAAAGGACGTGCACTAGCAAGACAACCCCAACATAACTGAAACAAAAAGGAAAGTGCTTGCAGCCAACTGACAGGTAAGGGTCTCTTCCATAATGTACACAGAGCTTCCAGTATTTATGAGAAAAAACATCAGCAGGCGATTCAGCAGAGCAAAGTGAAACTGACTAAAACCAGCAATGCAACTGCTAAGCAAAGGTATGGAGAAAACACTCTTTCTCAATGTTAAAGAAATGCTGATGAAAACCACCTATGTAACTCACCCCTGCTAAGTAAGTGATGGAAAACAAATCATTAACACTCCGTGACAGTACAGGTGTAAAAATGGCTCAACTAGTGCCAGGTTCCTGGAGAAAGAATTTGGTAATAAAAATATTCGGACTACTTGGCCTAAACAGTCTGTTCCTAGGATTGCCCCAAAATGTCATCTCAAAAAAGAAAAACAGCTCTAAGCACAAGCATTTACCCAAACCTGAGCACAGCAGTTGAAGTATCTGGAGCATAGCTCCAGGGGCCTCAGACCACTATGGCAACACAATGACATGCCAAGTCAGGTGGAAAGGGCGCAAGGCGGCATTTCTGCCATGGCCATCATGACGTAGGCCTAATGTGTATCAAAAGCTCAAGGGAAGGAGGTAGGAAACCAGTTCCTTCCCACAGGCCTCGCCACTCCAGGAGTCAGCCAGGCCTGGTGCATTGAGTGTGGACATGGGACCAGACAGACCTTCGCCACGCCTGCACAGGCCACCACCTCCAGCACCTCAGTTTCCTCACGTGCACACCAGGATCAAGAGCAGAATTAACAACAACGGCTGGCACTCACTGAATCTGTACTCTGGGCCCAGTCAAGGCCATTGACTTATATCACCTCAACAGGGCCAGGAGGTGAGCCCTGCCATAATCCTCACTGTACAAGGGAGGAAAACAAGGCATGAGCAGTTGTCACACAGCGAGGCGTCAGGCTGGGGGCAAGCACTTGGTTCCCTGGGAGGTTCCTGTGGGGACAGGCTGAGGAAATGAGCAGACTGCCTCTGCGACGCCAGGGCAGGGCAGAGAAAGCACTAAATGGGCCAGAACATCTGTGCAGAGAGGAGGCACTTGGAGAATAAAGGGCACGATCAGGATGCAGCACAACAGGGCTCCAACCAAGAAAGGACTGGAGCCCATAGGAAGCATGGGTCCAGATGATGCAGGGGGACGGTGACCCCTGAGGATAGCAGACGGGGACAAGAGACCCGTTACACTATTCTCTCTGCTTCTGTGTATTCGTGAAATTTCCCCATAATAAAGTTTGAGAAAAGAATACCTATGAGTTCAGAGTGATACAAAAACAACAAAACAAAATGAGAAGGAAAGGAAGGAAAAAACAGAACTCATTTTCATTCCTCATAGAGGGAATAACAGAATCGCAACAGAATTAAAATCATTATTCTGTAACCCCCAGGGCCAAAACCAATTCTGGCTGGAGCATCCCTGGATGCTAAGGCCACAGGTCAGACATCATGGGGGCAGCAGAGTGACCCTTAGCAGAGTCCCTTCTTCATCACTTGACAGCGGACTCATTTCAGCCAAGAGCGCCCAGTCCTCGTGCCTGCAGGGGGACAGCCTGACCCATATCTGTGATTCACACCAGCACCGCCCATGGGGCACCCACATGAGAAACGCTGCCCGAGTGCAGTCATGAGGGAACATCAAGACAGTCCAGAGCACGGTGTCTGTAGGAGACCACTGGCCTAGAGTCCGCAAAAGGCAATGCTGCCAAAGACAAATATCCTGCCCCATTTAAGGAGCCCAGAAACCGGACAGCCCTGTGATCCTGGGGTCAGAGGGTGCTCACTCAAAGCTAGTAACAACCCTGGGAGATGTTCTATCTGCAGTCCGTGTTCAGCCAAGATTAGACTCCTTGAGTCAAAAAAAAGTATGTAAGAAATGTCCTTGTATTGGTTCATAAAAAGTGTGTGTGTGTGTTTCTAAAGAGAGACAAGAAGAGATAGAAACTGAGAGACAGAGGAGCAGGGAGGGAGATGATGGGAGGAGAGAGCAAGTTGACAGGGCACCATGGGTCCTGGTGAAGGGTAATACTCGTGTCCAGAAGCCTCCTTCTCTAGACAAGGGGTGACAAGATAAAGACACGGGGTGGAGGGCAGCTTTAGGCACTAGGGTGCAGGGTCTGACACGGGTACTAGAAGGACCATCAGCCCCTGTCTTAGGGATGGGAGTTGAGGCCCTGGTGAGCCTGGGCTCGCAGCATGCTGGGGCCCCCCTGCCCTCACCACTGCCCCACCGCCCCGTTGCTCTGCCCATGCCCACGTGGTGAAGCTGTGGTTGTCGTGAGCCTGGATGGGCTGGATCCTGGCCTCGCCACTGATGCTGCGTTTGTTGTTGAGGCCCTTGAGCCCGAGGCAGGCGGCCTGTACTGTCTCTAAGTCCTCGCCTCTCAGCTGGAACCACAGCTGGGCCGCCCTGGAGAGAGATGGGGGAAGGACATTCAGGTGCATGTGTGTCCAGGACACCGCCTGCAAGCCTCTGCAAGGCCGATAGTGAGTATTTTAGGGCCATACAGTTTCTGAGCAATTACTCAGCTCTGTTGCTGTAGGTAGAAAGCAGTCATGGATGATGAGTAAATGTCAGGAAAACTATACTTACAAAGACAGGCAGTGGAAAGTTCTTGAGATGAATCAAGCTGATGGCGGCACAACACTGTGAATGTAACTAATGATTCTGAATTGTGCACTTAAAGATGGTTAAAATGGTAACTTTTATACTGTAAATATTTTACCACAATTTTAAAAATAGCAAAAAGCAAAAAAGGATAGGTTTCCGTGAAGAAAAGTAGAGGTGGGCCAGACTCCACCTGCAGGCCCTAGTTAACCGTCGTGTAGTCAGCCCTTCACGTCCACACAGAGCAGAGCATATACTGCGTGTGTGCACAGTCTGCAGAATGAGACAATCCCCTGTGTACCTGTCACCTGTCTTATGGAAGACCAAGCAAGCGAGCCACGTGCCCTCCACGGCCTCAATGCTCTGTGAACAGCAAGATGCCAAGATCCCAGCAGCCCCGCTCCCTGACACACCCAGGAGTCTCGGAGTGACTTGCAGGTGCCCCGCGGCAGTGCCAGGTCACTGTACCTGTTGGATCGCTGCTGCTCACTCCTCTTCACACACTTCATGAGGCAGCAGGTGAGGAAGGCCATGGACATGAGCATGATGATGGCACAGCTGACGATGGAGGAGATCACGGCCACCTTGAAGCCAAAGGTTTCATAGGGAGGCACAGCTGCGAGTGAGACAAGACCAGCTCTTGGGCCCAGCCTGCCCTCAGGGAGCCCCGTTCCATGGGGGAGGCAGGGAGGCGCTGGCAGCTGAGGTGAAGGTCTGTGCAAATTGTTGTAGGGAGTGGGGCTATCAGGCAAGATTGCCCCCCAAGAAGGGGGTGTTTGAGCAGGGTTTTGGAGGGTGTGTGGGAGTTTTTGGTGGCACACTGGGGGAAGCTCTGACAGGGAGTTCAGTGATAGTCCCCTTGGCTCCCACCACTGCAGACTGGGCCCCTGAGACCAGAGGACAGCAGACAACACACAGTCTATTTTCACAATGCCTCAAGTGGCCAAAACCCTATGGGGGCCTATGTGCTTTCTCGGGTCACTTTCCAGGAAGGTGCAAAAGCAAGAAAATTGCCAGTGTTTGGGGTCAAAGGGCCTTTGGCACATTATCAGCTGTGTGACCAAGAACTAGCTATGTGCCAAGAATTACTTCTATCAGGTTCTAAATGATGTTCCTGGGAATCAAGGCCCAGGATCCTAATTTGAACAACACCGCATACTCTCCCCTGTAGTGGACACTGATTATGCTCCCCAGTCCCTAGTCCCCCAGCCCTAGCTGGACACTGGCCATCCAGACTGAAGACTACATCACACAGCTTCCCTTGCAGCTACATGTGGTCACATGACCATATTCTGGCCAGTGGTGAACAGGGGGGAGGGGTGTGCGACAACTTTCCTTGCCCTGCAACTAATCCTGTAACAACTGCCTGGATCATGCAGTTGAGGTCATGCCTAACAGAGCCATAACGTGGAAAGGACCTGGGTACAAGCCTAGGACTGCCCATCCTGAGGGCCATGGGCAAGAAAAAGCTCTCATAGCCCCCATTATTTTGGTAACCCCCATTATCTTGGGTTTTCTATCTCTTGGAGTCTAATCCTAACAGACACTCTCCTTCTCAGAGATTCAACCACCACATGAGTATTTTAAAGGCTCTGAGAAGTCCTGCAGCCTATTAACCCAGGCTTTTCCAAATTATATTGACTATAGAGCCCTTTTCAATGTACAATACACATTAACACAATATATGTATCCTCACTTTGGAAAATGCTGTGCTGGGTATTATCCTTTAACACCCTGTATAACAAATACAACTAGAAAACCATCTCCTCCCCCAGATTGGGGCCCCATGGCCAAGCAATCCTATTCCCCAGTTCTAGAATTCTTGGCACATGAAACATCCTATTAATGTTTGCTGCATGTGTGTATGAAAGAACATAGTTTTCTGCTTAACAGATGAAGTACTAGCTCAGACAGCACAAGTAACCTCTTGGAGATGACAGGCCAAGTCAGTGGCAGAGCTAGAATTTGGAGCAGCTGCTAGGACTTGAGTCTACACTGCTGACATGGAGCCCCAAGGGACCACCAGCACTGGGAACAGGACCCTACACAGACGCCCATGGAACTTTCTCTGTGGACACCCACACCATCCATGTGACAAAATCAGCAACCCCCCACCAGGGGTCGCTGCTGAGCTGGGTGCAGCTCACAGGGAATGGGGCTCACTCTTGCACATGGGGGTCTCTGAAGACCACTCAGCAATGTTCCCCTTCCAGACACAGGTGAGGAGGCCAGACCCCACCATCTGGTGGCCCGAGGGGCAGTGGAACACGATGACAGTCCCCACAGAAGTGCCGTCCCCACGAAGTACTTGGAAGGTGCCCTGCAGGGGTGGCTGCACTTGCACACACATGCCTAGGAGAGAAGAGAGGAGAGACAGAGTGAGGACCTCACCCTGGAGGGCAGGGGCTTGGCAGGAGCCTTCACCTGGGACAGGCGTCATTGACCCAATGACCACACGATGCTCTGAAGAAGGTCACACAGCCACCCAGACAATTGGAAGTGGCGTCCGTGTGACTAGTGGCTTGGGAACAAAAGTGGAGCTAATCCCTACATTAAGTGAAATCTAGATGCTCTGAAGACCATGGTGTTGATAAAAGAAACACACATCTAAAGACAATAAAAGCAAAAGGACAATTATTACCCAAGTGTAGGTCAAAAGGCAGAATCAAGGGGGAAAAAAAGGAAGAAGAGAGATCAACAGATGTGATTTCATTAAAAGTAAAAAACAAAAACTTTTGTTACTCCCTAATAACTGAAAAACAAACAAACTCAGATGAAAAATTAGGAAAAGGTATTTGGAAAACATAGCACAAAGGTTCAACACCCTTAATTTATAAAGAGATCTTACACGTCAATAAAAGCTGAACATCCAAGTAAAGCAGAATGGACTGGTGTGTGAACAAGCAAATCACGAGATACAAGTAGCCAACAGACATGAGAAAATGCTTGCCCTCATAGTAACTGAAGAAACACTATTTCAAATGAGAGCTAATCTTTCACTCCTCCACTTGGCAAAAAGGAAAAAAAAAAACCATGTGTCAAGTTAGCAAGGGCCTGGGAGCCACTCCCCTCAGACTTGCTGGTGGGGGCACAGATCCAAACCTTTCTGGACAGAGCCTGGTAAAGTGTATTAAGAGCTTTATGTTGTGTACACATCTGAGAATTTAGCCAAAGGAAGTAGTTATGTATCTGCTGCCAGGATTTCTATACCAGGATGTATCCCCCCTCCAGCTGTGGGGATCAGTACAGTTAATCAAAGTACATCTGACATGAATGCCAGCAATGCCATCCTAAAGTGTTACAATGATGTCCTTATATAAGGACACAGAGAGGCACTCTGGATAAAGTGGCAATCACAAGCATTTTTATAAAATTGTAACAATGACAACAGCTGGCACATAGAATTTACTGTGCTGGACACTGTTCCAAACGCTTTACATGCATTAACTCATCAATCCACAAAATACCTCCCCACTTGACAGGAAAGCAAACTGAGGTACAGGGTGGTTTAATCATTTCAGTCACACAGCTGAAGTCACACAGCTCCTATGTTGTAGGGTAGAGATGTGGAACCACACAAGGAGGCTCTGGGCCTACCTTCTCAACACACACGTGTGACAGATACATCATGTGTCCCTTGTGTCTGGCTTCCCTTGCTTAGCACAATGATGGGAGAGGTGCCGTGCTGTGTGTGTTGGCAGCTGTCCATATTTATGGTGGAGCAGAGTCCCGTTGTATGGATGCCCTTGTTTGCTTCCCTGTTCCTGCTGATGGGTGTGTGAGTCGTTTCCGGTGTTCATGAATACGGGATGAAGCTGCTACGCATGTTCTGGAGCACACCTCCTGGTGCCTGAGTGCAAGAGGCTCTTCCTTCTGCTTTTCTGGAACTTTCAGATTTTGAGCACTGTATACTACTAGTGTATAAAGCAGTTAGTCTCAGGCAAAAGGGAGACTGGTTGAGCTGATTGTCCGGCCTGTGGCTGAGGCAACACTGACCAGAGGCAGCGTCTGTGTCCAACTCCCTCCACACATCCAAGGCCTAGGTGGGAGCAGTGGTGGGGATTCGGACAGAGGCTGGCACTGCCCAGGCTGAGGACCACATTATTCCACACCAACCCAAGACAACCCTTCCCCTGTCCTCCATGGGATACCTCCAGCTAGGACTGTCCCCTGGGCACCAGGAACAGATGTCCTAAAGCCCACTCGGCCTGCCACATCCAGCCAAGCTCCTGCACTGGCCCACCTGCTCATCACTTGGCCTGCCCCATTCTAACTTTGATGTTAGCCACTATGCCCTATATCCTTTACTTGCTCCAGCCCCAAAACTTGGAACCTACCTGGACTCCTTTTCTCAATCCACAACCAATTCACCAGCAAACTTTGTGGGCTCTGTTTTCAAAATATATACCCAGAACATCTGTAGTGGGCTGGAGAGTCCTCCAAAATCCACATCCACCTGGAAGCACCCATGAGGGGGATCCACTGTGGAATGCATGGTACCCCATTTCACATAGGCTGTGGGGACAGAGGATACCCGGAACTGCCCAAGGGCAGTAGCTGTCACTCAGGAGGGCCACACACATGCATTCACACACCCCGTGATAGTGCTTCACATGTCTGTGCACAACCAGCCCTGTCCAGAGGGGAAACTGAGGCTCAATGAGGTCAAGCCACCCCTTGCATGGCCCCATTGGCCCTACCCCACTTAGGGTGAGGGTGTTAACAGGGCAGTGGCAGAGCCAGGCTTCAGCCTCAGTCTTGCATTCTGCCCTCTAGGAGGCCAAGGCTCCTTGACCCTCGCTGTGGGCAGTGACACTGAGGGACAGCATTTGGCTGAGATTGGCCAAGCTCCCCCTAGCTCTGCCCTACCAAGAACCTGGGGGGGGGGGCCTCACCAGGCTGAAATGCTGGGGGGAGGAGTGTGAGTCTGGGGGGTCCTTGTGGTTTGTGTACCTAGCAGGGAGGGGGGGCTGACATTCGAACAGCACAAACAACACTGGGCACCTAATGGATACTTCACTGTATTTCAGCCATATGAGGAAGACCATCCATCTCCATCTTACAGATGGGGAAACTGAAGCAGAGCAAGGCTGGATGACACGCTGAGGGTGGTAGGGGTGGAAGTGTGCTGGGCCATGGCTGCCATGTAAACTGCACATCTGGGAGGATTTGGGCTTCCCTGTCTGCAGATGTCCATCATTAGTGTCACACTAACAACGGCAATGCAGGTCTGATAGAAACATCTGGTCAAGAAGGACCCCAATTCCTGACCTCACGCAGCACTCAATCATCTGCAGAGGACAGCAGGGAAGGAATTGTTATTATCATCATTTTAACATGAGCAACCAAGCCTGGAGTGGTGGCTGACCTGCTCAACACCCACAGATAGAGAGGGCACCCACAGACAGGACTGACGCAGAGCTTAATATTCCTAATTAATAGCAGAACAAGGGAGTGTGGGTATTTGCAACATACATGTAACAGAGCATCTTTCCTACATAAACAGCACTTACATAAGACATGACAAAAATTACAACAGAAAAAATGGTTAAGTTAGAAAAGAAAAATATGGAAATAGCCCCAAACCAGGGGGCAGAGCAATTAATTAAGAAAATTAAACAGCATCCACATCAGAAAGGAAGCAGCAAAACTTCTCCATTAAATGACATGATCCTGTATCGAGAAAATCCCTAGGAATCTGCTAAAAATCTACAGGAACTAATAAATGAGTGCAGCGAGTTTGCAGGATACAAGATCAACACACAAAAATCCATTGTATTTCAGTACAGTGGCAATGAGCAAACTAAAAATGCAATTAATAAAACAATTCCATTTACAAGAGCATCAAAAAGAATAAATTACTTAGGAATAAATTTAACAAAAGAAGTGCAAAACTTAAACTCTGAAAACTACAAATCATTGTTGAGAGAAATTAAAGAAGACCTAAATAAATGGAAATACATCACATACTCATGGGTCAGAAGACTTAACATGGTTTAAGATGGCAACGCTCCTCTGCTCATCTACAGATTCAACATGACCCCTATCAGATCCTAGCTGCTACCTTTGAAGAAATTTACAAGCTGATCCTACAGTTCATAAGGAAATACAAAAAGACCTAGAATAGCCCAAACAACAATCTTGAAAAAGAAGAACAAAGTTGGAGGACTCGTACTTCCTTATTTCAAATTTTACCACAAAGCTACAGTGATGACAACAGAGCGGCACTGGCATAAAGAGAGACATATAGGCCAATGCAAGGCTTTAGACTCCAGAAATAAACTCATATTTACAATCAACTGATTTTCCACAAGGGTGCCAAGACAATTGAATGGGAAGAGAATAGTTTTTCAACAATTGGTGCCAGGAAGACAATACTTACATGCAAAAGAAGAAAGTTGGAGCTCTCCTTACATCATATACAAAAATTAACTTAAAATGACTCAAAGACCTCAATATAACAGATAAAACTATAAAAAAACTCTTAGAAGAAAACATAGAGGTAAATCTTCCTGACCTTGGATTAGGCAATGGTTTCTCAATGATACCAAAAGGCAAACAACAAAACAAATAGATAAACTGGACTCCATTAAAATGAAAAAATTTGTGCTTCAAAGGATACTATCAAGAAAGTGAAAAGACAGCCTACAGAGTGGGAGAAAATATCTACAAATCATCTATCTGATAAGGGACTGTATTTAGAATGTATAAATTATTATACTGAATTATAAAAAGACAACCCAATTTATAAATGGGCAAAAGATATGAACAGACATTTCTCTAAAGATATACCAATGGCCACCAATAAGCACATGAAAAGATGCTCAATGCCATTAGCTTCAGGGAAATGCAAATTAAATCCACAGGGAGGTACTTTTTCACATCCACCATGAAAAAGACACATGAAAAAAAAAAAAAACAGATGATAACTGGTGTACCAAGAATGTGGAGAAACTGGAGCCCTCACACACTGCAGCTGGGAATGTAAATGGGGCAGCCGCTTTGCAGTTTCTCTAACAGTTTCGCAGAGTATTTCCAAATGATGCAGCAATGCCCCTCCTAGCAATATACCCAAGGGAAAGGAAAACACATCTACATGAAAACTTGTACACAAATGTTCACAGCAGCATAATTCATAATAGCCAAAAAGTAGAACCCACCTAAATGTCCATCAACTGATAAATGGATAAATAAGATATGGTCCACCCATACAATGGAATATTTCTGGAAATAAAAAGGAGTGAAGAACTGACATGCTACATGGATGAACCTTCAAAACACTATGCTCAGTGAATGAAGCCAGTTACCAAAAAAACACATATTGTATGATTCCATTCATATGAAATGTCTACAATAGGCAAATCCATAGAGACAGAAAGCAGATCAGTGGTTGTCTGGGGCCAGAGAGAAGGGGAGTTGGGAGGTGACCTCTAAGGGTCTAAGGGATGCAGGGCTTCCTTTTGGGGTGATGAAAATGTCCTAAAATTGAGTGTGGTGATGGTTGCACATATCTGTGAATATACTAAAAGCCATCACGTTGTACACTTTAAAGGTACAATTTAAATGTGTGACTTGTATGGCACATGAATTATACCTCAATAAAGCTGTTAGAAAAATTCAGGGGAAATATTTATTTCAATTAAAGAAATGCAGATTTGAAACCTAAGTTATTACTTTTGGCTTCTTAGCTTGGTCAAGATCAAAAAGACCAGCCCACCACGTTGGTGAGGGTGTGGGGGAAGGGGTGCATAACCCCTGGGGCAGAGGGCACAGCAGGGAGGACCTGAGAGGCTGTCCTGTCCTGTAGCAGAGGACAGGCAGGTGCTTGCAGGCAGGAAGAGGTGGGGAGCCTGAGCTGGGAGCCCCAGGGAGGTAGGGCAAGGAGGACACAGCACCCACCCTGAGCCTCCAATCGGACATTTCCTGATTACCCTCACTGGCCTTGGGTCCTCCAGTACTCAGTAGTACAGAGGGATGCCAACTTTGATTCTAGAGTATAGGCCCTTAATTAATCACCACGCTTTGTTTCCACAGGTGCCAAAGCAGGAATGAATGAATGAATGAATGAACAAACTAACAGTTGAAAGCTGTGATCAACACTCCCCCAGGAAGAACCTCTTTTCTTTTTCAGGATCCATGGACTTGGACATGTGCTGTTCTTCCAGCCAGGGAAGTGGACTGGGGTTTTGGAACTGGGTAGACACAGCAGGGCAGCCACGGGCCAGCCACGTGGCCCCTTCCCCAGGGTCACCGGGCAACCAATACTTCCCAGTCCCCAATTTAGAGCTGCCACTTCTCCATTCTTCCGTGGCAGAGCACCTTCTTTCTCCCGAGCCCCATATGGCCCTCAGAGAAGCAGGGCCCCTGTGGGGGGATCAGCAAGGGTGAGAGCTTTGTGGACACTTGTCTGCCCAGCACCTGCACCAGCGCCTGGCGAATGAAAGAAGGAAGGGATAAACTTGTATCCATCTTTTTTTTTTTTTTACTTTATTTATTTAATTTATTTATTTTTGGCTGTGTTGGGTGTTCATTGCAGCGCGCGGGCTTTCTCTAGTTGCGGAGAGCGGGAGCTACTCTTTGTTGCAGTGCGCGGGCTTCTCATTGCAGTGGCTTCTCTCGTTGTGGAGCACGGGCTGTAGGCGCGTGGGCTTCCGTAGTTGCAGCACATGGGCTCAGTAGTTGTGGCTCACGGGCTCTAGAGCGCAGGCTCAGTAGTTGTGGCTCACGGGCCTAGTTGCTCTGCGGCATGTGGGATCTTCCCAGACCAGGGCTCGAACCCGTGTCCCCTGCATTGGCAGGCGGATTCTCAACCACTGCGCCACCAGGGAAGTCCCTGTATTCATCTTTTAAAGATGCAACTAGGACTTTATCAAAAAAGTAAGATGCCTTGAGGGAGGGACAAAGAGATGGCAAGAGATATGATGAAGCAGGCCTACTGAAAACTTATGGGTAGGATAGAGCTGGGGGGGTGTGGTTATAAATTCTTTCAATCCTGTGGTATGTTTGAAAAAATTTTAAATGTGGAGAGAACGCCTCAAGCATCACTGCTGACTGCCTGATATGCCCCAGCTGGCCTGCCAAGCCATGAGGGGTGGCTGTCCAGCTCCCTAACCAGAGCACAGCCCAGACCCTGCATTACCTAATGGCCCTGGCATGGAGAGTCACAGACAGGAGAAAAAGCTCCAGAAACAGAGGCAGCAGGCTGGTTCTGCAGCCAAACGTGTCTGGGTGTAAACCACACTTAACCAGTTGGGTGATCAGGTCACCAATCTGGTCCTCTGACCCACCTGTAAATGCTGCAGAGGGCAGGACAGGGGCTGACTGAGATGACGTGCAGCTCCAGCTCCAGCCCCAGCGAGGAAACCACCAATGTCGTAGGGAAAGGGCTCGCCTGTCAACAGCCACATCCTGTGCTTCTGCTGGGTTCCGCTATGGTTAAGGGTGCCCATCGTGACACAGCACTGCAGGCTATTTCACCACCCAAGGGGGTCACACATCTTAAAAGACAGAACTAACCCCTCACCCCAAGAGGCCCAGAGCCTGTCCTGTCTCCTGGAGCCTCATCAAGGTGGGAGGGTGAGAGGTGACGCCACAGAAAGGAAACAGGCCTGACCTGCAGATGCCTGCATGGTGTGCATCAAACTGAAGACTTAAGGGAAAGGTACAAGAAAATTTGAAGCACAGGCCCAACGAAAATGCCGCTGCCCCATAACTATGCACGCTGCGTGGCTGGGGGCAGGAGGGGCCTCTGAGAGACTCGGAATGGAGGGCTTTAAATGCAGTCATGGCCTCTCTCCCCAGGCCTCGTACTCTGCATTTCCAGCCAGCCAATACAGGGGTCTCATGCCCATCAGAGGCAGGGAGCCCCTGCTCCTAGCATAAGTGTATTGTTTGAACGGCTCTTCTTTTAAAAATGAAAATGAAAGGTCAGAGGAAATAACTCTGGTAAAGAAGGTAGAGGGAGGATGAGCCTTGCCCATGGCCCGCCCCCTCCTTGCAGTGACCTTCCCCTACCTGGGAGGCAGGGAGCTCAACCCCCAGTAATCCAAGAGCCCAACCAGGCTCAGAGGAGAAGGCAGAGAAGCCAAGTGGGCCTGGTCTGCTAGGAACCCAAACCCCACCCAGCCCCTCTCCGCCAAGTCTGACTCTGCTCCACCACCTCTAGCCTCAGGTACTGGACCTGGTCTTTGCCTTGCTCAGACTCATTTTCCCAACCTGCAAAATAGGGTGACCTGCCCCCCGGGGTGACAGGAGTGGGACCACCTGGTGGAGACCTTAAACCTGTGCCCGGGAGCTCAGGAACGTCCCCTAGGAGAAGGCTCAATACCTCATCCTACCCCCCACCCCAAGTCCACAGCACCCAGGATACCTGCACCTGCCACCCCTACCCGCCACCCGCCAGACTCCAACAGGATGGCCTGCATCCCTTCTCTAGGCCTGGAAGGTCAGCAAACACTTTGGGCTGGGCCCATTTTCCAGATGAGGAAACTGAGGCCCAGACACTTTTGAAGGCCCCAGGTGTACACTGGCAGGGCTCCCACCAGACCTTTCTACAGGACTTGTGACACGTAGCCCAGGTGGGGCAGGAAGGTGGCACAGCATCAAGGGACTACAAAGGCTTCAGTCTACCCATCTTCTAAGGATATTCCATGAAACCACCAGCTGGCTCCAGAGACCACATCCCCTATCCACTGCAAACCCAGCCTCTGCTCACACTCCTCACTGCACCCTCCACAGCCTGGAGACCTCTGGATCCCCTAGCTGGGCCCCCAACAGTCCCTCCCCACAATTGGTGTCTAAGAGGCAAATCCCACCTCCTCCATCCCCTGCTGAAAACCCTCACAGACACCCAGTTACCCCTGTATACCCTTCCTAGGACTGGTCCCCGAAGGGGAACACCCCCCAGCTATCCTTTCCTTCCAGTCCTGTTGCCTGGCCCTGTCCACTTGCGGCCCCCCTCAGACACTGGATGCTACACTTCCCCAGCCTTCCTTTGGCTGGACCCCTGCACCTCTCAACCTTTGGTGCATTTTTTTCTCTGCACCCTGCATGACCCTATCTTTTTTACTATGTACAAATAAATCTCAAAGGAGAGGAAAAACAACAGAAAAAACAAAGGGAATGGATTTGATGCAAGCAAGATACAAACCAAAAGCAAACCCTATAGGCTCACTGGACAGTAGAGAGGCAGACCTGCCCATCAGGTGTTCGCCCGACACTCCCAGCTCACTCCCCAGCCCCAGGCAATGCTCTCTCCCACCCCCTAACACACAGGGGGTGCATGGCCTGACCTAGACAGCCTGTCCTCCCAGCCCATGCCTCCCCCAGCCTGCCTGGCCAGTGGGGGTGAGAACAATCCTTGCTTGTTAATCTTTTATCTGGAACCTTGGACCACAGGACCATCCCTCCCATCCTCCTTTCTGGAGCCGACACGGCCCCCAAACCCTGACCTCACCCGCTGAGACCAGGTAAATAAGTTACCTTTTATGCTGGCTGTGACTGTTACAATAGGTACAGTGGGGAGATGGGGGGAAGCAGGCCACTGGACCAGCCCACTATGGGCCTGGGTCCCTGTGGGACTGGAAAGTCGCTTCTGAGTCTCAGTTTCCCCAAGTGGAAAGAAGAACCCTCAGGAGGAATTTCTCAAAGAGAAATTAAAGAGTGACGTGTACAGAGGTACTCTATGGAGAGTGGGACCCCCCAAGACCCCAGCAGTGGGGACAACCACATGCAGAAGGCCCATGCCCTGGTCGTGTGTCCTGAGGCAGGTGCAGGGTTCAGAGCTACTGCAAGCCTGGCCCTTGGCTATGGTCCAGACCCGGGTCTCCCAGGCACTTCCCTGATAGCAGGTCAGCTCACACACCCAGAATATATATTCTCCTCCAGAACATAACCAGGTAAATTCCAAACCAGGAAGAGCGCACTTCCCCCACCCCCCCGCCCAAATCTCTCAGGGGAGAACATCGAGGCTCCAGGGAACCTCGTTCATCCAGCAGCTCTGCCTGTACCATGGTGGGAGGCCAGAGCTGGGCCTTAGGGGCACATAGGCCACATTTAGATTCCCACCTACTCCCTCTGGGCTTTGGTCTCCTCCATGAAACGGGCCCAGGGCTGGCCCAGTGGCTGGGCTGCAGGAGTGAAGCGAAGAGGATGTCCACAGAGCACATCCTCACCCACCCAGCAGTCCTCCTGCTGTCCCCTTTCAGGGGCATGGGGGAGGGTCACCTCTGGCCACTGGTCTTCCTCTGGCAAGGCCGTGTTCCTGGACAATCTCCTCCATCAGGGAGTGCTGGAGCTGCCCTGGGAACAGGGCCAGGGACAGGCCAGGGGCCTAAGAGCAGTGGGAGGGTGGCCTCCCAGTCAGCCATTCAGAGCAAGGCCATAAAGATTTAAGGCCTTGCTCTGAGCCGGCCTTCCCCCCCTGCCTCTCCCCGGTCGTCGTGCATGGGAGATGAGGGGAGAATCCTAGGACTCTGTGTCTGGACTCTCATACCTCCTCTAGGAAAAGCAGAATAATGTGCCCATTTTACATATTGCAGGAAAAACACCCATCCCATTGCTGTGTTTTACACAGTGCCAAACTGTCTCTAAAGACCCCCACACCCATTACTTCACTGCCCCACAAGGAGAGGTGGGTGCCCATTTCAGAGCCCAAGAGACTGGGGCCATGGGGCAGAGGAGTGGATGAGTCAGGACAACAGCATTACCCTGGAGCAGAACCATGCAAGAATGGGTGCACTGGGCCCTCTCTGGCTCCCCCTGGCCTGTCCACAAGCCTGGGGCAGGTATACAGGGCCCACCACTTAGCACATGGAGAAACTGAGGCACAGAGATAAAGAGACGCACCGCAGGTCGTTGTGTGTGTGTGGGGGTCCAACCCTAAATTCCTGGGAAGGACTCACAGGCTGGGACCCACAGGGCTCACATCTGGGAGGAGGCTGAGCAGCAGCCGGTCAGAAGCAGGGCTGGGGGCAGGCCTGGCAGGCCAGAGGGCAGGAACTGGATTCTGAGACCCTCTTTCCCCCAGGAGAGTCCTCTGCAAACAGCCTTTTGTATATAGTCAGGGCCTCCCCTTCCCTGTCCTTGGCTGACCTTGGGCAAGTCCCTCCACCTCACAGTGGACACTCACCTCCCCAGGCAGTGCTGCACAACTTGCACACACATTGTCCTCTTCACACACAGGGGCAAAACACCAAATTCAGGACTGGGCATCAGGCTGCCCGAGGGAGTCAAAGAAAATAAACCGACCCCACCACACCAGGGGCAGTATCAGGTCTTAGCTTCCACACCACCAAGCCACATGCCTCTGCTTTGTGACTTACTTCCCTGGGCCTGTTTCCCCATCTGAGAGGAAGCCAGCATTCCCCCCAAGGTGGCAGGTGTCACTGTTTTAAGCATGACTGGC
The DNA here is from genome assembly GCF_028564815.1 of Eubalaena glacialis. NCBI lineage: Eukaryota > Metazoa > Chordata > Mammalia > Artiodactyla > Balaenidae > Eubalaena > Eubalaena glacialis. Next base: position 98,850,597 of record NC_083724.1, on the reverse strand, counting down.
TGCATCCCGGGTGTGTGTGTGTGTGTGTGAGACCTGTGCCAGCCTGCTCTTTCAGGCCCAGCTTCCACTTGTGCAATTCAGCGCCTGGCCTGGGGCACAGGTGTGCAGAGACCCTCAGGCTTAAGGGGGAGCGGGCAGTGTGCCCTAAAGTGAGCCTCCAGGAACACCTGGGGCTCAAGGTCTGGCTTTATCTTTGTTTCTAAAAGGGTTAGATTTTAGACGCATTCATGGAGCAAGGCCGACATTCGAATCCGGGGCTTCAGCTGCAATACCCCTATCTGAGCAAGGCAGGAAGGTGAACCCCCTACAGAACAATCTCGAAATCAAACATTTAAGATAACAGCCAGCCCACTCCTCCTTCCGGAGACCCCGGAGCCTCACCCCAGGCTCGGCTGCAGCGGGACCTTGAGCAGTCACTCCCCTCTCCCAGGTTCAGTTTCCCCGCCTGTGAATTGGGCTGGGGAGCGAGCTGAGGATCCAGAACACCTCCCTTAGGTGAGGCCAGTTTCGATTTTCCCACGTCCGTCACACCGACATCCCCCGCACTGAAGCGGCCCCCACTGGGAAAAGGCGCGCACCTGGGTTGGCGGGCAGCTGGACGCCGCCGCCTGGTTTCTGGCCGCTTGCCACTGGGCTTCGGCTCCGCTGGGGCGCCTCCTGGGCGGACGGAGAGCGTCGGGGAGGTTTGTCCTCCGACTGTGCGCCTCACCGCGGCAGTGCGGCACCCACCGCCCCCGCGCAGGGCTGTGCACCCCGCGCCTCAGCTTCCCCGTCTGAGAAATGGGCGCAGAGCCCCGCTCGAGGTCTGCGGCCTCGGCCCTCACCTGTGCAGTTCCCCGGGGCGGGCGTGGCGTCCCCCATGCGGCCCCCGGGCCTCGCCCTGCGGCTGAGGGTCGTGGCCTCCTCGCGCATCCCTGCGCGCTCCGCGGCGTTCGGCCAGACTACCGCGCAGGGGCCAGCGGGGGCTGGGCCGCCCGGTCACGCCCATCCAGGGTTGAGGGCGGGGCCGACCCCGCAGGAACCCAAATCCCCGAGGGGGCGAAGCCAGCAGAGCGGGAAGTCTCGCTCCAGGGCTTTGCGCAGGTGTTGACCTCTGCCCCTGCGCCTCCGACCACCAGGGCCCCCCACAGACCAGGTGTTTTCGGTGAGTAGCACATGTGAACCCCATCTGTGTCACTGTGGGTCAGGCCCTCTGTGGTGGGTGTCGATATTGTAGGTCCTCAGTGAGGGACCCCCGAGTCGTGGGGGGCAGGATTCAGACCTCCAGGGTCTGGCCCTGGGCTCACACACCCGGGGGCCCTGCCGTATCCTTGCTCCTCCTACCCAGCTCCCTCTGAAGGGGCCCCTGGCTAGGCTCAGAGCTGCGGCCCGCCCCTTCCTCTCTCTAGGACCCCGCCCAGCCCAGGCGCAGCACCCCGCCCAGGCCCAGGCCCAGGCAAACACTGAGGGAGCTCTAAGACAACAGACTCAATAGACGACCCCCCTCCCCCCCCAACCCCCCCTCCCCCCCCCCCCCCCCCCCCCCCCCCGGGCCAGGGCATCTCAGGGTAGCTCCTGATCAGGTGACCAGCCCGGTAGAGCTGAGGGAACGTAAATGGAGGATTCCTGGGTCTGTCTTCGTTTGCAATCCTAGTCTAATGATGGATCCTTATGTCTATCTTGGTCTACACTATCTAGGCCAATGGTGGATCCCTGGATCTGTCTTGATCTCCACTACCTAGTGTAATGGAGACTCCCTGGGTCTGTCTTGGTCTGCACTCCTAGATTAATGGTTTATCACTGAGTTTATCCACCATTAGACGAGGTAGTGGTCACCAAGATAGACATATGGCTCCATCACTAGACTAGGAGTGCAAACCAAGATAAATCCAGGGATCCATCCTTAGAATAGGTAGTGGAGAACAAGATAGACACATGGATCCAACATTTGAGTACAGACCAAGATAGATCTTGGTCTAATGAAGGGATCCTCCATTAGACTAGGTAGTGGAGACCATGATAGATCCAGGGGTGCACCATTAGCTTAGGTAGACCCAGGGATCCTCCATTACTAAGTAGTGGAGACCAATATAGACCCAGGGATCCACTATTAGATTAGGAGTGCAGGCTAAGATAGATCCAGGAATGCATCATTTGACTAGGAATGGAGACCAAGATAGACACTGGGACCCTCTGTTAGACTAGGTAGTGGAGACCAAGATAGATCCAGGGATCCAACAATGGACTAAATAGTGGAGACCAACCTAGGCACAAGGATCCACTATTAGACTAGGAGTGCAAACCAAGATAGACCCAGGGATCAAACATTAGACTAGGAGTGAATACCAAGATATATCCAGGGATCCACCATTAGGCAGTTAGTGACAGAGAGAACAACTGATGCAAAGGCCTTGAGATCTTAATTCTTTGGAAGCTTGAGGTATAGCCAGAAGTCCAGTGTGGCCACCCCTGCAAGTCTGTGAGGTGGCCCAGCTGGACAGGCCTGGCTCTGGAGTGCCTGGCAGGTGGCAGCGAAGAGGTGGGTGTCTTGTGGGACAATAGAGCAGGGTTCCAGCGGGCCAGCCCCTCCCCACCTTTGCTTTCGTAGCCTGGTAGAAGCTGACGTTCAGTGCGATACATAAGGGCCCTGCCCTTTCCTGGGTCAGAGTTGTTTCACCCCATAATATCTAATTCCCACTTCCGACTTGTGGGTCACACATAATGACTTTCTTCATTTCCCTTGATGTGAACCAAGCATGTATGTCCCATCTGCCACATCAGGAAGCCAGGTGAGTCCACAGGGCCCACTGTGATCTGCCCCCTCCAGACCACACTCAGGGACATGGGACCCCAGAATTCCCTACCACATGGCCCCGTACCCACCTCTGGGATCTTGTGGCCTTCTCATTGGTTCTGGTCTTTTGTGCACCACTGTACCCAGGACAGCTGCCTGTACGTGCATGAGCAGGGCTGGGAGGGGAGGTCTGGTGTGGCCTTTGAAACTACAGGATAGAGCTGGTGGAAGCTGCCTGCGGGCTGCCTACAGCACCGCACGCTGGCCCAGGCCTGCTATGTGTATGCGTCCTGGGGCTGCTGTAACAAGGTACCACAGACTGAGTACTTTAGGACTACAAAAATGTGTAATCTCAGGGTTCTGGAGGTCAGAAGTCTGAGATCAAGGTGCTAGCAGGGCTGTGCTCCCCCTGAAGGCACTAGAAAGGGTCTTCTCCATGCCTCTCCCCAGCTTCTGATAGTTGCTTGGCTTGTGGCAGCATCATTTCAATTTTCATACAGCTGTTTTGTCCCTTTGTGCATATCTGTCTCTGTGTCCAAATTTCCCCTTTTTATAGGGGTGCCAGTCCTATTGGAATAGGGCCACCCTAATGACCTCACTTTAACTTGATTGCCTCTATAAAGACCCTATTTCAAAATAAGGTCATGTTCTGAGGTACTGGGGGTTAGGACTTAATCACTTGAATTTTGGGGAGGACACATTTCGCCCATAACAGCCTATAACATAACAAGAATGAGACAACATGTTTTCTTGGCCATCTGTGGCATGGTTACATGTTCTGGGTATTCAAGCATGTGGCGCTGGCCTCCGTTTGTACCGTTAGGGAACTGGTGGTGGCCTGAGACTTCTGTCACATGCTACAGGAAACTATACACCTCGTTATACCTCAGAACACCCACTGTGTCAAAGACATCTTCAGAAGCAGTGGGAGGCACTGGGTTTGGTTCTGGAGGTGGAACCTCAGTCAGTATGAACCTTGATCTGGACCACCCCATCTACCTTTGCTGGGGCTTCTTGGAACGGCGTGCTCCTGGAGAGCACCAGCAACACCTACCATGGGTAGGGAGGGAAACTGAGGCCAGGGAGGCGAAGGCACTAGTCTACCACAGACTCAGACCGCTTGGGCCACCACCTCGCCCCCCATCCATGTCAGGGATGGTGGTTCTGACAGGCATCCTGTGCCTGAGCCTTAGTGTTCTGATCTGAGGGATAGAAAAGATCCTGCCACCCTCCCAAGGTGAGGGAGACTGTGACATGGTCAAGGATGGAGCATCTCCTGAAAGCTGGGTTACACAGGCCCTGCCAGTGTTTGGACTTGCTACCATCCCTATCTGCCCCCCAGCTCTCCAAGTCCTGGCCCAGACTGGGAGCAGTGCCTGTGCTATGCCAGGCTGGTGTCTCCTGGCCCTCAGGCCTTGGCCGCCTACTCAAGGGAGCCCTCCCAAATGCCCTTCCTGGACAAAGCCGTTCCATGCTGCATGACCTCAGGCCTGTGAAGCAGACAGGACATATGGCTCCGTGGTGGAGGCAATGGCGAAGAGGCAAGAAGAACCCAGCAGAGACACTTGAGGAACTGACCCAAGCCTTGGCCTCTCTGCATTTGGGGTCCAGCCCCTACCCCATTACCTCTTCCCCATCTGCGTTGGTATCTGGGAGCACACAGTATGTCCAAACAAACATTTGTTGAATAAATGAACTGGCAGGAAGGAACCAGGGAGGTGCGTGAAGGGGGAGGGGTCTGGAAGCTCTGGGTCTTGGTGTTCTGCTCTATAAAATGGGCTTACACACATGCTACCAGAGACTTTGAGGGGATGATGAAGATCTGGCTTGGGGGTCTCCTCTTCCCTCAAGGCTTAGCCTGTCCCAGAGAGCCTTCCTCAACTTGATTGTCCTGACACAGCGTCCACAGGCCATGGTGGCGGGGTGCGGGGGAGGCGTTGGTCATTGGTGTGTTTCCCTCAAATTGGATAATCACTTTAGAAATGTAAAATGCTTTTTGTTTTTCTTTAAATGTTCTTCATTTTTTCCACCACTCAATATAAAAATAAGATTTTTATCCTAAAAACCTCTCATAAAGGACCAAGTCCAGAAAATTCCATCCCAAAATAAGAGTCAGGGAAGCAGGGTGGTCTCGTGGGCTTTGCCTCTTTTTTAAAAAAATTATGTTTTTAAATTAAGAGCAATTATTTTAAAAAGTAATCTAAACTTGTAGCTCCAATGAGCTGGGTATTTGGGGAGAGAATTTTCCCAAAAATATTTTCTGCCAGGCTGTTTGGCACCCTCCACACACACTAGTACTCTGGCTGCTCCACAGGAAGGCAAGAGCTGGTCCTCTTCTGTAGGGAACCCCTGGCTGGAGCCCACTCCCCACCAGGGCCCAGGCTCTGACCACTGGACTGTCCCCCCTGGCCCTAGGTCTGTACAAGTGAGGCTTTCCTTGGCTTTCAGGAGGGAGATAGGTGACTCACCCCAGGTGACATCAAGCCACCACCCACAGGTTCACAGTGATGGCTTGGAGACATGTAGCAAGGAAGCTGGGAGGAGGCAGGCCTATGGGCTATACGCTTTCCTAGGGGGGCAAAAGCAGGTGATGGATTCACAGAACAGATAAGACCAGGCCCTCCTGAATGCCAAGCCTGCTCAGCAGCCAGGACACAGGGGGCACAGGAGGGACAAAGGCTGATGGGCTGCTTCCAGGGCTCCTCTTCCACCTCTGGGCAGCCAGACTATGGGTCATTTTTTCCTGCCTCTTGACTCTTCTCTGAGTTGTCTGAATTTTTTACAATAAGCATGAATCTATTCTCTCATCAGAAAACAGGAAACTCATAAAGATTTTAAGGGTGGGATACATGTAAATGGTAACACACATTCACAGTACAGTTCTGAATTCTACCTGTCAGAAAGGATATGGACTGGCCCCTCATTAGCAGATGGGGAAGCTGAGGCTCAGAGAAGTGGAACTGTCCCATCTAAGGCCATTTGCCAGCTAGGATGATGCCTCATGACTGTGGTCTGAGGGCTCACTCATAATGATAGGGTTTGGCTGTGCCCCCGCCCCCGCCAGGTGGGGGCAGGGGTATGTTTTCACAGCCAGAAGTTTTCCTGGGTAAGCCTGGGGTAAGAACTGCATAGGCAGGTCCAGGGCAATCCAGAGGCTTAGTGGTTATGAGCCAGTTAAGCTTCTTTGATGCCATGCACCTGCCCAGCCAGCTTGGAGGGAGCCTGAGTCCCCAGTCACAGAAGTATGAGAGCCTGCCTCCCCCTGCCTAACACAGACCCTGTGGCCTCTTGGCCCTCATCAGCTCCTCAGGCTCAGGGCATTTTAGCTACTTCTGCAGCCTGCTGGTTGACTTTGGGTAAGCCCTGCCCCCTCTCTGGGCTCCTGTCTCCTCCCTACCTCCTCCCAAGCCACACCTGCCAAGGCTATGGCTCAAGGGCACCTCAGACGCCCAGGCTTGTGGCCTGGCACATGCCCTTGTGGGAAGGCATTCCCTGGGCCTCCTAGGGGGTGGTCTCTCACAAGGCCTGGAAGGCTGGCCAAGGCCATCTGCATGGACAGATTGAAGAGACCTGGCCTGGGACAGGTGTTTGGAGGGCTCCCATTTTACAGATGGGGAGTCTGAGGCCTGGGGAAAGGGTCTGTCCCTAGCAACACAGCTCATCCCCAAGGCCCAGCCTCTGGGGCCTGACATTCTGGCTCTCTGTGCCTCTCAGTTTTCCCAAGATGGGCATGTTAGCACTCCTCATACCAGGGCCAAAGGAAAGATGAGATGTACAGTGCAAGTCCAAGTGTGTCCAGCATGTGAGCCCCATAGTCAGGGCTAGTAGGAGGGTCAGGACAGAAGAGAGCAGGAAAGGGCTGCTCTGAGTCCTGCAGGCTGTATACCTGCTCTCACCTCCTCACTCCCTGTGCTGACAGCAGTGCTTTTCCAGTAATCATCAGGAGCGCTTTGCTGTCCCCGTTTTATGGGTGAGAAACTGAGACTCAGGCCTGTGAGTCACACATTTGCTAAGTAGCTGCTTTAGTCAGCTGCAAGGGATAGAAACCCAGTATCAACCCAGAGGAGATGGCTGCTGGCAGCTTCAGAGTTCGGAGGGAAGTCCTTGAAGCTCAGGATCCCAGAGCAGGGGAGCAACTCTTTCAGCATCCCAACACCTCATCCCAGAGATGCACTGGACCATGTGTTCATCCCTGGACCAATCGCTGTGCCAGGCAGAGGCACTCGATGAGCCAGGGTTCCAGGAACCTGTGGCTGCATAACCACAGATACTGTTTACAACAGCAACAGTCATTTCTGCTCATGAATCTGCAGTCCAGGCAGGGCTCAGCACCTTGGCTCTGATGCACCGTGAGACTCCACTGGAAAGGCATCCCAGGGCATTGGCACCTCTCCACAGGGCTGCTTGAACTTCCTCATGGCATGGTGCTGTCTTCTAGGAGCAAGCGTTCCTGAAGACAGGGAGTGGAAACTGCCTGTTTATCCAGGCCTTGGCCTGGAATGTCACTTCTATTGTATTCTATTCATCAAGCAGCCATGGAGCTCAGGTTCAACGAGTGGAGACAGACCTCACCTTTCATAGGGAGGATCCTCAGCAAATTTGAGGGCCACAAGCACTAGGCCAGACTCTTCCTGGGTATCTGATGTGCACCTGCACACTAGCAGGCCATTCCAAATTAGAGAACTTAGATCAGATTCAGACCCCAAATGCAGGTGTGACCTTACTGAGTTCTGATAAAACATGCACAAGCAGATGCAAACACAGGAGGACTGGAGGACACTAGTCCATGGTGTTAAGTGCTGACAGGGGATACAAGTAATGTCTGTGTTTTTGATGCTTGTCCACATTTTCTGAACTGTTCAGAGGAATGTACACTCTATTCATCTGGCCTTGGGCTGTAACGATGCTATCTGAGGGCAGGCAGGCAGAGCCTATAACCAGAGACAAGGTCATCTCTCACGTACCCACGTGTGGAGTCCTGATTATGGTGCCCAGGAGTTTTCCTTCCCATCGAGACCCAGCTCAGCCCAGGTGGGTCCAAGCTCATGCAGATCTTGGATATTGCTGTACTCTTTTCTCCCCTGTCCTCTGTACCCCCATGGTCCCGGTCCTCCTGGAGACCACATTGTTCTCATCTCCTTTGAGAGGCTCAAGGAGGGCCAGGGGAGGCCAAGGCTAGCCCATCTGGTGAAGGCCAAGACCCTGAGGGTAGTGCACGGGCTGGATCTCTTTGTATCTCTGTGCTCACTGGGGCCCCTGTGCAGCAGACAATCTGTCAACTGAACACTGTGATCCTTGGTGGGGGACATGCCCCTTCAGCCTTCAGAGGACTGTGGGCGCACAGGTCCTGCCTTCCCTTGCTGATGGCCACCACCTCTTAAAACCAGACTCAAAGGGTGATTAGGTTAAAAGCTCCCTGCCCAGCTCTTCCTTGACTCCCTATCTTATTCCATCCAGTCATCAAATACCTGCTCCTGCCTGGCTCTGTGCCCCATGCTGCTGACCTCTGTGATCTCTTGGGTCCACAGGGCCCAGGAATAAAGCCCTCAGTTAAGCTGACTTTCCTTGCAGTCTACCCAGCCCTGTGGCTCTCCTCGTGCTTCCACAATTCACTCAGGTGCCACTGCTTCCAGGAAGGACTCCTTGCCTACCCAGGCTGGCTTGGGGCAGACCATAGGTTTGTGACTCCTTCTCTCCTACCCAATAGACAGATTGTACCTGGAGTGCAGGAACCACACCTGGTTCATCTCCTTGGCCCCAGAGCCCAGCACAGGCTGAGCACAGGGCAGGTGTCACTAACTGTTTGAGGAATCTGAGAACGAGAGATGGTCCAGGTAGATAATGTTGGTGACACCTTGGGCAAACTCCTGCTATTCCTTTCTCTCCACTCACCAAATTGAGCTGTGGATCAGATTGTGGAATTTGGCATCAGTGACCTTAAGCTCAAACCCTGGTACTGCTGTGGTGACTTTGGGCAGGTCATCTGTGTCAGATGCTGCCTGTGCCCACCATGTCTCCTCTGCTAAGCTCACTCAGGGCCCTAGGCCCAACTCCCAGCTTCCTGAGTCTCCCTCTGGGGTCTTGTGTTAGTCATGTCTTTTATTTTCTGTGTTCTGATGCTTTGACACAGGCCAGGCTGACCCTGGAGGGATGACCTCCAGTTCCTAGAGATAGTAAAGGAGTTGCCATGAGCACATCTTTCATATGCAAACCAACACATCCAGCGCCAACGCCACAACAACCTCACACTCCAGACCAGTGTCCACCCGCCCTAGTCACCCCAGGGCCAGCTACCAGACAACAAGCCTCTGTGCCCTGGTCCACTAAAATTATTCAAACTGGCCAGTCCTAAGCCTGCTCACCCTGCTCACTCGTTCCTTCCTATGGAAACCACAGTAAAGGCTCTCACCACGTCCCCCTCTCCCTCTGCCTCCTGAGCAAACCTGGTGCTTCCCTGTGTGGCCCTACATGGTGCAGTGTGCTCCCAGCCCCCTGGCCCCTCAGGCAGGTTAGCTCTGAGGTGCTGGTTCTATACAGTGAGAAAGCTGGGCCCTGGGGCTCTCCTGTTGAACATAAACCGTCACAGAACATCAACATCAGACAAGGTCACTCTGTGAGACAAAGAAACAATCCACTGTACCTATCCTGGTGATATAAGTGGCTGCTGCTTTGTTACCAGCTACAGCTTTTGCTTCCCTTCATTCCTTATACTTTCTAATAAAACTTATTGATACTCAAACACAGAACAAGCCCCACTTCCTAACAGCATCCAGTCCAGCTCTGCTTCTTTGAACCTCTTCAAAATTGCCTTATATGAGCCCAAACCCTACTCAAGTCCTCCCTAACACCGTTGCACTGAGACACCTTACGATTTCGCATGGCAAGTGTTTCACCTCACCTCATCATGGCAGGTCTAAAAACCCCGGCATCGTCCTGGGGTCTCTGCTGGGACAGGGTGAGTGGCACACAGGCTTCCCCTACAGCCAAGCTTCAGTTGCCTCCAGACCTAAGTTGCTTGATACCACGCTCTGTGTATCAGTGTCCTGGGGCCACTACAACAAAGTACCACAAATCAGGAAGCTTAAAACAACAAATGAATCCTTGGCATTCCTTGGCTTGTAGCTGCACCACTGCAATCTCTGCCTCCACCATCACATTTCTGTGTGTCCTTTCTCTCTTCTTATAAGGACACCAGTGATTGGATTTAGGGACCACCCTAATGCAGTAGGACCTCATCTTAACTAATTACATCTGCAAAGACCTTCTGTCTTGGTCACATTCTGACATTCCAGGTCGACATGAATTTTGGTGGGGGACACTATTTAACCCATCATAATCTACCCTTTGACCCCCTCAAAAGTCACTTTGGTCCCACTTTCAAAATACATCCACCCCATCCCAACATCTCCCAAAGTCTTAACCCATTCCTAATGGGAGAAAAAGGAAGGAACGAAGGAGTCACTGGTCCAAAGCAAGTCTGAAACCCAGCATGCACATTCCAGTAGATTTCAAGGCCTCCAAATAACCCTTTGTGGCCTGATGCTCTGTCCTTTGGGTGCATGAAGGTGGCCCTGCTCTCCGGGGCTTTGGCAGCAGCTGCATCCCACCTTCTCTGGTCTCTGCCTCTGCATTCGTGGCTCTGCCCTCCAAGCCATTCTTTCTTCACTTCATTTCATCTCTGGGCCTCTCAATCTAGACTGGCAGAGTTTCCACTAATGTAACAGTCTCAAAAGCCTTGTTGGTCTTCTGCATAATTCACAGGGAGCTACACCATCAGGTAAGAGGCTCCACAGATCTTTCCTGAGTAGCCCCATCTCTCTTCCTGCATTCCGCTGAGATGGTGGAGTATACCCGACAGTCACAGATTTAATCTCTTCAACAGTAGGTTCTCCCACAACATCTTTGGTGCTGTCTTTAGACCACACTTTCTGAACAGTGAATTTCCTAATTTTAACAGGCTAAGGACTGCCCAAATCATCAAGTGCTGGTTCCTTTTGCTTAACAGTTCCTTCTGCAATTTATATCTTTCCTCTAAGATTTTACTATAAGCAGCAAGGAGAAACCAGGCCATATCATTCATATTTTGCTTAGAAATTTCCTCAGTTAAATATCCAAGTTCATTCCTTACAATTTCTACTTTCCAGTCAACACTAGAATACAATTCAGCCAAGTTTCTGCTGCTTTATGGCCTTTCCTCTGGTTTCCAATAATTGGCTCTTCATTTCCATCTGAGACCTCACCAGAAGCACCTTTCATGTTCATACTTGATACCAACATTATGTTCATGACCATACATGTATTCTCTGAGACAATAGAAACTTTTTCTACATTCTCCTCACTTCTTTCTTTTCTTTTTTGGAGGATCTTTTTTTTTTTTATTGAAGTATAGTTGATTTACAATGTTGCATTAGTTTCAGGTATACAGCAAAGTGATTCAATTATACATACGTATATATCTGTTTTTTTCAGATTATTTTCCCTTATAGGTTACTACAAAATATTGAGTATAGTTCCCTGTGCTATACAGTAGGTCCTTTTTGTTTATCTATTTTGTATATAGTAGTGTGTATATGTTAACCCCAAACTCCTCATTTATCCCTCTCTCTCACTTTCCCCTTTGGTAACCATAAATTTGTTTTCTATGTCTGTGGGTCTATTTCTGTTTTGTGTATAGGTTCATTTGTATGATTTTTTTTTAGATTCCACATATAAGCGTTAACATATGATATTTGTCTTTCTCTGTCTGACTTATTTCACTCAGTATGACAATCTCTAGGTCCATTCATGTTGCTGCAAATGGCATTATTTTGTTCTTTTTTATGGCTGACTAATATTCCATTGTGTGTGTGTGTGTGTGTGTGTGTGTGTGTGTATCACGTCTTCTTTATCCATTCATCTGTCAATGGACATTTACGTTGCTTCCATGTCTTGGCTATTGTAAATAGTGCTGCAATGAACATTGAGGTGCATGTATCTTTTCAAATTATGGTTTTCTCCAGCTATATGCCCAGGAGTCCTCACTTCATTTTGACCTCTCTCTCACCAGAATTGCCTTTATTGTCCGTATTTCTACCAACAATCTCTTCAAGGAAATCTAGGCATTTTCTATCATGTGCCTCAAAACTCTTCCAGCATGTATACATTACCCAATTCCACAGCCACATTTTTAGGTATCTGTTATAGAAGCATCCCCCTTCCTGGTACAAAATCTGTATTAGTTTTCTAGAGCTGTTGTACAAATTTCCAAATTTAGTGGCTTAAAACAACAGAAATTTATCCTTTCAAAGTTTTGGAGGCCAGGGGTCTGAAATCAAGATGTTGTCAGGGCCGTGCACCCTCTGGAAGCTCTAGGAAAGGATCCTTCCATGCCTCTTCCAGCTGCTGGCCACTCTGGGTGAACTTTGGTGTTCCTTGGCTCATAGCTGCAGCATGCCCATCTCTGCCTCCATCATCACGAGGCCTTCCCTGTGTGTCCCCTCCTCTTCTTATAAGGACACCAGTCATAGGACTTAGAGCCCACTCTATCCTCATCTTAACTAATTACATCTGCAAAGAACTTATTTGCAAATAAAATCACAATCTGAGGTTCCAGGTGGACATAGATTTAGGGTGGGGGACACCATTCAACCCAGGAAGCCAACTTGTGTTGGCTTTCTTCCCTTCTCTGCCTTATTCTCCATTCCCCTACTATTCTTCCTGGGTTGCCTCCCAAATAAACTCCTTGCATTCAATCCGTGTAGCAGGATCTGCTACTGGGAGAAAACTACCTAAGACACAGGCCCCCTGCTGTGAGTCAATGGGGACCCACCTAAGACATGCCCGCCTCCACCCTGTGAGCTACTGGCAACCCATTTAAGACATAACTCCTGGTGCTGAGCTACAATGTCCCCCTCTGTGAGTGGAGTGAAGATAATGGCCCTTTCCTCTAAGGTTTTGGGAGCACAGAGGAGAGACTGCCGTAGGGCTCTGGGTTTAGGACCACACACAGGGAATAGCCACTCCCTACTTCTGGGAAGTGGGGTGCTTTGGGAATGACCCCAATATTTTTCCTTGAAGTGGATGGGCTGCTCTTTTGTCAGTTTTCCAGTGCCCCTTGGGGGCAGATGTTGTTCTGGGGGGCTATAATGTACTTTCTGAGTTCTGATAGGGCACAAGGAAGTGGAGATCCCTCTCCAGGATGGAGATTCATGGGATGGTGGCATGTGCATTTTCAGCAGGCAGAACTGGAGTGCTTAAGGGCAGGCCTGGCCCTGGCAGGAAATGGAAGATTTTTGTCCCTCCCAGGGATACTGCCAGCCTGGATTCTGTTGGGGAGATAGGGTCAAGGCAGGACTTTTTGGAGGGTGCAGGCTGGTCCCTGCAGATGAGGTCTGCGGGGTGGGGCAGGGCCATAGAAGAAATCAGACTCCAAATGAACTTTATTCTCTCATGGCTGCTTCAGGTGAAGTCAGAGATGGGTTTCTTCCTGCCTCTGTTCTCCCATCCTGGTTTGGGCTCCCCGGGAGGCCCTTCCATCCCGTTCCAGGATGGCCCCCCTCCACCCTCAAGTGGGGGGGACTATCTTAGGTCACGTGGCCATCTTGGACCAACCCCAGCAGAGGGAGCGGGAGAGCTGGTCAGTGAGCCTGTGCCACAGGAGGGCTAGCTGGAATCCTTCCCCTGTAACCTTCACTTTCTAGGATCTTGGGGCCAGATGGCCCACCCGAGCCACCAGCTCTTCTCCTTGGCAGGAAATTCCCTAGGCACTACCTGGTATTTGCCATCCTGCTGGTCAGAGAGGACCAAGTCCAGTTTGGGGACAGCACAGTGGGGCCATCAGGAAGGTAAGACAAGGCTGAGAGAGCAATGTGGGTGTGCCACCATCCTCAGGGATCCCTGGTATGCTCCCATCGGGGGGGCCACTGAGGCCCAGCAGACAGTGGCTTGAGCACACCTGGGCTTTGAGGGAAAGAAATCTGCAGGCTGCGAGATGGCGCGGGTGCCATGGGACAACGGCTTCCTGGGGCTGCAAGGGCCTCCATCAGAGCTTTGCACCTGTGAGCAGGGCACCAAGCCCAGAAATTTGTTGGGTCAGCAAGACCAGGCCTGGTGGGCCTTGTGGCCAGGAGGGTGGGGGAGGCCAGCTTTCTAGGACGGAATGTGCAGAATGCAGGGTGGGAACCTGGCTGCTCCCCATGGCCTGCCCTAGCCCCACTTACTTCTCTGGCCCTCAGTTTTCTCTCTTGTAAATGGGGGGCAGTGGTGGGTGTGGGAGGGTATGTGACCAGGGAGCAGCCTGGCCTCCTGTCACAGCTGGTTGCCTTGGGACCATCTGGAGCTCCTCGGATCACTTGGAGTACTTAGGAATACCTGGAGCCCCCAGGGGACACCTGGAGCCTCACAAGGACCATCTGGAGCCCCTGGGGACCATCCGGGACCCCCTGAGACAAATTGGAGACCCTTAAGGATCCCTGGGGCCCTCGGAAACACCTGGAACCCCTCAGGACCACCTGGAGCCTCCTAGGACACCTAGAGTCCCTCATGGACCACCTGGGGCCCTCAGGACCACCTGGAACACCTTGTGACCACCTGGAGCCCTCTGGGACCACCAAGAGCCCCTTGGAGACCCCACGAGGAGGGGGAGGTGACTGAAAGGAATGGGCGGTGGGGGGTCCATAGTGCAGCCACCCTCTGTTGCCAGCTGGGCCTCCTAGAAGGATCATTCAGAGAGAGCTCGTCTGCAGACACATTGCAGTGGCTCCTGGGGAGGTGAGCCCACCCTCCTTCCTAGATGCCAAGCACTTGGACTAGCTGCTCAGAGGGGCTTGGATTCCAGGGCCCTGTCAGACCCCAGGAGGTGGGGAGGCCCTTTGAGCATCTGGGGGATGAGGGCTAGAGCCCCCCAAGGCCTGGACTCTGAGGCTTAGGGTAAGCAGGGACTTCAGGGGCTGATCCTGCCACTTCCATGTGCACAGTGGTCCGCTGTCCCCTTGGAGGGTGGTGAGGGATGGGCACAGGTGTGCGGCGGACCCACCTGGGTCCAAATGCCCCTCTGCTGATTTCCTGGGGCATGGCAGCCCCTTTGGGTCTTGTGTGCTGGTTTCTGCAATGGGACCAGACATCTGAGGAGGAATTGGCTCTATGTCCTGGAGACCTGGGGACCTCAGAGGAGGCAGGAGAGCACTGGGCCTTTATGATCTCAGGCAGCATCTGTCTCTCTCTGAGCCTCGATTTCCCCAACTGTTAAAAGAGGATTCCATACCCAAAGTGCTCTGGGGCTGCATGGCAAGAACAAAGTCTCTGAGCTTTCACCCAAGCTGTTGGCAGATATTAACTGAGCACATACTCTGTGCCAGGCACTATTGTAGGTGCTTCATTCTGCTCTCAGAACTTCTGTTCTAGATGAGGAGACAGAGGTTAAACAAGAGGGCAAATACCCCAACAAAAAGTAGAGAGACTGGGGCAAGGGCTCTTTGTTGAGGTTCACAGAGCAGACTCTTGCAAAGTCCTGCAGGAAGAAACCCCAGGCAAACAGAACAGCATGTGCAAAGTCCCTGAGATGGGAAGGAGACTGGTGTGTTCTGAAGGTCCAGTGGCTGGAGCCTGGTGACCTGGGGTGGGAAAGAAGCAGTGCGGGGGCACCGGACAGGAGAAAATGAGGCTGGAAGTGTGACAGGGCCAGAGGCTACAGGGCCTGGGTCCAACCCCTGAGTCCCAGAAATCCAAGTGGCCGGCACACCAGTGCCCAGCACACAGGAGGTATGCCAGCAGTGCCTGCTGCATGAAGAAATGGACAAAGAGTGAATGAGTGACTCCTGGCTGGGTCCCTAACTCATTGTGTGACCTTGGGCAAGTGTATTTCCCTCCCTGGGGCTTAGTTTCACTGCTACTAAGACACCCTGAGTTGTCATTATTTTCAGCGAATGGCTGGGCTGGGTGCCTGGCTGCAGCAGGCCCTTGTGTATGCTGGCTGCTTCCTCTTCCCAGGACTGTGAGGGACACGGCCAGCATCCCCCCTGGGCCTAGTGGGGAATGTGTGTTCCCCAGGCTGAAGAGGCAGCAGCCCCTGGGGGCACAGAAGACCCTCAGCTCAGGCCTTTGACTTCTGTGACAGTTGGGTACTTCAGACCCTTTCCTGTCCCATCTGGCATTCTTTAGGACCCCAGAGGCCCCAGGGGCCACCTCCTGCTCAGCCCACTGGCCTTCCTTCTCCCTCTATCCAGGGGATGGCCTCCTGTCCTGCAGGGTTGGGGGCTGGACTTGGGGAGGAGGAGGAGGAGGAGCAGACAGAAAAGGAAGGACAGTGGAGAGGCTGAAAGCCAGTGTGCATCCAGCCTCCACCCTCTGTAGGTGGGCAGTGCAGAGTGCCCAGGCCCCAGGCTATGGGAGCAAGATGAAGGTGGACAGAGGTGGGCAGTGTGCAGGTAGGAAGACGCCCAGGCCACACACATGGTGTGGCAGCCTGCTTCTCACAGTCCTTACTGGGGCATCCAGAGGGGCAGGCTAGATGCCCCTAGCCAGAAGGGTCCCTGGGGACAGACCTGCCTTCTGGGGCCATGCACCGGCCACCCACCCCATGACTTCAGACTCCACAATAGTTATTAACATTTATCAGGATATTTCACAAGAATATCTGAGTTTCTTTCATCTCCTGAAAAGCTGGAAGCTCTGGCCGCACAGGTCCATGCCTGCGTGGGGACAGCTGGCAGAGGCTCCCCTATATCACCATGACTGCTGGCCTCCAGCATGCCCGTCATGGGGGTCTGTTTTGAGACTTGCTGGAGACACCAGGCCCTGTCTCCAGCTCTGCCCTGGTTGCCCCCATTGCAGCCAACTGGATCTGTTAAGACCCCCAAGCCTGCCCCGTGGCT
Organism: Eubalaena glacialis; assembly: GCF_028564815.1. Lineage (NCBI taxonomy): Eukaryota > Metazoa > Chordata > Mammalia > Artiodactyla > Balaenidae > Eubalaena > Eubalaena glacialis. The sequence continues at coordinate 98,833,974 of NC_083724.1, read as the reverse complement.
CTTGCCTCCTGGAGCATCACCAAAGGAGACCCCGTGGAGACCCCACGACCAGGCCTTGTCTCCCCCAGGCTCCCTCTGCTCCTCGCTGTGTGTCACTGGCTCCTCCAGGCCTTGGTGGCCCTGCACTAAACTTAGGCACCCTTCCTGCAACCCCTCCCCCAGGGTGTCCTGGTTGGGAGTGGGGCTCCTAAGGACCTCCTGCCACACCCGCTGCCATGCCCACTCTCCTTCCCTGCTTCTGTTCCTCCCCTGTGGCTGCACATCTTCTTCTCAATGTCTCAATGGGAATAGCCACTCCAAACAGAGGGATTTCCTTTCCTCTGTGTTCTCAGGGTCCAGCACTGTCCAAAATGGACAGCGAGGACATTTTTCCTGGTCCTGCTGCAGCCACAGCCTTTGGGACGCCTCCTGCTTTCACCCTTGTAGCTGGCCCCAGAACATATGGACCGTGATGGAATATAATGTCCTGGTGTACCCTGAGCTGCTAGGGACAGAATGCCCACCTCGACAGCCTTCTGATGTGCTGACTGAGGACAGGACCCTCCTGAAATTACTGTGGAATCTTGTGTGCCAGGCCCCCCAGGCTGTTGGGTGGGAGAGGATAGGGCTCAGGTCTGCCCTGGGGCACAGAGAGCTCACTGGGAACCGGCCACGGGGACCCTGGGCAGGAACCCACAGTGGGGGCCGCAGGTGAGGACCCTGGATGGGGGGCCCAGTCTTGCCCCCTCAGACCCCAGCAGAGTGGCACCATGTCCAGCAGGTCAATTCCAGCTGCCCACTTGGTCTGGAACTGTGGGACTCTTGGAGGCATCCTTTCTGTGACTGTTTCCTCAACTGTCAAGTGGGAACATCCTGGGGTTGAGGTGAGACTGGAGTATTACAGAGTTGACCCTGAGAAGGAGCCCCACTAGGTCCGCTCAGTCAGTGCATGAGGCAGAAAGAGCAGAGCTCCAAGGGAGAAGGGGCACGACCAGCAGGAAGAGGCCAGCTGGGCTCCAGGTCCCTTCAATGCCTCTGACACCTGCTGTCCCTGCCTTGGCTCCATGGGCAGGGACTTTGCTGTATTTCCTTGAGTAAGAGCACAGTTGGAAGGGCCTGGCCTCCCCTTCCCAGTGGGCAAGTTGCTGGTATCAAGCAGCTTCAGAACACCCACTGCAGGGTGGTGAGCTCTCACAGATGCAGGATTGAGGCCCAGGTATGCAGCAGGTATACAGCTGCAGCAGCATCCAGGCATAGCAGGGTGGGTATGTGGGGGACGGCGCTGACTCATGCCTAAGCTCACCTGTGCCCTGCCCACCTCACCTGGGTCTCTACTTTAGCTGTGTCTTGTCCTACCTCACCTGGACCCTGACCACCTCACCTGGGCCCTGCCCACTTCACCTGGGTCCCACTCCCAACTCACCTGTGCCCTGAGCACCTCACCTGTGCCCTGTCACTCCTTGCCTGGGCCCCACCCCCGCCTCACCCATGACCAGTCATCAATTTCTGGCTCCCACAATGGCCCTCTCAGCCCACAGGTATGTGCCCTGCAAGTCTGCCCATGGCTGGGCAGTGATAGGCATCCCTGCAGGGTGCCTTGCAGATGTTAGAGGGATGGGGGTCCCAAGGGACTGGACACCACTCAGTCATCAGTCCCTAAGTCCCTCTGCTCTCCCTCAAGGGCCTCGGGGCTCTGGTGCAAAAAGACCTCCCTGACATCTTTGTGAGTAGCCAGCACCCCCACGATCCCATATCTAAGTCTGGCTCCACTTGCTACAGGGGCAAATGGCCCTATCTACCTCACTCGCATGACCAGGGACACAGAGCAGGTCTCCAGGCATGGCACCTTGTCTGAGGCCCTGCTGTCTAATGCCGCTGCATCCTGGGGCAACCACAGGGGTGTTACTTGCACCCTGCAGGCCTGGATTGGGGTCCAGGGCCTCATTACTGGCTGTGCCCATCTGTTACCCTCATTCTCCATCCAACCACCAGCAGGCCCACTGTGGGGAGACCCTGCCCCAAGGCTGTGTCCACCTGTTGGCTGCCAGCATTTATTTATGTAGATAAGCACTGTCCATCACCCACCAGGGAAGGCAGGCACAAATCTCAGGCCCCCCCACGACGCCTGTGTGGTCCCCCTGTAGTTTCGCAGCATGGTTATTCAGGAACCCACCACTCGCCTCCTTGGGCATCTCCAAATGGGGTGGCGAGCTACGAGGTGGCACAGGGTGTGCCCAGTCCCCGGGAGAGGAAAGAGGAGAGAGGTGGAGTCCAGGGGGCCAGTATGGTTCAGCTCACATGGATGTAGATGGTATAGATGGGTGGGCAACTGTCAGGAGGAGTGGCATGACTGCAGACATCCACCAGGTGTCCCTGGGCACCACCCATGAGCTCCTTCTGTCTTCCGGCGCAGATGACCCCTCACTGCCCACTCAGATGGAGTTTTCTTGACAGTCACCCCACGCCCCACTCTGGGCCACACTGCTGGGCCTGAGCGCAGAGGTCCGGGTCTTTGAGGGACGTGCTGGGTGACCCTGGGCAATTGGCTGCCCCTGTTTGGGCCTCATTTTTCTCCTCTCTGACGTGGAGGAACCCTCCAGGGCCAAGTGCTATGTGGCCTGTTGGTCCCTCAGCAGTCCCTTCATGCCTGCATGTGGCCTTGATGCCACCTCTCAGATGAGTACAGGCCCTGCCGTGGTGGCTGTACAGCTAGGAGACGTGGCAGAGACTCAGCTCATGGGGCAGCTGGGGCCTGGGGCTGCTGGGCCCCCGGGCTGGCCTGGGCCGGGTGCCCGTGGGCTGCTGAGCGCAGGGCCTCCAACCACTGCTGCTGCAGCTCGGCGGATGGGGCACTCAGGTACAAAGACTGCTGGGCCTGCTGCAGCTGCCACACGTGTCCAGCATCCAGTCTCTCTGCAGGGTCTGGCACACTCACCCTCCAGCCAGAGAGGGGGATGGCATGCAGCAGCTGGCCATCCTGCAGAAAAGGAGAGGAGCATCAGCACCTCGGCCCCTGGAGTCCTGGCATCACTAAATACCATCTCCCACAAGTGGGCAGCAGAAGGGTGATTCTGGACAGCCGGGGAAACTGAGGCCCTAGGGTCACATGAGCCACCCACCACGTGGGGTTGGCCCCAGGCTGCATGGCCCAGGCCTATCTGGGCGCCGCGGGCTTGAGGCTGTGGGCTGCCGGAGCAGGGTGGACCCCCACTCCCAGTGTGGCCCAGCGGACAGAGGACACACCTGGCTGCCTCCTCGAAGGTGCAGCACCAACTCCAGGGAGTCCGACTCAGAGATGGCAGCCCACACCTTGCTCCAGGCTGTGCCGCCATCCGACACCTGCAGGGGGCCACAGAGCAGGCTGGGCAGGGGGTCCACAGTGGCTGGCTTCTGGGGACACAGAGGACAAGTCAGGTGGAGTCTCCCTTGTAAGAGCCACTCTCCAGGAAGCACCAAGGCCGAAGCTCTGGGGGGAGAGAGGAGGGGGAGACAGACTGGACAAGGCCTGGGCCAGCCTGAGCTTCCCCAGGGTCACTGCAAGGCCACTTGGGATTGGGCTGGACCTTCTAGGCAGTGAGACCACAAGAAGGGTCAGGACAGAAATAAAGATAAGGTAGGAAAAAATGGAACAGCAGGGAACCAGAATGTGGCGGCTGTTGATGATTTTCCTGTACACACACACACCTCTCACATATAACAACACACACACCACACACATTCATACACACATATACACCCATACCACCCCCACAACACCCACACACACCTCACACACATTCACCACACACACAGTACACACAAACATACACACTCACATACACATCACACACACACACCACACACCCACCCCTCCCTTTCTTCTGATGTGTTTAGAGCAGTCATGGACACAACCCTTAGGTCATCAGGAAGCCCCTCAGACACACCTGGCAGAGCTGGTTCCTGCTTGGACCTGAGACCTGGGTCTCCCAAACACAGCATTTAAAGTGCATGGATGAGGGGGCCAAGGGGGCTGAGCAAGGGGCTCCTCTCTCCTCTATCGAGATAATCCTACACTCAGTTCTAATATACTGATGCACTTGACCTCTAACATACAGAGACCCTAACTGGGCCTCCAACCGGCGCACCCGGATGACCCTCCCCGGAACCTTTGGGAAGGGAAACTGACATTATAAATAGCTTCCCAGAAGACCCCGATGTGCAGTTGGCCTTGAGAATTATGCACTATGTTATGTGGAGAGAATGGAAAAATGCACTTTTTTGGAAACCACATTCTCACTTTTCCAGCTTTCCTGTTACCTCAACAAATAGGTACAGTGCCCTTGAAGGAGGGCCTGGAAGGCAGCAGCCATGCTCAGGAGGACAGGAGGTGAGAAGGGGGCTGGTGTCCTCACTGCCCCCTAGCCCCCTGATGGCTTGGGCAAGGCAGGGGCAGCATCTCCTTTCAGCAGGGCCTCCAGGCCTTCAATCAGAGTGACCGTGAGTGAAGATGACACTTGTTCCCATCTGCTGTGGGCTGAATTGTTTGCTCTCAAACCCATATGTTGAAGCCCTAACCCCCAATGTGACTGTGTTTGGAGATGGGGCCTCTAAGGTGGTAATTAAGTTAAAATGAGGTCATATGTATGGGCTCCAATCCAATATGACTAGTGTCCTCATAAGAAGTGGAGATTAGGACACAGACACCCACAAAGAGAAGACCGTGTGAAGACACAGGGAGAATATGTCCATCTACAAGCCAAGGAGAGAGGCCTCAGGAGAAACTAGCTTGCTGACACCTTGATCTCAGAATTCCATCCTCCAGGACTATGAAGAAATAAGTTTCTGTTGTTTAAGCTGTCCATCCTGTGGTATTTGTTATACAGCCTGAGCTGACTAATGCACCATCTAACTCCTGAGTGCAAATGGTTCCCAAGCTCTCAGCCATGACTGGATCCTAAGAGCCCAACACGCACACATGTGATATTTGGCATTCAACTGCTAGCTGCTCTCAGTGGCCTATGGACCCAACTGAGCTCTACCAGTCCTGGTCTCAGGGAAGGCGACAGCTCTAGGAGCACTGTCTGTCAAGGCTTCTGGGGTCTTGTGTCTGGAAGGCTCACCAGACCCAGCCCACCCACCTCTGTGCTCTGCTTGGGCTCCAAGGGCTCCTCGAGGCTGGGGCTCGAGGGGGCCACCGGCTGGGTCAGGAAACACTCTCGGCAGACACGGCTCTGCCTGCCGTTCTCGGCCTTGAACTCGGAGCACTTCCCACAGATGACCTGCAAGACAAGGGCACCTGTGACCCCAATGCCCAGGGACAGAAGACTATCCAGAAGGAGGCTGGAAGGAGAGGTGTAACGGCATGTGGAGGGGAAGGGCTTGTCTGTGAGCCATGGGAGTCGGGAGCCTTGTCCACAGGGCAGAGACCCCAAGTCTGTCCCCTGCTGGGCCTCCAGGACCTGACTTCTTGCTCAGAAGGTCCAGGATCCAGGGGTCTGTGGGCATGGAAAGAAGATTGGGAGGAGGAACTAAGCACATGGAGGCCCCAGCAGCTGGACTCCTCCCACCTGGACTCACCGCCCCGCACAACTTGCAGTGGTGCTTCCTTTTGGTGATGGAGTTGAAGGTCTCACCACAGCTGCTGCAGCCCTGCTTCTCCTTGTCACGTCGGGTCTTAGAGGACCCTCTCCTGGGCTCAAGCTGTGGGAGGCAAATGGCTGCAGTCAGCTTCCCAGCGCATGTGGAGTGGCAGCTGTGCGATACACAGGCAATGCACATGCAGGGCAAGAAAGCCGGACGTGCAGAAGGGAATTAAGCAGGAGCCACACTGGCCGTGGCCCCCTGCCCAGCCTCACTCCCCAGAAGCTGCCCTGCTGTCACACAGGGTGAGATTCCAAGGGGAACAGGAACTCAATGCTTGGAATGACTTGTCCCACCACGGAGGTCAGTGACTTTGCGTGTCTGCAAAGATAACAACCGGAACCCACACTGGGGGAAACGGTGGCTGCTCTGCACAGGAGCCCAGACGCCAAGGACTGGGGTGTCTGCACCCAGCATCCAGCCAGGTGGCCTTTGCTTCCATGCTCTGTCCCTCATTGGACCCCAGAGCATGGTGCTTGCTCCATGCCAGGCACTCAGGGGTGCGCAGTTGCCCACCCAACACGTGCGAGAGCACTCTCCTGGTGTAGGAGCAGGGTCAGGGGCTGGACTCCCCTCTCTATCTCCTCCGATGCTGCCTGAATTTCCCACAAAAGAGGGCAGTGATGAGTCCTTTCAGCAAGACAACGGGAAGTCATGAAACATGGTGTGTGTTCAGAGAGGTTAGAAGATCTTTAAGACTAGTCAAAGAACACACTATAAAATGCTTTTACTTCTTTTTTGTTTGTTTGTTTGTTTTCTTTTACGTTTAAACAAGCTGTTTTGTGTAAGGTTTCTCAGAAAGTTTTACAAAAACCACATCAAACTCCTTGGAGCAAAGAGGAATTGGAGAGTGGCAGGCAGCAGTGGGAGAGAGGTTTTCATTTTATTCTATCACTTTACTTTTTTTTTAAAAAAAGTATTTATTCCTTTTTTAGTTAAACATATTTACAAATTTTAAAAAATCTGATGCAGTCTAAAACTAAGGAACAGGTATATAAATCATACATGGGAGGTAGATGTCAAGGCGACATGTTGGAAGACTGTTTAAAGGTGTCAAGTTATATTGCTAAGGGAAACAAGCAAGTTGCAAAATAACGTACAGTAGCGTATAATGTTTATACCAAAAAAAGTACGTGCATGAAAAAAAGACTGGAAGGAAGCACACCCTGATGATCTTATTGCCTGTTTGGGGTAGAGTTACTCTTATCTGACTCTCTTATCTGGATTTTCTCAAGTGTTCACCGAGAACAGCTTGTGAAAGAGGAAGAAAACCAATAGACACGTAGAAAAGCAAACCAGCCACTTGCTGACCAGCCCCCCTAACCGCCCCCACCTCCTGCCTCACATTCCCATTGAGGACTGTGTTCCCTCTGCACTGTGGACAGCGGTTTGAGAGCTGGGTGAGGGAACCTATGTGGTCTGCTCTGGCTGCCTACCCCTGGCCATAGTGACATCAGTTGTGTCCAGGACACCCCGATGCAAGGGCTTGGGAGGTGAGCAGGAGGCAGGAGGGAGTGAAGGTGGGAGTGGGCACCGACCATGCAGGGTGAGGCTGGGGTGGGGGCTCAGTAGCGCTGTCTGATTAGGTTTCCCTATATGATTAGGAGTGGTGCAAGTTGGGGGACAGCTCCCAGGCCCTTGCCCTGCCCCTCATCAGCCATGAGACCCTGCACAAGTCACTTCTCCTCTCCAAGCTTGGTTTCCTCATCTGTAAAGTGGGGTGAGGAACCGCCCCTGGCCCTGAACCCCGTCACAGTACAAGAATCCTGACTGGTTTTGCTGATTGCCCTTACATGTAACCATGGCTCTCAGGAAATGCCCCATCGTTCGATGAAACAGCTTTCTAGCTTTGAACCGCCCCAGCCCCTTAGCATTTCCTCTCTGTGTGGGTAGGGGGCGCTGGGGTCCCAGCAGAAAACACAGTCAATTCACCACAAACTTAAGATTTTAAGAAATGTCACAGATATGTATCAAATTCCCCAGGATGTCAGAGCTAGAATGGCTACTGGAAGTGCTTGTCTCAACCTCTCCCCTGCACAGATGGGGAAACTGAGGCCCAGAGACACTTTTTCTGTTTAAAAGAGAAACACTTAAAATAAGTTTAACATTAGTGTTTCTGAGCAGAATAAAATGAGGTCTGAGATTTGTTTTAAAATATTCCAGAAGAAAGAAGAGTATGTGGGGGTGGGGTGAGGATAGGGGTGGAAAGACAGATAAAACATGAACAGCACAAAGTTGAAGCTGCTCCAGGCTGGTGTGGGGGTCTCGCTGTCTGTTATTTCTACTTGTGTGTGTCCAAAACTTCCCTAATAAAAATTTGAACAAAATAAGCTAAAAAATATGTTTAATATAAACTCTGCAAGTTTAAGGAGAAAGAGATGCACTGGTTGGGGGTGAGGGGGACAGAAGGGAGGGACTTGGGCATTGGAGGCTGTTCCGGGTTGAATTGTGTCCCCCAAAAGTCACAGTTTGCAGTTCTAACCCCCAGCACCTCGGAATGTGACTGTATTTGGAGAGAGGGCCTTTAAAGAGGTGATTAAGGTAAAATGAGGTCACTAGGGTGGGCCTTAATCCAATATAACTGGTGTCCTTATAAGAAGAGGAGATTAGGACATGGACACACACAGAGGCAAGACTATGTGAGGACACAGGGAGAAGATGGCTATCTACATGCCAAGGAGAGATGCCTGTGAACAAAAAAAGAACAAAGAGTGCCACTCAGCATCCAGTTATATAAGGGTTAAGATGCAACCACTGCAGTCACCCACGACAGTGCACCCTGGAGGGAATTCAGGATGCAAAAACAAGATGAGGCATTCTGTGTGTTGGAGAAACAGGCCCCGAGATAGATGCACATCTCAGAAAGAATTTCAGTGACTCCAGATTCTTGCATCTTCCCGTGCAGAGAAAAACACTTAAAAGTATTAACTTGAGATATCTGTTCTTTGTGATATAGCAGGAATCTTTTACCAAAATGTATGCTTGACTACATGTATTTCCTAGCCAAAAAATTCCTACATATACTGGCTCCTCCCCTCCCTCTTACAAGCAGTTCCTCAGAGCTGTCTCCCAGGCTATAGTCCTCAGTAAGATCCTGAATAAAACTTAAACTCAACTCTTAAGTTGTGTGTTTTTCTTTAAGTCGACAGGCCTCAGGAGAAACCAGCCCTACCAACACCTTGATCCTGGACTTCCAGCCTTCAGAACTGTTAGAGAATAAGTGTCTGTGGCACTTTGTTAAGTAGCCTGAGCACACTATTCTGGCCTATGCTTCCCAGCTCTGCTGCCTCTGCTCATAGACCCCACTGTGGGCCCCACCACTGTGAGGCCAGTGCTGGCCCCCTGGTACGAGGAGCCCTGGGACCAGCTGGTGCCTCTGAGGGTGATAGGGACATTTGCTCTGCCCAAGACCCCATCCCCCTCCTCCTCCATCTCATGACCCCTGACCCCATGGACACTGGGTGTAAGAAAACCTTGGGCCCCCTCTCAGTTTATTCCATGCAGCTCAGGACCACAGAGCCCTGTGGGTGGAAAATGGGTGGCACAGACCCGACAAGCAATACTGACGCTCCCCACAGCCACGTGCCTTACTGGAGGCCACCCCTGTCACCCGACCTTGGCTGCCAGCCACACTCTAGCCCTGAGGCACATCTGTCTGCCCCACTCAGGGCTCCTTCCCTTGAGACCATCTCTCAGGACTGCTGGGGCTCAGACATGAGAAGAGAGGGGAGGGGCCATCCCTGGGTCTGCCGTGGCCCAGGAGCCTCAGCCCTCTACCAACCTTCATGGTGACCCTGCCATGCCTGTTTTCCAGGTGAGGACACCAAGGGCACTCGAAGTGGGAGTGGTCAGCGGCAGGGTGGCTGGATCCGCTGTTTTGCCTTCAAGCACTTACATGTGCTGCAGAACCTTGGCTCTCCAGACCCTACGAACAGCGCTGCACAACTGCTGAGAACACAGGGAGGCCATGGGGGCTACTGGGGCATCCCTGAGGGGCAGGGCTGCCCACGAGATGGAGGAGAGGCTGTAGCGGGCCAGGGGTATGTGGCCAAGAGCTCAGCTCCTGAAGGTCAGCAGGGACCCCGTCCTGGCCAGAGGGACCAGAGGGCAGTTCCTAGAGCCGGGCATCTTGGTGCTGGGGCTTGGAAGAGCGACCCATCCTCGCTTCCTTTTTTAGGCTGCAGTTCGGTGATCAGACAGGGTCTGAGTACCAGCTTTCTTGGCTGGGTACCAGCTTCCTCGGTGCTGAAGACTGTGAGCCACCATGGCCCACGCTTGATGCGGCTCCCCCAGGCAGTTCCCGACACCGAGGGCTGGTGACCAGGTGGCTGAGGTGAGCCCACCTGCATCGTTGAGGACAGGTCTTCCTGGCCAACCATACTTCCTTTTTGGATGAGGATATAGAATAAGTCAACCAAAGGGAGGGGCTCAGATTTTCTCTTTGGATGTGGAGACATTGGAAAGGCCTGGGCCAAGTCTAACCAGGGAGGTGTGGAACCGTGGCTTCCCCAGTAACAGCCAAGCAACTTCACCCAAAGCGCTCCAAATGCACAAGCGTGGGCCTGGGAGGTCTGTGCTGAGGGCCTGTTTTATTCAGCATTTTCTCTTCAGCAGATTCACTTACAAAGCAGGGAAGCAGGAGGATAATTCAGGTAAGAATCGGGTCCCAAACAGTGGCCCTGACAACCAGCCTCAGAAGATGGAGCCACACAGTTATAATTGGTCCTAAAGGGTGTGGACATAGGCCTGGGTCTTAGGCCCGGCCCTGTGGCGGGTGCAGCCCAGGCCCTCTGCCCTTCACAGGCAGCCCTGTCCTGGGCTTGGGGTGGAAGGGCGGCACTAAGTTTGTGCATGCTGAGTGACGGGTGGCAGGGGTGGGGCCTTTCACGGCATCGCAGAAGGGTCCATGTGTTGCCATGGTGGGTCTGGAGCCCAGGGAGGCCTTTTGGACTCTGACATTTCTGTGCTTCCGTGAAGAGAGATGCAACTTTTGCAGAACGGGGAAGTTTTTGGATTCTGCAAGGCCCCCTTGCAAAACTTCCTGGTTTGGGTTTAGCTTTTCTTAGGAAAGAGGGCCTTGTGGGAACTGTGCGTCTGAGGACAACACCAGGAAATCAAATGAGCACACCAAGAGTGAGTTTACATTTCCTCTCCAAAAGCTTACATCTGGCATGTTGTAGCAAAGATCACTCTTTCTAGTGCCAGAATTAAAACCCACTTTGGGGTACTTTCCACAAATATCCACTGAGCACATCTCGGACTCACCCTGTATGGCAGGAGCTTCACTGAGCTGCCCTCCTGGGTCCACCAAAACCTGTGCTCATCAGAAACACAAATGAGGAAAACCATGGCTGGGCCATGTGTGCCGGGGCCGGAGCAGCAAGTCTGTTGCTGACAAGTGTTTGTCTGTTGTAGGGCCTGGGCCTGGCTTGGGGTGGATAAAGGGACTGCGACGAGGAGGCCTGAACTTGAATTGTGATCCCGAGCATCTGGCAAGTCAAAGATGCTGCAGAGCCCTTGGAAGGCTGAGCCCCTGGGTAGAAGAAGGTGGGGTGGCCTGCACGTCCACTGGCTGAGCGTCGCCATCGATGCCCAGCGAGTCTGCAGCCTGGCCTGGGCAGACCCCTGGACTGGGCTGAAGCCCTGAGCCTCAGGGGCTCTCAGTTACCTTTTCACCTGTCAAAGGAGTTGGGCAACCAATCGGAGGGGCACCTGAGTGGCCAACAGACACCTGACACAGCTTCTCCCTCTCTTCTCCCCACCCAAGGGAAGGTAAGGGTAGAGGGGGAGGAGTTGCCCAAGGCTTCATGTCAGGACCCACTCCACGTGTTAAAACATTAAACATGTGACCTTCAGGTCCCTTCCAGCTAGAACATTCTCTGATGGGCACTGCCTGTCATGTGTGCCAGCCCCACCTCCTGCTCCTCTCTCTCTGCCTTGGCACTGGATCTTCCTCAGCCCTGTCTCCCTGACCACACAGCCCGCAGCCACTTCCACTTTTCCCTGCATCCACGGACTGAGGCCTGCCTGTGGACTCACCCTACAAAGAATGGGGGTTGCTCACGGCCCTTGATGCCTTCCGGCCTGCCCCAGGCCAAGGGTCGGATAGCAGAGGGCCCTGCAGGGGGTCCAGCTCAGCTCCCCTGCAGAGGCAGGGAGAAGCAATGCTTCATGCAAAGGGCCATCATGGAGGTTGTCAGAAACCCTGGCCAAGGGACCCTGGAGCTGATTGGAAAGCTGCAGAGGCCCCATCTGTCACTTTTCTCTGGGCAGTTAGTTACACAGATGAAGCTTGAGTGTGCAAGCTGCTTTTTATGACATTCCTAGACGTTCCAGAAAGGAGCCCAATAGCACACTGCCAGCCTCACACGCACAGTTTGGTGATTCAGAAAGCTGATGGTGGGTTGCTTCATGTGAGAAACACTTGTCGGGGACTCTAGGGTCAGCCGCAAGGGCTTCACAGATGAGGCCTTGGGGCAGAGTAGGCATAATTGAGGCATTCTGCACAGAGGGGATAGCAGGTGCAAAGGCCCTGGGACACGGCCAAGTGAGGGAGGCCAGGGCATGGTGGGGGAGGGTGGGCTGGAAGGAAGGCAAGGCCAGACAGAGCCACAATGCAGGAAGCCCCTCAGGGAGTTTGAGGGGCTGTGACAAGACCATCTCTCCCCTGCTGATAGTGCTGCTTTCAGATTTCCTGACTCTGAGTTCAAACAAATTAGCACAGGCTCCCTTTGGTTCTCGCAGTGCCACCATGTGGCAGCAGTAGCACTCAAATAAGGGGGTTCCCTCCTCTCACTTGGTCCCTGAAGCCCATGATGCCCTAGAAATGCTCCATCCCTCCCTGGGAGCCCAAAAACTTCTCAAGGTTTTCCCAGTGCTGGCAGTCAGAGACACGTCGGGTCAGGGGTCGTGTGGTGACCTGGCAAAGCTTCTGCTCTTGTAACAGAGCAGGGGACTGGGGCATCTGGGCACATCTGTTCTGGGGCCTCAGCAGGGGTTCAATGCTACCCAGCAGCATGGATCGTGTGGGAGGAGGGGACTAGTTTTCTTACTAAAAATCTAAGTCAGGACAGGAACACTTACTCCCCATGATGAGCTAGACATCCGTCCCTCCCTCTGCTGCTGTCCCAGGAAAGTCAAGTCCCACCACAAGGCCTTTGAGCCAAAGGCCAGGTCTCCTCACCTATCAAGCCCATTTCCTCTTCCTAAAATAGGCTGACCCTAACAAGTGCCAACCCAGAATGGCTGTGATGACCAGCAGGGTGGCCCTTGTAGCCAGAAAAGAAGGAGCTCTGCAAGTTGGTGCTAAATTCAGGCAGACTTTGCTGTCCAACTGGGGAGCACCTGCCACCAAGGGAGTGCTGGCCCAGATGAGGGATGTGAGATAGAGAAGTGGGGGGGAGGGAAGGAGAGGCAGGCACAGTGGAGAGAATGTGGGGGCAGTACCGACCCACCCATGGAAGAAGTTCCCCTTTAGGAGCAAACCCCCTGATAGGGGTCAGGCTGGGGCTCAGGCCTCCACTCATTCCTTCTGAACCTGGAAAACTGAGGGATAGGGCAAAGCAAGGATGCCCAGGAGAATCCCCTCTCAGGATGCAGGGTACAGCACCTCCTTGGTAGTCTAGGCTTATAATTGTCATCAGACTTCACGACTATTAGGCCCAGTGGTTAATAATGATGCTTCCCTGTACTGGATACTCACTGCATGCAAGGCGCACACATTTACCCTGTTACTAATCTCCCAAACTGACAGAGCAGGAGGGACTCGGGCATAGTCCCGTGGCCTGGCCCTGTCAGGGTGGGGACATGGACACAGGCTATCTGACCCTGGACCATGCCTTCTCCGCCCACATTGACTGAGCCTCCTGAGGGCCAGGTACCGCATTGATCCACATTTCATCCAGGCATACTTTACCTGTGGTAAAGAGCACAAGTCTTCAGAAGAACTCAGCTGTGTAACCTTCACCCACCCAAGGAAATGGACATTTGGGTCCCAGCGGGCTTGCCCCAACCCTCCACCAACAGGCCCCAGGGGCCATCAGTGTGAGGACCCAGGTCACATGGAAGGGGGAGGCTAAACCCTCACCCTCAGGTCACCCTGGTCTGACTCCAACTTCCACCTCCCACCCCTGTCAAAGCTAGGGGGGGTCACTCACCCCTGCAGCACCCCCTCCATCAGTAGCTACCACTGCAGGCACCTCTGAGTTGGCGCTCACCATCTGGAGGGGACAAAGACAGCTGGCATGAGCAGAGGTTCCGTGGCCACATGCTGACATCCAATGCAGTGTTGGAATGCCACCATTCCTTCTGTCTGGTCACAGGGTCAGGAGGAAGACTGTCGGGGCCTAGTGTCTGCTATGACTTTGGGAATCTGTCCTCCCTGGCCTGAAGGCATCTCAGAAGAGTTATCATTTCCCAGCTGGGGTGGAGGGCGGTGGGCAGGTATGAACCTCCTTGAGGCCCACCAGGCCTAGCCAGCTGCATCACACCATGTGAGGTGGCCCTGGCCTCTAGCTCTTTCCTCAGGCATCTGTGGAGAGCTCGGTGCCCTGCCTTCTACGGTCAGGCTCTGTCTCTGCACCAACTTTAATGGCAGGTATGGGGTGGGGCGGGGGGTTCTGTTTCCAGGTCACCTCTTTTCAAGGTAGGGGACAGTACGTTCCCTGCCCGGGACGAAAATAGTCCAGAAAGCGGACAAAATGGAGATTTGATGCAAATATTAAGTGGATAATGAGGTGGCCTGTGGGCCACAGACCAGTGAGACCACAGGGAGGGCCAACCAGGCCTGGTGTCTGGGACTCAGGGCTGCTCAGCCAGGCTGGGCTGGGTATCCCTTAGCTTCAGGGATGTCCCTGAGGCATGGAGTGAGGGACCCTCACTGTGAAGTCATGTTTGGTTGTACCCAGACAGAGGGAATGGCCAAGGCCTAGGGTGGACCCATCTGGCCCTGGGTGGGGATCCTTCTTCCTGGCTCCCCCCAGGCCTGGGGACAGCTTCCCATGGGGAGCAAGCTACCCCTGCTGATAAGATCACAGCCCCTAGGTGCATGTGATAGGACAATGCCTCATGTAGCAGCTTTATCCAGGCCTGTCCTTCCCTCCCTCCTGTCCAAGCGCTGACCACCCCAGCTACGAGGTACAGGGGTCCCCACATGCATGCTCAATAAAGGTGGGCATGAGGAGAGAATGAGGACCAGCTTCCCTCCCAGACACCAGTCCTTGTGCAAAGGGCCTGGGTCACCCCAGGGACACTGGCACTCACAGGCGGGTCTGGAGTGAGGGAGGAATCCTCATCCTGGCCGAAGGAGCCACTGAAGGCCTTGAAAGTCTGGCTGTTCTGCTTGTGCTTCTCAATGGTGGCCTCAATGACCTGAAACAAAACCACAAAGAACAAGGGCCCTCAGAGAGCATTCCAGGAGGGTGAGGACAAGGGTCCTGTGGTCATTGCGTTTTCCCCTGACCAACAGCCTCACATGTCCTCTGAGATGAGGAAACAAGGCTCAGGGATGTGATCAGTGACTGACCAGGTCCCCATTCCAATCTCCATGGGTCCCAGAGCCACCCCACATGCAGTACTCCAAGCCAAGAGCAGACGCTCTCGGAACATTTTATATGGATTCGAGGCCATGTTTCCATTTCCTGCAACAGCATTCCCATCTAATATCTGTTTCAATTTCCTTTTTCTCTTCTCACTCAGATTTCTGTCTTACGAATTTTGGGAGCCACAAATCACTAATGGTTAGCGTTTGGCCTGGTGGTGGTCTGCCAACCTCAGTCACTGCCTTGGCCTCCGCTCTGCCGTGGCCCTCCTGACCTGTGCCCCTACCATGGCTGGTTCTGAGCTGAGCCTGCTCTGGCTGCCCCAGGACGCTGCCTGGCCTGTCTCTGGAAGCACAGGCTCCGTCCTGGGAGTCAAGCTGCTCGTCCTGCAAGACCCACTGCTCCTGCCAGCCATGGAGAGAAGGACAACATGGACCCACCTTGGAGCTGCCAGACAGTGGAGATCCTCCCCAGGGTGAGGGCACCTCCCTGCATGCCCACCTCCAGGCCTTTATGTTTATTTGTTTACTGGGGAGCCCCAAATAAGACAATGGAGTCAAAGGTTTGTGGAGTCTGAAGGTGCTTATAAACTTGGTCACCCCATCACTTCAAGGTGGATAGATGGGTGGGTAATACCTGGGGGGACACGGGGCCATCCCATCCCTTGCTCCAACATGAAATGGCCATACCGCTCAAGAATTTGGTCATTTGGTTACTTTAAAACTTTAGGAGTTTCACCTGAATCCATTCTTTCTTTTCCTCTTCTGTCCTATAAAAGCCAAAAGAGTATTTTATTCATTTAGTCTTGGATACTGACTGTAAACCACCTGATTCCTCTCAGCCCTGCAGTACATGCCTGCGCTGCTCACTGCCTGGAAGTGCAACTCAAGGCTTGGGAGAGTGGTCCCAAAGGCTCTGGAACGCTGTGGCCAGTATCACCAGGTGCAGTCAGGTGAGGTTAAGTGTGGCCTTGTGGGTGCAGGTGGGGTCAGGTGTGGCCAGATGAAGTCAGATGTGGCTAGATGTGGTAAGCTTGGTATGCAGAGCCCTCTGCAAGGGATGTAAATCAACACTTCCCTGGGCCACAATGGGTCATTGCAAAGATCTCACATCATTGGCGGAAGTGAGAGATGGGCTCTCCCAAGCCCTGCCACAAGTCACGCACCATCTTACAGGGTAGTGTGACAATAGCCACCAAAATTTAAAGTGGACATGCTACCCTTTGGCCAGCAATTTTACTTCAGGAATCTACCAGATGGACGTAACGACACATATGTACAAAACTTGGTTCATGGACACTGCTTGCAGCACCATTTGCAACAGCAAGACCCCAGAGGACCTAGGTGCCCGTCAGTGGGAACCAGCCAATGATCATATTGGAAAATCATGCTGCTTTAGAAAATGGTGCTCATATATGGGATGATTTCTGATAAATTAAATGAAAAAAGCAAGATGCAGAACAGACTAGATAGAAAATGGTCATCTGTGATTTAAAAAATAGATACAGGGCTTCCCTGGTGGTGCAGGGGTTAACAATCTGCCTGCCAATGCAGGAGACAAGGATTCGAGGCCTGGTCCGGGAAGATCCCACATGCCATGGAGCAACTAGGCCCGTGCGCCACAACTACTGAGCCTGCGTTCTAGAGCCTGCGAGCCACAACTACTGAGCCCGCGTGCCACAACTACTGAAGCCCAGGCACCCTAGAGCCCGTGCTCTGCAACAAGAGAAGCCACCACAATGAAAAGCCTGCGCACCACAATGAAGAGTAGCCCCTGCTCGCTGCAACTAGAGAAAGCCCAGAGCAGCAACAAAGACCCAATGCAGCCAAAAATAAATAAATAAATAAATAAATTTATTAAAAAAATAAATAAACAAAATAAAAAATAGATACATATGTATGGGGACAGAAATTCCGGAAGGATACTTCAGAGATGGTTAAGAATGTCTCCTGGAGGTGGGGAACAGGGGGTGGGCAGAGGCTTAATTTTCATTGACTTCCCCTTAGTACTGTTACATTTTAAACCACAAATAAGTGAGTAAAATGAATAAAAACACATCGAAAGTTTATCCAGTTTAGAAAAGGAAGCCATCTGCTAAAATTTCAGGTCAAACACATTCACACAGCAGCAGACACCAAGGCAGCTGAAACCTACCGAGTTTGTAGCTCCAGGGACCTTTTCTTTCCAGTTATGATGAATGTGTGGGCTGCATTTGACTTGACGACATCCTGCACCTGAAGGCATACAACAAAGGACAAAACAAAAACAGTAGGTCACTTTTAGCAGGTCCTGAACTGTGGACTCACACTCTCAGACTTGGAGGTCTTTCCCTGAGAAGGGGGGCGCAGAGGTGACCCAGTGAGTCTGCAGGGAAGTGCTCGGCTTAGGGTCATGGTTGCTGTGGGCCACTCCATGAGTCAGTCCGTGGTGGAGGGTGGACCACCGACCTGCTCAGGCAGGGCTAGGACCACTCATCCACTGTTCTTGGAACTGTGCCGGCCAAATCTGCCTGCTCTCAGGGCTTCCCAGGAAGTCAGCCCCAGTGCCTTTCCCCACAAAGGTACCCACAGGCACTCCCGACACAGGGATGGGAATCTTAGGAGAAGAGCCAGGAGGATCTCCACTACTCTGCCGGGGTTTCTGAGGCCCCATGGGCAGGTACCTTGGATCTGCAGGTGTCTGCAACAGGGAGCCTTCCCTCATCCCCTTGACACCGCACTCCCACAGCCCTTAGCTGGATGTGGCCCACAGGCTGGCCACTGTCAGAGGGAATTTTTTGTATCACTAATGCAACCCTTCACTTTTTAGAGTAACTAAATACTTTGATTTAGCCAGTATTTTTGGAGTGCCCGTTAATTCAAAGCACTCCCCCACAGGAGAGGGGGACTGACTCCAGCTCCAGCAGCCCCACAGCACGAGACATCGATGGACTCAAGGAATAGGGACAGCAGGGACAACAGGTCATCTGGACCTTGGGTACAAGTGCCTGCAGAACCTCATCTGGGCTCCAAATTGGTGCAGGAGTGGAGAGAGCATGGGACCAAGGACCAGGGAACAGGCAGGATGGGCACCCCATCTGCATTCACCCCAAGTTTCCCTTAGAGTCTGTAAATGGGGTCCTTAGGGCTGACTTCACAGGGGACGGGAGACGACCCAGGTCCTGGCATTGTCCTTCATCCTGCCAACATGAAGCCAGCAGCGCACTGGCAGGTAGGCCAAGTGGAGGGACAGGGGATCCTGCCCATTCAGCCCAGGATGCTAGGCCAAGGCGCCCTCAGAGATGTTCCCCCACGCCTGGGTCAGGATAGAAGCAAGGCCCAGAGAAGCAGGCAGGCAACCAGTTGCACAGCAGTGAGTGCTTTGGTGGCTAAAGCGCTGTGTCCCTACATCTGCTCTGTGCTTTCCCAGGGGAACAGATTGGTGGGAGGGGCTCACCCACCTGGAGGCCAGAAATGTCCATCTTCTCCCGGACACTGAACTTCTGGCCCATGAGCCGCAGTTTGGGCACACAGTAAAGGATCATGCTGTTGAACTGCGATAATGACGGGCAGGTATGGGGTGAGGGGCGGTTGACTCCACAGAGGAACACCCAAGGGAGGAGGTGGGGCGTGGCTCTGGCAGGAGTGGGCAGGGCTAGGCGGGGCTGGGCTGAATGTGGGCGTGGTGAGGGCACGCTGGGGGTTGGACTCGGGGAGTGGCTTAGCGGTGGGGCATGGCTCTGCAGCAGGTAGGGCCTGGGTCGGGTGAGGGTGTGGCTGAGTGGCTGGGTCGGCCCGGGCTCTGCACCTGGGCTGGGTGTGGCGTGGCAGGGGCGTGGTTCTGCAGCTGGGCTGGGCAGGACTGGGCAGGGCTGGGTGTGACCCGATGGGGGCTCACCAGGAAGAGGTGGCGGTCCTGGGTCGTGCCATTCTTGGCTGATAGCTTCTGGATGTGGCCCTCCTTGATCAGCTCGTTCGCAGGGTTGACGATGTCCTCCTCCCCACCCAGTCTCTCGTACACCTCCAAGAGCTTGTGCATTTTCTCCTGAGAGAGACACGGGGCTCAGGCAGCTGCACAACCACAGGGATTGGAGGCCTGCCAGGGCTGGGGACCCAGAGATGTGTGGAACCCTGCCCTGCAAGTGTGGTCCAGAACCAAGATGGGACCACGATCCTGCTGACAATGGTGGGAGGGAAAACACAGGCCTTGAAGAAGAGAGGTTCACCTTGCAGAGAGTAATAAATAATAACAACAGCTAGCACCATTGCTATGTGCCACACCCTGTTCTAAACACAATGTGGGTATTAATTAATTTAATTCTAGCACCGGCCTTAAGAGGCAGATGCCATTACTATCCTCAATCTATAGACAGAGAAACTGAGGCACAGAGAAATCAAGTGAGTTGCTGGAGATGTTTCAGCTAGAGAACTGGGACTGGCTCTCTTAGCCTCCACAGTGAAGGGCATTGGGTCAGAGGAGATACGTTGGGCAGCTGCAGCTTTTGCCCTGGACAGTCATCCCCTCTTGTGGTAGCCTTACCTGGTTTTCTGCTCCACCCTCAGATGGCCCAGGGCCATGATGAGACCAGACCTCTGCCTATCCGCAGGTCATCTCCCTCTGTTCTCGAGACTGGTTGTGTGGTCATATGGCCAACCAGCACCCTTGTGGTGTGAGGGGAGAGGATAGGCAGCTCATTGCTCCAGCTCTGGGCCAAGAGGCCATAGGCCCTGACCAGGGGCTTGAGCCAGGAATGAAGGAGTGAACTCAGCAAAAGGCAGAGCTGAGCCTACAGGAACCTTAACCCAGCAACAAGGAGCATGGATCCACCATGCTAGAGCAGCCACTGCCCTTGAACCTGACCAATCTTAGCCTGTACTCCCTGGAAGCAGGCTGGTTTGGTAGCTCTTCTGCCTCTGGTATGGAAACAGGTGGTAGTTGTGGGCATGGGAGCAGGAGGGGGAGCCAGCATGGAGAGTGAGGAAGAGCAGGCAAGGCAGGACCAAAGGGCCTTGTGTGTACTGGGGGCTGGGTGTGCAGTGGGCATGTAGGAGAGCTTATGTGTGTACCTGTGAGGCAGTGGCAGGCCAGGAGGGTTCTGGACAGGGAGTGACAAAATAAGCAACCCATAGAAAGCTCTGAGTAGAGAAGTACGGATCAGAGACCAGGGAGACTGGAGGTGGGGAGGCTGGGGTGGTGGTCCAGGTTGAGGGGATTAGGGATGGACAGGTAGAAGCATGAAGAGGGTCCCATGAGCACACATTGATAAGCCTTCCCCTACACCTGACCAGAGCCCCCTGCCGGTCACAGAGGCCTCACCAGACTTGGAGCGAGTGGACATGCTATTGTGGGACAGGAGTCCACCCCATGCCCCTCAGAGATGTAGGCCCATGGGGGCTCCCCCAAAGGTCCATGGGCTCTGTGTGAGCTCATGACCACGGAGTTCCATGAAGCAGCTCTTTCTCCTCCATTAGATTTAGTCTTGGGGAGGAAAAAAAGGGGAAATTAGATAAAAAGGATCTAGAGTGAAATGTCACCTGTTTAGGTTGCCATGGGTGCCCCACTGTGGGCCTGACCTCAGGCCCATCTGGTCTGGGGGCTCCAGACCCAGTCCCGGGGACAGGCAGGTAATGAGGACACAGGACGTGGACCACACATAGCAAGAGCTGCCCCAAAACAGGCGGCCTGTCTCTCATTTCTCCCTTTTGAGAGATATGGGGTCAAAGAAATATTTCACTTTCTTTTTCCTCTCAAAAAACAACAGTGTCCTTGTGAAAGTAAATAGGTCTCAGGACTGAGGCAACCAGGGCTGGGTAGGGACTGTGGCGGCCTGGAGAGCCGGCCCACTTAGGGGGCACCTCGCCTCGTCCCAGGTTGCAGTGTGGGCCTGGGGTTTTCAGAGTTTTCCAGTAAAGCCAGGAATTTGGATTCTCCTGTGAAATGACCTGATCTCTAATTCTGGGCAAGGATTTAGAAATTCTTACACCATGTCCAGGCAGTGTGCAGGCCAAACAAGGGCCTGTGAAGACAGGGCCCACTGGGTCAAAAGGCATTGGTATGGGCTAGGAGGCCTCCCCATCGGCAGAGCCTATTACTCGGGGGCGTTAGATCAACAAGAGGACACCCTCTCCTCCACCTTCAGGCTGTATTTGGAGGTGGGGCCTTTGGTAGGTGATTAAGTTTAGATGAGGTCATGGTCATGGGGTGGGGGAGGGGTGGGGCATGATGAGATTAGAGCTCTATTAAGAGAGACACCAGAGAGCTTGCTCTCTCTTTTTGCCATGTGAGGACACAGCGAGAAGGTGGCTGTCTACAAGCCAGGAACCAAATCCGCCAGCACCGTGGTCTTGGACTTCCAGCCTCCGGAACGGTGAGAGTAAATGTCTGCTGTTTAAGCTGTCCAGTCTACAGTACTTTGTTAGAACAGCCCCAGCTGACAGACCTTCAGTGAGTGAATGAACAAACAAATGAATGATGCTAACACCAAGAGCTAACATTAAATTATGCCAGGTCCTGTTCTGAGCACTTTATGTAGAGTGATTTAATCCCCACAACAGCCCAATGAGACAGATTCTGTCAGTGACCTCATTTTACAGATGGAGAAACTGAGGCATGGAGCGCTATATAACTTACCAGCAATCACCAAGCTACTAAGGGACAGGCCTGTCTGGCTCTCAGTGGAGCCTCTGTGTTCCTGGGGGACAGGTGGGTGAGTATGCATGCTGACAGTGCCTGGCCCACCCTGTGCCCTCCCTGCCCCAAACTAATGGTCCCTTGGGCATCTTCCAGGGTCGCCCACACTCACCGTTTTCCGAATGGCAGCGTTGGAGTGGTTGGCAGCTGTGGAGATGAGCTCCAAGGATCCTGCAGGAAGAAGACAGGGTCAAGCTGCAGGGCGCCTGGTGACTCCACCCAGGTAGTCGCCCCACGAGGCTTAGTGTCAGGTTCTGCCCTGCTCCTGCCCTTTCCCACGGCTGTACCAGGCTGCTCATGAGACCTGGCCCTGGGTGTGGGGGTGCAACCCTGCAGACGCATCCCATTTGCTGGGGGTTCGCCAGGGCTGGCATGCCACTCCCCTGTGCATACCTTGCCCCATGCTGCCCGCCAGCTGCTGCCCATGCACCAGGAGCAGCCTTGCCAGCCCCATAAGGTCCTCCGTGGGGCCTAAGCTCTGCCAACACTTAGCAGCCCCCTCCACAGAACCATCATCCACCCCTCACACTACAGTGGGGGCAGGGGCGGTTTTCCCTTACACTCAGACTCTCGGTCACCTCCTTGTTTAGGGGTCACTTGGAGCTCTCTCCGTCTCTCTGTCTCTATCTGTCTCTCTGTCTCTATCTCTTTGTCTCTCTCTTTCTGTCTCTGACTCTCTGTCTCTCTCAATGTGGGTTTTCAGCAGGGGCCCCAGCTCCCACTGCCCAGGAGCTCCTCAGCCTGTGGCCGGCTTGGCTCACTCTCTGCATCCTTCCAGTCTGGGGCATCCTCTGGGAGCCTCTTCAGATAGTCCTTGAGCAGCAGCTCATAGCGGGGGACCCTCTGCACGGGCTCCAGCATATGGTGCTGCAGCGTCAGGTTTCCGCACATCTCCTGCTTCTGTGGGGGAGATAGAGGCAGTGTGGGGCACTCATGGACACACGTGTGGATCCCCCAGGAGGCTGCCTGGAGTACTGTACCCAACTGACTGCAGACCACATCTTACAGCAGAGGAAACTGAGGCTTGGAGAGGTTGAACGATGGAGTAAGGAGCTGGACCCAAGGCAGGGCTGCTCTAGACCTAGCGCTGGCCTTTTTATACACATCCTCATTGGAGACTATCTGTGGGGACAGCTGGGAGGGCCCAGACATAAGTGAGGGGGTGAGCGTGCAAGGAGTGCAGGCAAAAGGGGAGAAGGAAACACTCTGATAGTATCAGAGCTATCCTCTCTGGGGAGGGACAGGGATGCTGAGAGATGCAGGGGGATCTAGGACGCTACGCTGAGAAATCATGGGTGACCTGATTACAGTGGGATCTGGGGAAAACCCAGAAAGTTATCAAGGGGCCACCCCAAATCCGAGCCTGGCCTCCAAACCCTCAGCACAGAGGGACTCTGTGTCCATTAACCTTTCAGGGTACAGTGAGGAATGTAGGTGCACGTATGCATGTGTGAACACATGTGTATGTACACATATGCACGTGCCTATGTATTACGTGTGTGCATGTATGCATGTATGTGCATGTGGCACATACTTAAAATATTTTTTAAAGAATTACTTTATTTAAAATTGGTGAATGTGGTTAATTAAAACCCCAAAATTTTGTATGGAAAACAAAATCATACATAAAGTTAAAAAATAAAACATCAATGGAGAAAAATAATTTGCAACACATTTGACAGTTAACAGCTGACATTCTTAACATATAAAAACCTCATGAATCAATAAGAAAAAGACCAACATGGCAGTAGACAACAGCAGCCAGAGGTGTGAACAGGCTGTTTGCAGAAAAAGAGAAAGAAAAGATCAATGCAACATTTTCCTAAGTGCTTCCACTAGCCATTGAGGGATGCTGTGGAGGGAGACCAGCATGTTTGGATCCAGGTCCTATTGAATAATAGTTTGTGATGACACAGATTGCACAAACTTTTTGAGCCATGATTTCCTCACACATGAAATGAGAATGATGATTTGTCTCTGGGAGTTATTTTAAGGATCAAAACATCAATAGAGCATCTGGACACATCCCACAATTTTACTTATTTTCTCCATGTTGAAACACAAACCCAGCACTGTGCCCGTGAAGCAGAGGTGGGACTGCCCTACCTGGATGCCTTGGACAATGTCCTTAAATACCGGTGAGCGCTGGGTCCAGGTGCTCACCAGCTCCACGGCCCGGTCAAAGTTCTTGACATATTCACCATACATCTTGAGGAATGGGGCCAGCTTCTGCAGGATGTCTCCAAGCCGGGGGTTTGTGTCCCTTTGTGGGGGAGTGAGATCGTCAGACAAACAGCTCCAGTGAAGGGCCAGCGTGGGCCAGGGACTTCACCAGGGAGCTATGGGACAATGGCCTGACTCCCAGCTCTGTGTGATGGTGGGCAAACTGGTCACCTTCCCTAAGCCTTACTTTCCTCCCCTGTATCACATGGGATGGAAAATAGTGTGTTACCTAGAGGATCATGTAAAGTACTTCAACCGTGCAGTCATAGAACGATTGCTCAAAACCAGGAGTTGCTAGTAATAATGGAATCGCTTTAATGATGAGCCACAGTTATCAAAAAGAATCAAGAAAACCCCATTATACTTCTTCTGTATGAGCAAAGATTAGGAACAATGGGGCAATCTAACTCTGGCAATGTCATGGGAAAGCAGCACTGTGTAATAATGAATGGTTTGGACAGGGATTTGGAAATAAATTTCAAGGAGCAGAAAATATATTAATAACCTTTGACCTTAGAACTGTGGGGGATTTATCCTAAAGAAATAATCAAAAAGAAGAAAAAAAGGCATATGCATAAAGTCATCCTCTGCAGCATTACTAGGAACGTGCACTCAAAGGCCCACCACCTGTGAAGACGGATGGACAAGCTGCTGGACTCTCGCACCATTATTATACAAGGAGTGTCTGTGTGCTGACAGTCTCTCCAGGGCCTTGAGGAGAAAACTCATATCTAGCAGGTGTGCACTGCATCAGCCAGAAAGCCAGTCTAGCCCTGAGCTTTAACCTCATGGCCTTGGACACAGTATAACCTGCTCTGCAGGTGGAGCATGTCTTTCTAAACATTTACAAATTGCCCTGGACCCTCGCTGAGCCTTGCAGGTGCAGGGACAACCCCCAGTCAAGCCCCCTGGCCTCTGTGTTCTCCCTGGCCTGGCTGCAGCTTGGAGAATGGCCTCTTCCCCTCTTACCACAGGAGAACCACACACTGGCTCAAGCCAGGCCAGTGAAGAGGGGAGACAGCAGAGACCCCAAAGCAAAGCTGCAGCAGCACCCAGAACAGAGGGGGAAGCACATAATGTGGAGAATGGCAAGCTGGGGGCCATGCCTGTAATGTTTTATTATCATTTCTTACAGCTGGGCAGTCCCTCTGCTACAAATGAATGGAAGCGGCAGAGGGACAGATGGACAGCCCTTTGGGGACACTGCTGAGGAAGAAAAACATCTCATTTTTTAAAGCAGAGGTGCAATATACACTAGGAGGGAAAATAAACCAATAAGCACTGTCTATTCACTGGTGTTTGCAGATGGCAAACCTCATTTAAATTCCACAAAGCCCTGAGCAGGTATTAAAGCCCCTTTAGTTTGCAGATGAAGAAGCTAAGACACTGAGAGAGCTTGGGGTCAGGGTTGGCCCAGGACCCTACAGAAAGAGAGCCCAGGGCACTATGAGACAGGCTCCCTAGGTGCCTCCTGGCTTTTGGGCATGCAAACCCCAGATTTAGAGGCTGCTTGGCAGAGAGTATTCAACAAAACCACTGCAATAGTGTCACAATGACCCTCAACCACTAAGGGCATTGGAGCCAAACTCCCTGGGAGATGCCAGCCCCTACACTTCCCGGGCACCATGAGCTGCACTTACCACTCATTCATGATCCGTGTCTGCAGCTCAGGCAGGAGGAACTGCCCGTGGAAGCAATAGATGGAGGAGATGTTAGAGAAGATGCCTGTGGTGACTTCCGAAGGGATCCCTGCTTCCATCAGTTGGGTGCAGAAAACCTGGGCACAGAAAAGCCCATGCAGTGGTCACTGAGTGTGGGTCACTGCAGATGGTTACGATCATGCTTCTGCTGCAGGTTTGGGAGCTCAAGAGAGGCTGCCATTGCCTTATGTTTTCTTAGTGAACCTTCCACTTCATCAAACTGGCTCAAAGAACCTTATGGTCTTAAAGCAAGCTTACTTATGGCTAAGAATTGGGGGTGAGGCAGGGACAGTCCCCTCTAGATAGGAACAGGCCATCTTTCTTCCATCTGCCTTTCAAGGGAAATGGATGGTCCTGATTTCCTTTCTTTGCTTTGTGAGCTACAAACAGAAGAAGCACCTGTCAAAACCCAGTTTCTGTTGGAGTTTTACTTCCTGTGCTCATAAACCCCACGTTGCCAGGTGGACAGGGAGAGCGCCACCCACTGTCCCAACTATTTATGCAGAAAGATGTCCAGAGGCCATTTACATGCTCAGATAATTTAACTGCCAAGAAGAAAAAAACCCCAAGGTGACTGGATGAGACCGTTGCCCCAGAGCCACAGGTTCTGAAAGCAAAAACTAAGACTTTCTGGAGGAGACTTATATTTGTCCAAGTTTTAGTATTCATGTCAGTCATACTCCAACAGCAAGCCCTAGCCAATGCTAAGATAGAAAGTTTGCCTCTGAAACTGCCCGCTGAAACTCTGGAAGTGGACAAAGGCAGGCCCAAGCCAGGAGGGCTACCTGGTCTAGCAGGTGCAGACGCTTCACGTAGGTCTCCTCAGTGTGCAGCAGCTCCTGGGCAATGTGGAGCAGCTTCTGGGGCTCAGAGCACTGTGAAGAGAAGAGCCATATCTCACCTGGGGAAGATGAGTTTTGGGGAGGCAGCATATGACAAAGGCTACCCGCTGTATGCCAGGGATGACCAGGGGCCCCAAAAGGCCAGAGGAGGCTGCTGGGACTGGGATGTGGGGCTCAGTTCTCACAGATGGAATTTCCAGTGAGGTTTCTGGGGAAGACATAATAGTTTCTACCAACCCCCCCAAACCTTCTGCAGCCCAGAGAGAACTCTATCTTCCCGGGGCTTTAACTACAGAGGAGCTGCAATAGCCACATCAAAATATATTGTGGAGTGACATCAGCAAGGTGGCAGATTAGAAAGCTACAGGCCCTCCCAACAGGCACATGAAAAGATGCTCCACATTGCTAATTATTAGAGAAATGCAAATCAAAACTATAATGAGGTACTACCTCACACTGGTCAGAATGGCCATCGTTAGAAAGTCTACAAATAAGAAATGCTAGAGAGGGTGTGGAGAAAAGGGAAACCTTCTACACTGGGAATGTAAATTGGTGCAGCCACTATGGAGGTTCCTCAAAAAACTAAAAATAGAGTTGCTATATGATTTTGCAATCCCACTCCTGGGCATATGTTCAGACAAAACTATAATTCAAAAAGATACATGCACCCCAATGTTCATTGCAGCACTATTTACAATAGCCAAGACATGGAAACAACCTAAATGTCCATCAAAAGATTAATGGATAAAGAAGAGGCGGTACATATATACAATGGAATATTAGCCATTAAAAAGAATGAAATAATGCCATTTGTAGCAACATGGGCTAGAGATTATCACATTAAGTGAAGTAAGCCAGACAGAGAAAGACCATATGATATCACTTATATGTAGAATCTAAAATATG
The DNA here is from genome assembly GCF_028564815.1 of Eubalaena glacialis. Taxonomy (NCBI): domain Eukaryota; kingdom Metazoa; phylum Chordata; class Mammalia; order Artiodactyla; family Balaenidae; genus Eubalaena; species Eubalaena glacialis. Next base: position 98,806,497 of record NC_083724.1, on the reverse strand, counting down.
ACACAAATGAACTTATCTATGAAACAGAAACAGGCTCACAGACATAGAGAACAGACTTGTGGTTGCCAAAGTGGGGGAAGGGATGAATTGGGAGTTTGGGATTAGCAAATGCAAACTACTATATATAGAATGGATAAACAACAAGGTCCTAGTGTATAGCACAGGGAACTATATTCAATATCTTGTGATAAACCATAATGGAAAAGAATATTAAAAATATATATATATATAACTGAATCACTTTGCTGTGCAGTAGAAATTAACACAGCATTGTAAATAAACTATACTTCAAGAAAATATATTTTAAAAAAAAAAGAAAGTTATAGGTCCTCCTTCCCCCACACATGAGTTAACAGTATACAAATAAGAATACCTCTGTGAAAACTCTGGAGACCAGCTGAGAAGCTACAGCTTCCAAGGCATTGTAAAACTAAGAAGAGATTTTATCAAATAGAGAATGAAAATTGGCATGTTTGGAACACCCTTTTGTGTTCCTCCTTCATGCTGCATAGCACAGCACAACTGGGAAGAACCACCCCCACACTAGGGCTCCTCCCTCAGGATGGAAACAAAGGAGTGAACTGTGCATCCAAAGTTTTTGCTCATCTGGAAGCTGCCTGAGGGACTGGTTTCTGTCTTGCCTGATTTGGAATGCTGTCATGACCAGTGCCAGAGTTTGAAAACAGAGGCAAGCAGCATGTTAGAGCTGATGTTCTGCAAGCAGATGCCAGGGGAGCAAGAGATCAGAAAAAGTTTAATAGGTCTTAGAAATTTCCAGCCTGATTGGCTAAGGTTTTCCCTGCACAAAGCCAGCATGCAAAGACTGGAGAGATGGTTGTTTTTCAGATGCCCAAATTCCAGCAAAAAATTACAAAGAAACAGGGAAACATGGTGTGATTAAAGGAACAAAATAAAATTCCAGAAACCAAACCTAAAGAAACTATGAGCTGCCTGTAAAAAATATTAAATACCTGTCATATAGATGCTCAATGAACTAAAAAAGAACACAGATAACTAAGTGAAATCAGGAAAGTGATGTATGAACAAAATGAGAATATCAATAAAGAGATACAAACTATTAAAAGAGCCAGACAGAAACTCTAGAACTGAAAATTGCAATAACTAGACTGAAACGTTCAAGCTAGGTCATTTGAAATCATAAATCAGAGAAACAAAAAGAAAAAACAATGAAGAAAGCAAAGAGAGCCTAAGAAACTTATGGGATACTACCCAAGGGACCAATATATGCATTTTGGGAGTCAAGTACAGCGTACTTGAAGAATTAGTGGCTGAAAATGTCCCAAATATGAGGAAAGAAATGGACATATGAATTCAAGAAGCTTACAGAACCCCAAATAGGATAAATCCAAAGAACCACACTGGGACACATTATAATAAAAAAAAAAGAGGGGTGGGAGGAGTGGGATGATATATTTGAAGTGCTGAAAGAAAAAAAAAAAACTGTCAACCAAGAATATGTATCCAGCAAAGCCATCTTTCAAAAATGAAGAAGATGATACAAAAACCAGACAGACATATCACAAAAAAAGAAAATTACAGGCCAATATCACTGACGAACATACACGCAAAAATCCTCAACTAAATACTAGCAAACCAAATCTAACAACACATTAAAAAGATCATACACCATGATCAAGTGGGATTTATCCCACGGATGCAAGTATTCTTCAATATACACAAATCAATTAATGTGACACACATATTAACAAATTGAAAAATAAAAACCATATGATCACCTCAATAGATGCAGAAAAAGCTTTTGACAAAATTCAACATCCATTTATGATAAAAACTCTCCAGAAAGTGGGCATAGAGGGAACCTACCTCAACATAATAAAGGTCATATATGACAAATGCACAGCAAACATTATTCTTAATGGTGAAAAACTGAAAGCATTTCCTCTAAAATCAGGAACAAGACAAGGGTGCCCACCCTCGCCACCATTATTCAACATAGTTTTGAAAGTCCTAGCCACAGCAATCAGAGAAGAAAAAGAAATAAAAGGAATCCAAATTGGTAAAGAAGAAGTAAAACTGTCACTGTTTGCATATGACATGGTACTATACATAGAAAATCTTAAAGATACCACCAGAAAATTACTAGACCTAATCAATGAATTTGATAAAGTTGCAGAATACAAAATTAATGCACAGAAATCTCTTGCATTCCTATACACTAACAATGAAAGATCAGAAAGAGAAACTAAGGAAACAATCCCTTTTACCATTGCAACAAAAAGAATAAAATACCTAGGAAAAAACCTACCGAAGGAGGCAAAAGACCTGTACATAGAAGACGATAAGATACTGGTGAAAGAAATCAAAGATGACACAAAAAGATGGAGAGATATACCATGTTCTTGGATTGGAAGAATCCACATTGTGAAAATGACTATACTACCCAAAGCAATCTACAGATTCAATGCAATCCCTATCAAATTACCAAGGGCATTTTTCACAGAACTAGAACAAAAATTTTACAATTTGTTTGGAAACCCAAAAGACCTCAAATAGCAAAAGCAATCTTGAGAAACAAAACTGGAGCTGGAGGAATCAGGCTCCCTGACGTCAGACTATACTACAAAGATACAGTAATCAAAACAGATGGTACTGGCACAAAAACAGAAATATAGATCAATGGAACAGGATCAAAAGCTCAGAGATAAACCCACGCACCTATGGTCACCTAATCTATGACAAAGGGGGCCAGAATATACAATGGAGCAAAGATAGCCTCTTCAATAAGTGATGCTGGGAAAACTGGACAGCTACATGTAAAAGAATGAAATTAGAACACTGCCTAACATACACAAAAATAAACTCAAAATGGATTAAAGACCTAAATGTAAGGCCAGACAGTATAAAACTCTTGGAGGAAAACATAAGACGAACACTCTTTGACATAAATTGCATCAAGACCTTTTTTGACCCACGTCCTAGAGTATTGAGAATAAAAACAAAAATAAACAAATGGGACCTAATGAAACTTAAACCTTTTGCACAGCAAAGGAAACCATAAACAAGATGAAAAGACAACCCTCAGAATGGGAGAAAATATTTGCAAATGAAGCAACTGACAAAGGATTAATCTCCAAAATATACAAGCAGCTCACGCAGCTCAATATCAAAAAAACAAACAACCCAATCCAAAAATGGGCGGAAGACCTAAATAGACATTTCTCCAAAGAAGATATACAGATGGCCAACAAACACATGAAAAGATGCTCAACATCACTAATTTTTAGAAAAATGCAAGTCAAAACTACAATGAGGTATCACCTCACACTGGTCAGAATGGCTATCATCAAAAAATCTACAAACAATAGGGCTTCCCTGGTGGTGCAGTGGTTAAGAATCCACCTGCCAAGGCAGGGGACATAGGTTCGAGCCCTGGTCCAGTAAGATCCCATGTGCCACAGAGTAACTAAGCCCGTGCACCACAAATACTGAGCCTGCGCTCTAGAGCCCGCGAGCCACAACTACTGAAGCCTGCGCACTTAGAGCCCATGCTCCACAACAAGAGAAGCCACCACAATGAGAAGCCTGCACACCTCAATGAAGAGTAGCCCCCGCTTGCCGCAACTAGAGAAAGCCTGTGCACAGCAACAAAGATCCAAAGCAGCCAAAAAAAAAAAAAAAAAACTACAGACAATGAATGCTGGAGAGGGTGTGGAGAAAAGGGAACCCTCTTACACTGTTGGTGGGAATGTAAATTGATGCAGCCACTATGGAGAACAGTATGGAGATTCCTTAAAAAGCAAAAAATAGAACTACCATATGACCCAGCAATCCCACTACTGGGCACATACCCAGAGAAAACCATAATTCAAAAAGATACATGCTCCCCAATGTTCATTGCAGCACTATTTACAATAGCCAGAACATGGAAGCAACCTAAATGTCCATCAACAGATGAATGGATATAGAAGATGTGGTACATATATGCAATGGAATATTACTCAGCCATAAAAAGGAGCAAAATTGGGTCATTTGTAGAGACATGGATGGACCTAGGGACTGTCATACAGAGCGAAGTAAGTCAGAAAGAGAAAAACAAATATCATATATTAATGCATGTATGTGGAATCTGAAAAAATTGGTGTAGACGATCTTATTTACAAAGCAGAAATAGAGACACAGAAGTAGAATATGGATTCCAAGGGGGAAGGGGGGGATGGGATGAATTGGGAGATTGCGATTAACATATAAACACTATTGATACTATGTATAAAAGAGATAACTAATGAAAACCTACTGTATAGCTCAGGGAACTCTACTCAGTGCTCTGTGGTGGCCTAAATGAGAAGGAAATCCAAAAAGAGGGTATATATGTATACATATAGCTGATTCACTTTGCTGTACAGCATAAACTAACACAATATTGTAAAGCAACTATACTCCAATTTATAAAATAAAACAAAATAAAATAATAAAAATTTTGAAAATGAAGAAGAAATTAAGACTTTCCCAAATAAACAGAAGATAAAGAGTTCATAACCACTAGACCTGCTATACAAGAAATGCTAAAGTAAGTCCTTCAAGTTGTGAAAAGATGGTAGATAGCAACATGAAGCTGTACAAAAATATAAGGTTCTTCAATAAAGGTAAATGCATGAACAAATATAGTAACCTGTACTATCATAATTTTGATAGAAAATAACACAAAAAGGACAAAAACATTTAAAAACTATAAATCTTTGTGAAAGTGCATACTATATATATAAATACATAATTTGTGACATCAATAACATAGAGTGTCTGGGAGGGGGAGCTGTAAAGGAGTAGAGTTTTTGTATATCATTGAAGTTAAGTTTTTATCAGCTTAAAATAAAATGCTATACAGATGAAAAGATGCTCAACATCACTAATTATTAGAAAAATGCAAATCAAAACTACAATGAGGTATTACCTCACACCAGTCAGAATGGCCATCAGCAAAAAGTCACAAACAATAAATGCTAGAGAGGGTGTGGAGAAAAGGGAGCCCTCTTGCACTGTTGGTGGGAATGTAAATTGATACCTCCACTGTGGAGAATAGAATGGAGTTTCCTTAGAAAACTAAAAATAGAATTACCGTATGACCCAGCAATCCCACTACTGGGCTTATACCCTGAGAAAACCATAGTTCAAAAAGACACATGTACCCCAATGTTCATTGCGGCACTATTTACAATAGCCATGACATGGAAACAGCCTAAATGTCCTTCAACAGATGAATGGGTAAAGAAGATGTGGCATATTTTTACAATGGAATATTAGCCATAGAAAAGAACAAATTGGGTCATTTGTAGAGATGTGGATGGGCCTAGAGTCTGTCATACATAGTGAAACAGTGAAGTAAGTCAGAAAGAGAAAAACTAATATCAAATATTACCACATATACATGGAATCTAGAAAAATGGTACAGATGAACCTATTTGCAGGGCAGGAATAGAGACGCAGATGTAGAGAATGGACGTGTGGACACAGCGGGGGAAGGGGAGGGAGGGATGAATTGGGAGATTAGGTTTGACATAAATACACTACCAAGTGTAAAATAGATAGCTAGTGGGAACATGTGGTATAGCACAGGGAGCTCAGCTCAGTGCTCTGTGATGACCTAGATGCATGGGATGGGGGGGTGGGAGAGAGGTCCAAGAGGGAGGGGATGTATGTATACATATAGCTAATTTACTTTGTTGTACAGCAGAAACCAACATAACATTGTAAAGCAATTATACTCCAATAAAAAAATAAAAAGCAGATGGAAGATCTTTAAAAAAAATACTATAACTTCAATTATTTTATGTAATTGCAATAGAAAAAATACACAGAATATACACAAGAGGCAATGAGAAGGGAATCAAAGCATATTATTACAAAAAATCAATTACACTTAAAAAAGGAAAGCAGTAAGAGAGGAACAAAAAAGCTACAAAACATACAGAAAACAATGAAAAAGGCAATAGTAAGTCCTTCCCTACCAGTAATTACTTTAAATGCAAATGAATTAAACTCCCCAATCAAAAGACATGGATTGATTGAACAGGTTTTTTAAAAAATCCGATTATATGCTACCCACAAGAAACTCACTTTAGATTTAAGGACGTACATAGGCTGAAAGTGAAAGATGGAAAAAGATATTTCATGGAAATGGTAAACAAAAGAGATCACGAGTGGCCATATTTACATCAGACAGAATGGACTTTAAATAAAAAAGCCATTACACAATACAAGGAAAGACATTATATAATGTTAAAAGGACCAACTCACCAAGAAGATATAACAATTATAAATATTTATTCATCAAACCTCAGAGCTCCTAAACATATGAAGCAAACTTTGGCAGAATTGAAGCAAGAAACAGATAGCAACAAAAGAATAGTAGGAGATGTCAGTACTCTACTTTCAATACTGGATAGGACATGCAAAATATCAATAAGGAAGCAGGGGATTTGAATAATACTGTAGACCAAATGAACCTAACAAACATATGCAGAACACTCCATATAACAACGGCAGAACATACATTCTTCTCAGGTGCACACAGAACGTTCTCCAGGTCAAACCACTTGTTAGGCCACAAAACAAGTATTAACAAATTCAAGAAGATTGAAATCATATCAAATATCTTTTCCAATCACAACAGAATGAAACTAGAAATCAACAGCACAGGGAAAACTGGAAAATCCACAGATATGTAGAAATTAGAAAATACGCACTTAAAGAAGAGTCAAAGAAGTCACAAAGGAAATTAGAAAATAGCTTGAGACAAATGAAAATGAAAACACATATGTCAAAACTTATGGAATGTGGCAAAAGCAGTGCTAAGAGGGACGTTTATAGCTGTAAGTGCACACATGTAAAAGGAAGAAAGATCTCAAATCAACAACCTAACTTTACACCTCAAGATTAGAAAAAGAACACACTAAACCCAAAGCAGTCAGGAGGAAGGAAATAATGGAGATTAGAACAGAGATAAATGAAACAGAGAGTAGAAAAACAATGGGAAAAAACCAACAAAACTAAGAGTTGTTTTTTGAAAAGATAAACAAAATTAACAAACCTTTAGCTAGACTTACCAAAAAAATGAGAGAGAACTCAAATAAATAAAATGAAAGAGGAAATATTACAACTGATACCACAGTTGAATACAAGGGATCAGAAGAGATGGCTCTGAACAATTAAATGCCAACAATTGGATAAGCTAAAAGAAATAGATAAATTCCTAGAAACACACAACCTACCAACACTGAGTCATGAAGAAATAGAAAATTTGCACAGACCAATAACAAGTAAGGAGGTTAAATAAGCAATAAAAAACTTCCCAACAAAGAAAAGCCCAGAAACAGATAGCTTCACTGGGAAATTAATACTAATTGTTCTCAAATTTTTCCAAAAAAATTAAAGAATAAGGAACAATTCCTAACTCATTCCATGAGACCAGCATTATCCTGATACCAAAACTTTGGGGCCTTGCTGATCCTGGAGGGACTGTCCCTCCCAGGGTTCGCTGATTCCTAGAGATGTAAAGGATTCGCTGGCAAGAATGTCTTTCAAGTGCAAACCAACCCATCCAGAGCCCACACCCAACCACCTTCTTTATACTTGCTTTTCCCCTATTCCCTGCCCTAATTACACAGGTCCAGGTGCTAGCTCTCCAGGGACAGCCCCTGTGCACAGAACCCACTGAAATTATTCAAACTGGCCAACCTTAAGCCTGCTTACCCTGTCTCACCCATCCCTCTCCTCAGAAACCACAATAAAGACTCTACTGTAACTTATATAGTATTTGTACATCAACTATACTTCAATTAAAAGAATAAAATCATTACGTGATTAAAAAAAGACTCTTGCTCACAATTTCCACTCCCTCTGCCTCCTGCCCCACCTTGGTGCTTTTCCCTCTGGTTCCCCATGGTGTGGTGTGCCCCCTCCTCTCGGGAACTATGAGTAATAAACTGTCTTTAAATGGCAGTCATCTCCTGATTTGTTGGCTTCACCATTCCTGAATAATAATAAAACTTAGATTAAAACATGCCCCCAGCCCACTCACTGAGAATTTGGCTTTCAGCAGTGCAGGCCTGTGGCTGCCCTTTGCCCACTAAGCCTGCCTCTTGATGCGGCCATGTTAGTCCATACCATCTCTACCAGGAGCCAGCAGGTCTGACCCTGGCCAAATGCCACCTGTGCTTGTCTTGGGACCCAGTCACTTGTAGCTTACCTACGCTGTTCTCCTCCCATGCACAGGCGGTCTCTCTAAGCCGGGGCTGTTGGCTTTACTTCCATGTCCCCACAAGTCCCAGTGTAGAGCCCAGAGCCCAAAACGCTAAAGGGACACAGATGAGCTTTCTTGCAAGGCCGAGCCCCCACGGGTGGGCACACCTGCTTCCCGGGGCCATCTACACGGGGCTCCCCTCGCATGCCTGGGCTCTCTTCCTGCCTCTGCCACACCCCATGGGAAACCCTGGGGTTTCTCCATTCATAAAATAAGGTGACAAGCATGCTGTTTTCCTCATGGGGGCTCTGCAAGGCAGGCAGCAAGCACTGGCAAAGAGTGGTGGCAGCACTGTTTCCTCTAAGATGGACTGCCACAGCCACCCTGGGGTGGGGTCCCTGTGCCACTGTGGGGCCATGGAACTAAGGCTTGGGAGTGAGATCATTGTCTGATGTGTCAGGGAGACCCCTGCCTGCGTGGTCCTTCCCCAGGGCCTGCCCACCAGCCCATAGCAGGGGCTTCTCTGAGTATGGTGTCTGAGTGTACACCCTGCTACTGGCACCAGGCCTGGGTGATGGCACTGTAAACCTCAAATACCCTCGGAGGAGAGCTCTGCAGCCCCTGACACCTGGGACGGGAAGGTGGCCTACCTTGGCTGGATCCGCGTCAGCCCTCAAGGGGCTATTCTCGGGGTCTGGCTCCTCACTGCTGCCCTCGCCCATATCGCTATCAGCCTCCTCCTGTGGGGCCTTGCCACCTGGGGCTGTCTCCAGGTGCAGGCCTTTGATGGTGGGGCCTGGGCCCGCCTCGCTGCCGTCCTCGCAGGAGAAGTGCTCGCCAACCACGCTGCAGGAAGGGCTGTCTATCCCGCTGTCCCGGTTAGGGATCTTAGTGCCGCTGCTGGGCTCACCCACAGAGCCCATGTCCCCCGCAGAGGCCTGGCTGCCAGGGCTCCCGGAGGCAGGGTCCCCGCAGTGGGCTCCAGGCCCAACAGGGAGCGCTCGGAGCTTCCCTGGGTCTGTGCTTGGATGCTCCAGGGAGGAGCTGCTAGGCCCAGCTTCTGGCTGCCCCCGGGTGGCAATGGGGGCTGGGGGCATTGAGGACCCCCCTCCTGGCTCCATCCTCAGAGTTGAGTTCTCTGAGCTCTTTGAGGGGCTGGCTGGGGGCTTCCTGTTAGGGAGAAATGAGCATAGTCAGTGCCAGCTGGGCCATGGACCAGCCCCCAGGTGGGGCCCTCTGGACAAAATCAACATGGAGGAGGGGGAATGGGGCTGAGTGTGAAGTGAACACCCTGGTCAGCCTCAGCTGGGTCCTGACTAGGCAGGCTTTGGGGCAATGGCCAATGGAAAGCATTTTATTCTAAAAATAAATTTCTTCATTAAAAAAAGAAGGAAGAGAGAGAGGGAAGGAGGGAGGGAGAGAGTGAGAAAGAAAGAGAGAGAGAAAGAAAGAAGGAAGGAAGGAAGGAAGGAAAGAAGGGAGAAAAGAAGGAAGGAAAGAAAGAAAGAAAAAAGAGAGAGTGAAAGAAAAAAAAGGAGAGGGAGGGATGAATTCTGTAGTGTGAAGCTACCTGCCCCTCAATGAATTCAGAATATATGTGTAAAAGAATAGCGATAACCATCATGAGCACAGTGAATCTGGTCTGTACTGTGCTTTGGCATCCGTGGCACTCTATCCTACCACGTAGCTCTGAGGTGAGGCAGGATGCCCATTGAGACCCTCCCTCAATATCACTGTCGATATTCTGTCTGACAGGTGACCCATCATTTTCCAGAGACCTGGAGGCTGAGGAGGCTGGATCTTGGTCCCCAATTCCTCTTCCTGCTAAGCACGGGAGCTACTTCGTGCCCTCACATGGTGCCTCTTCTGGAAACCCTCGTGGAGGAAAGGCACCTTCAAATGTCAGTCTAGGTGCACAGAGAGGGTCAAAGGTGAGACTAGACTGGGAGGAGATTGACATTCCCCAAAATCTTCCACTTGAACCCCCCGTGGAGCTGCAGAGGAGGACAGGGACCAGGAGCGGCAGTCACTTATTCCTGGGCAAGAGGTGGGTTACCTGAGGCTGTCAGACTCCACAAGGACACTGAGGTGGAAGGGTGGGTGCCAGGTTCCCTGCTGGCTGCGTTCCAGGTCGTTTGAGTTGGCCAGCCCAGGCCTTGCACAGGGTTGGGGGGCTGGGGGGATTTGCTGAAAATCTTTTTCTTGCCCAGCAGTTTTGAAGTGGAGCAGTTCAGGAGGTTCTAAAAAAAAACGTGAAAGGAGAATGAAAACCACCTTCTCCACTGGCACTTGGAGCAGTGTGGGTGACAGACCCAGTGCTCAAGGGAGAACATGGAAGGGCATCTTCGTGCCACCACCCAGTGCAGGAGACCCCCAGGCAGGTCATAGAGGTCTGCGGGTGGATGGAGCATGGCTGAGTCCCTGGTCCCCGTGCAGCAGCTTCTAGGCCCTGGCTTAAAACTGGGGCCAGAATTGAGCTTGTTCCCAGTCATGCAGTGACTCAGGGAGAAAGGGTCCCCTTGAGTGTGCAGTGCCCACTGTGTCTGAGGAGAGCTGGCTGGCATCTCCAGGCACCCTCCCAGACACAGGCATTCACTCAGCTCTGCTGCCAGTGGCTTCTTCACACATTCCCTTCCTCCCTTGCTAAACAAAATAAAGAACCATCGGTGGAGACGCAGTTTCCCCTCCCCGCAACACACACAACCAAAAAGGTGTCCTGAAGCCTGACCCTCGGCCACCCATGCAGCAGAAGGGCCTCCGGTCAGAGTGTGCTCAGAAGAGAAGCATGAGCCACCTCTGTGCGTGCGTGGCCTTGAGGGCTGGCGAGGCCCCAGGAGTCAAGCGCCAACTCCAGCCCCTGTGATAGTCTCCTGCGCTCTTGCCTTCCAGTGCAGTCAGATTTCTTCTGAGTGGACCCTTCTTTAAGTGACACCAAAACCAGTGCAGGGTGCACATTTAGTATTGGCTACTGCCACACTCTTAAAGAGCTTAATGGGGAGAAATATCAAGATTTCTAAACAGAAAATGCATGCTTTGCTGCATTTTTCTCATAGCACAGGTGATAAACTCCAGTTTCCGGAAATCAGACATGACACAGCAGTCAAAATATGCCAGATGGAATGCAGGCCACGCACTCAGCTTTGGTGTGTCCAATGCAGCCATCTGGTGCCAGGTGGAGCCTGCTGCAATCACACCTCAGGGATTCCTGCTTCTGGTCAAGATGGAATAACAGAAACTGGAGATACTCTCTCACTGGAAACAACCAAATCATGGATAAAACATACGAAACAACAGTTGAGAGACACCTTACACCAGGCAGCAAAGTGCGGTGCTCCTGAGAGGTGGGTACAAGTGCAGTGATCCCTCTCTCACCCCAGCTTCCTGCCCAGAGAAGGGGATCCCAGGTAGACCCCTGAGTAAGGAGACAGAGCTGGGAGTCCAGGAACACGAAGGCAGCTGGAGGTCACAGGATAGAGCACTAGAGAGAGCGCAGAGAGCTGACAAGGGCCCTCGGAGATGGCTCAGTGCATGTGTGAGGAAACTGCAATGCTGGAGAAAGATCTACTTGAGAGGGTCAGAGGGAACATCAGCTGGTGCTGACACAGGGCAGGGAATATGCCTGTTTCCACCAGCTAGACTGGAAACCCCAAGATCCACAGGGAGTTAGAGAACTTGGAAGGGGTCTTGCCTCAGTGTGGGGCATAATTACCCCCACGGTGAGCTCTGCTCAGGTCCCACCTAACAAATACTGATGAATTTTAACAGGAAAGTCCATCTGTTTACAAACAACTTAACTGCATCCCTAAACAATGCCTAAGGACAATTATAAGAGCACAAACATATTCAGCATCCAGTAAGGTGAGATTTATAGTGTCTGGCATCCAACCAAAAATTACCAGACATGGAGGGCAGGAATACACAACCCATGGTGAGGAGAAAAAGTCAGTGAGTTGAAACTGACCCACATATGATACAGATGTTAGAATTACCAGACAAGGTCATTAAGGCAGCAGCAGTCACCCGCATTATATTTAAAAGGTCAGTAGAAACATGAAGAATAAAAAAAAGATGCAAATCCAACTTCTAGAGATGAAAACCACAAAGTGTGTGATCAAGACCCACTGGAAGGGATTGATGGCAGATTAGATATTGTAGAAGAAAAATTAGTGAGTTTAGAGAGACAATAGAAGCTATCTAAAATGAAAGAGCGAGAATGAATTGTGAGATGTGGAAAAACTTTAAGCAGCATAATATCTGTGTAACCAGAATATATATGTGGAGTCTCAAAAAAGGAGTGAGCTTGAAAAATATTTGAGAAAAATAATGACCAAAATTGATACCAATTCTACACAAATCTTTCAACCACTGAGGGGAAAAGAGAATACTTCTGAACAACATGGATGAATCTAGAAATAATCATGCCAAGTGAAAGAAGACAGACAAAAGAAAAGGCACCTACTTTTTTCTCATTTACATAGAATTCTAGGAAATGTACACTAACATGTGGTGCCAGAAAGCAGACCGGGATGTTGCCTGGAAGGAGGGGTGGGTGTGGTGTGGGGGTTACAACGGAACACAGCGAAGCCTTCAAGGGGTGACAGCTGTGCTCATCATCTTGGCAGTGGCGACACTTTCACAGGTGTATATGTGTATGTTGAAACGTCAAATTGTACATTTTAAACATATGCAGCTAATTGTATGTTGATTATACCCTGTGGAAGGTGATACCTCCGAGCTGTGCAAACTTGGTGAGTTGCTGACACTCACCAAGTGTCATTTTCCTTGTTACAGAAGGGACAATGAATCATGTAGAGGAGGGTGGTGAGGGGTGTGGCAGGCCCAGAGCCTGGGGAGGCTGGCCTGCCTGGATGCCCTTCAAAGGGAGGAAGTGTGCCTTTCCTCTGGAGGCCCTTTAGCCATGACCATCTTATCTTCCAGGGGTTTTAGTGCAAGGGCAGCTGAACCATGCTTGGCCAGACTGGGAAGCCCAGGGCTCAGCATAAAGACATCCTCCAGGGAGCAGAGTACATGGTGGAGGGAGGTCCTGGTTGCAGAGCAACCTTCCTAAAGATCAGATGACCCTCTGATCTGATTTGGGAAGCCACAGGATACAGCCACCAGCCTCGCTTACCTCAGGACTGGTCTCCCTGCTGCCTGTCCAAGGCCAAAGTGAGTGCAGGGCAGGGCAGTCCAGTTCCAGCCTCCCCTCCACACTGCTCAGAGGAGCCGGGGGCTAGGGTAGGGTTGGGGGAGAGGAAACACATGTTCAAGGGTGCCCAACATACACACATATAAACACACATGCCTCCACACGTGTATACACATATGCACATGCACACATACACAAATACATATAAACATATATCCAATTATATATACACACCCACACACCCCATGTGCCAGGAGATGTGCTGAGTGCTTTTGTACTCTTGCTCAGTCACAATCACCAAGGTGGGTGACATTCCATGTTTCAGACAAGGACGCCAAGGCTGACCCTGGCCATGCTGGCCTGGGGTAATCAGCACCCAGGAGCTGGGTCTACCAGACATGCTGCTCTGAACCCCCTGGACTGGGCTCCGGGCTCATTCTGACATGCCCAAGGCCAGGGACGTGTAATCACGGAGGAGCCAAGGAGCATTTGTCATTTCTGTCTTCCCAGCCACTCAGCTCTCCCTTTAGAAGCCCTGAGCTGAGAGAGTCCACCCTAGGTGAGCTGAGCCTGCTGCCGAACTCAGGACCCAGGTCCCCTGACACCCAAGGCTGCCACCACCCAGCATCAAAGGCCCCAAACCTGGGACTGGGGGAGGTGTGGGGACTGGAGAAGTACAGAGAAATTAAATGTGCCCCACTATCCAGTGCATTGTGGACCGTTAAGGGACTCCATCCACAGCAGCCAGTGGATGGGGTAGCATGAATGCTGTGGTGCCTGCCCTGGAGTCTCTGAACCCCTTGGTAGCTGCCTGAGTTGGGCAGGGATAGTCTTACAGATGGGCCACAAGTCCGCTCCACCTGCTGCTGGACGTCCCCACCTTGGAAACAGTGTAGGAGCCCCCACTAAAACCACCATTATGCCCATCTCACTTGCTGCCTGTCACCTGGTACCCTGGAGCCCCCAAGTGAGCAGAGACCTCGGCTGTCTTGTCACTGACATGGCTTAGTGGCCCCGGCACATGGGGCCCCAGCTGGCAGCAGCCATCAGATGTGTGAGCCTGAGAAGAAGACTTTGAAACAGTTCCAGCCCTCACTGGCGACAGTCCCAGAGAAACCCTGAGTGAGAGCCATGGGAATGCACCCCACGAGCCCCAGAATCATGAGAGATGACAATCCTCGGTGGGGCTGCTCTTTACCCTACCATGTCCAGGTGGTTGGTTATGTGAAGGAGGTAATCCAAACAATACTGAAAGCACCATAGGGCAATACCAGAAACTGCTGTGCTGCACACACCTGCATGCAGGTTGCAGGCTGGGAGACAAGGCTGCAGAAACCCACAAGGCTGTATCAGCAGTGACAAAGGTCTGGCTGCGCTGGCCATGCCAGATGCAACAATCAATGACATGTCAGCAAAGCTGCCCCGTGACCCAGGGGTGCCTGTACTCCAGTGTCAGGATCCAGAAGCGCAATACTTGCCTTGGGACCTCAGCCCGGGAAGTGCTCTGGCTGCAGCTGGTACAGTCTGCGCGTTCTCCATCCTGTGTGCTGAGAACACAGAGATGGACGCAGGTACTGTGGGGTGCCACATGCTTCAAAATTCACTGGGGTCAATGGGACCTCGGGACGGGATGGGGCCAGCAGAGTAGGGAGGAAAGGAGACGGATCAGCACAGCACCATCCCAGATTGCTGGGACGCCCTGATCAGATGTTCCCCAAACAGTTCACACCATCACTTTAAAAAGTTACTGTTATTTTTTTAAACCACATGAGTGATGAGTCATTTTTTTAAAGAAAACTTAGATATTATGGAAAAACAAAAAAGAAGCAAAAATTACCTGTCCGTTCTAGTACTGGGATACTGGTGAGTGGGCAGGGGCCTGCAGGCTGGACGGCGGGGGTGTGAGGTAGGTGGGGGTCCTAACGCTCGTAGGTGTGCTGCAGCTTTTCTTAGAGAAGCTGCATTTGTTTCAACACCAAATTCCAACATGAATCCCTTATGTCCTCAAGAACGCATTTCTCCCAGAAGAATTGAAAGCAGAGACTCGAACAGATGTTTGCCCCCTGTTCACATGTGAACAAAGGTTCAGAGCAGCATTATTCACAATGGCCAAAAGGTGGAAGCCTACTTCAACATGAATGAACCTCGAGGACATGCTTAGTGAAACAACCCAGACACAAAAGGATAAATATTAAGATTATGCTTGTCTGAGGTACCTGGAGGGAGCAAATCATAGAGACAGAAAGTAGAATGGTGGAGCTGAGACTGGGGAATGGGGAGTTAGCATTGAATGGAATAGATTTTCATTTTGGAATGATAAAAAAGTTCTGGAGATGCATGGTGGCGATGGTGCATAACAATGTGAATGTACTTAATGCCACTGGGCTGTACACCTAAAAGTGGTTAAAATGGTAAATTTTATGTTATGTGTATTTTACCACAGTAAAAAATAAAAAAGCTTTTAAAAAAAGGAGTGCATTTCAGAAAGGTTTGCATAGTAAGTTCTGTAAATTAGGGTCAAAGTGACAGTGATTCAAAAACACTGAAAACTTACTCCCTGCCCTGCATTCCTGTCACCCTGGTCCTCAAACCCAGGCTTTTCCTCCACTAACCCACCCGGAAGCCTCGAGGCCCACGGTGACGTGTGGTTGTGGAGAGGCCTGGCCCCGAGCAAGAGCTGCCTGTAAACCTCTCACCCCGCTGCTGATGCATCGTCACCCTGCACTGCCCACCCTACTCCTCAGGAGACATGGCCCCCAGGGCAGGGCCTCGAACAGACCTGGGGGGTGGTTGGATGGTTGGACTGTGGCCCACACTCTGTGTGGCTCTGGCTCTGGCCTCGGCCTCCAGACTGTCTTTTGGTCCCCCACCTGACGAGGTGAGGCTCAGAGACAGCTCATGGCCCAGCACAGAACATGGGTATCATTATTAGAGGCTCAATAAATGATTGTGGGGAAAATGCAGGATGATTTCCTGGTTGATTACATTCCTGAGACCACAGGTACCTCACTGGGAGGGAGGTGGGAAGGCTAGAGCCCCCTGCCCACCAGGGAGGGTCAGCCAACTCCAGCTATGTAGAGGCCCTGCCTGGACTCCTCCCTGCTCTGACCCCAGGCCGTCTTCTTGGGCCTATGGGGGCATGACAGCCCCCATGGATTGCCTGATGCATCTTTGGCCCTCCTGCGTGGATCCAGGAAGGCAGCAGCACAGTGGGCCTGAGGCCCTGCATCCAGAGTGATCAGTTTCTACCACTTATTGACCCGGTAACCAGAGATAAGCTCAACTTCCCCAAACCTCAGTTTCCTTGTCTGTAAAATTGGACCCAACAACAGTCCTGCAAAGGTTCTTAAAGCTTAAGGCAGTGCACAACACTCTACCCTCAACTGGCCATGTCGTACATTTTTAGTGGCCCTAAACAGACAAACATGGTCAGGACACCTCACCAGGGTGATGGCCTTCAGCCATTAGCATCGCCTGAAGCTCCCAGGTCCCCTGTCACAGGGCCTGCTCAGCTACAGTAGGAGTTGGTGAAATCACACAATGAGCCCAGTAGTGATGACGTGTGCCCAGAGCTGGACTGACAGAAACTCAGGGAACGCACTGGGTACAGTGTAAGGAGCTATGACAAGAAGGGTTACATGCAGGGCTGCACTGTGCGCAGGGTGGCTGTGCCTGGGAAACAGACCACTGCACTGTTTCTTTCTTTTTTTTTTTTGGCTGCGCTGCGTAGCATGTGGAATCTTAGTTCCCTGACCAGGGATCCAACCCATGCCGCCTGCATTGGCAGCATGGAGTCTTAACCCCTGGACTACCAGGGAAGTCCCTGCACTGTTTCTACTTAATCTTTTTACTTATGTATTTACTTAATATTTTTCTTTATTTCCTATTTTTGAATTTTCTATACTTATTTCTGTTTCATATTTTGTTTCTGTTTTTATTTTACTTTCATCTAGAAGGAGTATAAATATAAACACTACAGACACTGTGCATTACCATACATTAAAAGCAACTATAAAAATAAAATCACAACCTTTGAAATAAAAAATAAATCCTTCCTTGCATAGGCAGGTAGATGTGTGATAAAGCAAGTAGAATCTCAGGAGGGGACACTGTAAAATTCTTGGAGCTTTGCTGTATGTTTGAAATGTTTTGTAATAAAGTATTTTGGGAAAAAAGTTGATCTCTGCAGTACCCAAGACCTCCAGGCCCACACTTGGGGTGGGGCAAGGGGGGCTCCTTGTTCCGTTCTGACCTCCTCCATTGGGCACCCTGGGCTCACTACATATTCCTCTCTACTTTTGATTATGTTTGAAATTTTTATTTAAAAAAGTAATGAAACAAAACAGATAAGAACTTTCCAACAGCTTCCGATTGACACTGAAATCCTTGAACACAGATGTAACTCTGCTGCTCCCTCCACACTGAGTCACCTCAGGGGCCTTTGCAAGGTGCTCCTTCTAGAGGAACAGCCTGGCACAGCTCCCTGAACTCACTCCCTGCTCTGTGACAGGCCTTTCCCAGATGAGGCTGCCCCTCCTCCATCCCCCCTACCCCTCCAGGCTCACCCACACCTCCCACCTCCACTCCCCACTGGCTGCAGGCCACACAGGTGGAAATCTCACCTCCTTCACATGGTCCCCCACCTGGCAAACAGCAGGACTCAGTAAGCATGTTCGGTGAGAAAGTGAATAGATGAATTTGAATCAGCATCTCAAGCGGTCTTATTTCCCTTCTAATATGTACTTTTACATAACCATACAAAAATGTCCTCTGGCTGAGTCCAAATTTTGAAAATATAAAATGCAAATCTATATTACAGAAGGTCAAATCCCACCTCCTACAGTCCATCACTCGACAGCCCCACGTCGTCTCATCTAACTTCACAGTGACCCTGTCAGGTAATTACAGCGAAAGGGACACCCAGACAATGGATTCACCTTCCTAAAGCCACACACCTGCACCAGCAAGAGGTCTGTGCCCTGGGCACCGAGGGGCTCCAAGTGGGCCCCACCAAAACCCGCAGAGCTGATGTGTAAGGTCAGCCACCATCCACTTCACTGGGGACCTAGGTGACCAGTCATCACACATGAGGGCTCAGACAGAGGGGACAGTATCCCAGACAGACGGAACAGCATTGCAGATGGAGGAAACAGCATCCCAGGCAGAGGAAACAGCCTCTCAGGCAGAGGGAACAGAGCCTCAGACAGAGGGAACAGCATTGCAGACAGAGGGAACAGCATCTCAGACAGAGGAAACAATGTCCCAACAGGGGAAACAGCATCCCAGACGGAGGGAATAGAGTCTCAGACAGAGGGAACAGCATCTCAGACAGAGGAAACAATGTCCCAACAGGGGAAACAGCATCCCAGATGGAGGGAATAGAGTCTCAGACAGAGGGAACAGTGTCCCAGGAAGAGGCAACAGCATCTCAGGCAGAGGGAAGTGTCCCAGACAGAGGAAACAATATCCCAGGCAGAGGGAACATTATCTCAGACAGAGAGAACAGCATCTGAGGCAGAGAGACCAGTGTCCCAGACAGAGGGAACAGCATCAGATAGCATCAGACAGAGGGAAGGGCACAAAGCAAACAAGAGTGAGCCAGGCCATCTGAAGAGCTGACAGTGTGCCTAGGTGGGTGAGCCCAGAAAGGGAGGGGATGGGACCTGGTTGTTGGAGCCAGGATGGATCTCATAGCTGTGGGTAGCCAGGGCGTCATGCAAGTGAGTGACACCCCATCCAGGTTTGGATTTCACATCTCGGCTATGGTTAATACTGCCCCAAGGTTACATTTTTACTCCTATGTTCACCCACTTTTCCATGGACCTGTTTCCTCATCTGTCAGTGGGGTCGTCAGAGCCCACCTGGAGAAGGTGGCAAGGATGCAGCAAGGCAGGTGCTCCTGGCACTGGATCAGCGACTCTTCCATGGTCACTGTTCTGGGTCCAGGGACACCCGCCACCCTAGGTTCTCAAGGGACTCTCGGCAGCAAAGCCTCACCCTTCCTCTGGGGCCTCACTCAGCACCTCATCTCAGCTTTAACCCCAACAGACCTACCACAGTCCAGGCTTCTGTGTGTGCAGAGCACACAGTCTTGTCCAGCTTTGCGAGGCACTGCATATTTGGAGGTGCTGGTTTTAGTGGGGAGACAGACATCAGCCCGAGGAGCGGAACCGGGGCCTCTGGCCTCCTGCAACCAACCAGCTGGAGACAAACCACTTCCTCCCCCTCCGCACCCGGCCCCACCCAGCCCCAGGGCCACTTGCCAGTCAAGCTGTCAGGCTCCAAAGGTTTGAGTTTGCCCGGCTTGGCATCTTGCAGTCCATGGTCTAGGGCAAGCGGTGGGTCTCAGTTTCTCTGTGGCCTTCAGTTTCCTCTCCTGAAAGAACAGCGGAGCGAGATCACCCTGGGCTTTGTCTGAGGACTAATCTGAATAATAGCAGAGCTGCCCCAAGCACACCCAGCCTCCAGGGGGCTGTGCTCACCTCCGGAGCCTGGCAACACTCAGACCCCAGTTCACATACAGGAAAGCTAGGTGGTCAAAGCATCTGCCCAAAGTCACAAGCTGGGGGAGGGGCTGCAAGCCAAACGTCCCAGTTGGCCACGAACATCAGCAGGGCACCAGCCACCTGCTGCCCCATGCTCAGTTTCCCCTCTCCAGTGGGGTCTCAGAGAACCCTAGGCCCAACTTTCCACCTCCAAAGGGGACTCCACAGCACCTCACCGACCGCAAGAAGTTGTAAATGGGCTGATTGTCAACAATCACAGGGACTCCCACCCTACAAACCCCAGAGGGTCCTGGGAGCCAAGTGCTCTGGGTGCAGTCGTGCCCTAGAACATATCCACTCTGTACAACGGGCACAAACACAGCTGCCTCTGGTACCCCATGGCTGCCCATGAGCCTCCCCCAGTCTGCGAGCCTCTCACAGGTGGTCCGCCCACCACCCTGCACTGTCTGGGCACAGTGTGGGATTCTGAGGAGGCCCTGATGGGCTCGGCCTTCCTTCCTAGTAGCACTATCATGGATAGGCCCTGTCTGTCAGTACCTAAAATGCAGATTGCAGAGGAATCTTCTGGAGCCCCACCATGTGGAAAGGCCTAACCCCCTAGGGACTGTGTTTGGGACCATTCATCCCTCCTCCGTAGACCCAGCCTACTCAGGGACCCTGGCCTCAGGTTCATCTTTGCTAGAGTCTAAGCCACCGCAGATGACACCCAACATTGTCCTCGCAGGTGTGCTCATTTGCTGTTTGATAATGCCCACGATAACCTGACTTGTTACAAATCATGCCAGAGGCACCACAGGAAGACAAAGGGACACAAGACACCACTCAGCGCCACCACGGCAGCTTCCTGCCTTGAAAACATCCGACCCCAAATGGCTCCTGCTCTGAACTTCCCCTAACCCCGAAAGTGCCCCTTACAGGACCAGCACAGGCTCTCAGCGCTGGCAAAGACCCCGAAGCCAGCACCACTCACCTGTCTTCTGCGGCACACACACTTCTCTCCAGGACTGACTTCAGGCAGTAGCAAAACACAACTTCCTTTTGCTGGTTTTCGCAATATGGGTCACTAAACGACAGTGCATTTGCATTTCCGCACTATCACACATCCAAGCTCACTGGTTCTCCCCCTGCCTTATTTGCAAAAATACAGCCCAAACCGGCTGGAACGCTGTCCAAGGCCCAGGCCATCCTGGCCTGTGTTGGTTTAAAGTTTAACAGGTTGCTTGGGTGTCCCTGAGTTGTTCTGGGCGTGGAGGCTGCAGCCATTCTGCCTCTGCCTCTGTGGGTTTTTCTAAGCAGACCTCCAGGCGCCCGTCGCTCAGACCCTCAGAGAGGGGTCGTCAGTGTGTTCAGTGCCTGAGCAGTGGGACTGGCCCCAGACCATACAGGCAGTGGTCCCTAGATCAAAGAAAGGGCCCAATGGGCCCCCAGAGGCTTCTTCAGGTCTTCTTTGGTGGGAACGGTGAAAATGGCCGCAGACGGTTGGAAAATTGAGAGGTCCCACTGAAAACAGATTATTTCAAGATGCTCCCAGGGGTGAAGCCAGTCCCCCGCCACTTCCTGAGGAGACCGGTTCCACAATGGATGCTCCAGCCCAATCCAGCCCCCCCAGCACCCACAGGGAGGGCTCCATGACTTCTAGGGTGAAAGTAAATGTATAAAGATACAGGATTCCTACAAGGCTTAGACCACGAATTCTGACCTAATTTAAATGATGGATTCTTCATCCAGGCTTACATGCTTTTTAAAACAAAGCAATTTCTCTGGGCCTTGGTTTCCTTGTTGTTGCAGGGGTGTCACCATAGATCCCCCCTCAGAGGCAGTACCTAACACACAGGGATCATGTGAGTGTAATGAATGAAATCATCAAAAGGGCCAGTTAATGAGATAATTTCTCCAGCCCACCCTGACCTCCCTTGGCAGAGCACACAGCCATGTTTCTCCACGAGTTTCTAAGTGACGCCCACACCAGCTGGAGAAGGGACTTGCTTCCGCCCTCAGTTCTACTAAATATTTACCAGTTGTTTGGGAGGGGGTAGGCTGAGACATGCTACCCACTTCCACCTCCAAATATTCTTCCTTTCAACCAAAGATTTGAAGAATTGTACAACTAGGACACTGATGAGCTCTCACTCACCTCCATGACTAATTTCAGTGAAAGCCACCATGCGCCAGACCCTAGGAGTATGGCCACCCTGGACCCAGGCCCAGCTCTAGGATACACTGGTGCATCTCCCTCCAGGAATCTGAAGACCAAGGTGAGGATGAGTTCCATCTGGCCCCCAGCCATCACTGAGGACTCAGAGTAGCCTGGCCAGCAGGTGACAGAAGACAGGGTGGCCTGTGTTTCAGGGGCACCTGGCTTCACATCCTGGCTCACAGGTTGTGTGACCTCCACACATCACTGAGCCACTCGGAGCTCCAATTCTTCTCATAAAATGGAGATAATACAGGATGCGTGGTTGGAGTTTTTGTGAGGAACGAGAGCCTGG
The DNA here is from genome assembly GCF_028564815.1 of Eubalaena glacialis. Taxonomy (NCBI): domain Eukaryota; kingdom Metazoa; phylum Chordata; class Mammalia; order Artiodactyla; family Balaenidae; genus Eubalaena; species Eubalaena glacialis. The sequence goes on along the minus strand of NC_083724.1, from coordinate 98,784,135 downwards.
CCTGTGGCAGATTGACCATCGGAATGCTTCTAGCCCAGGCTGGGAAGGACAGTGCCTGCCACCATCCTCCAGCACAGTCCTTCCCCTTGTTGACATCCCTCAGACAAGAGAGTGGCAGGGAGACTCCATCAGGACATGGAGACCCAAGCCCAGACCTCTGCTGTACAGAACTGACCTAAGAAAGCAGAGATGAACCCTGGCAGCACAGCAGCAGACCAGGTATAATGACCCAAAGGTCATGTGGTGGTGGGGCATGGCCAGAAAGCAGAACTGGGGTGAAGTGCCCTCTCATCCTGAGACGGGGGTCTCCACTGGGAGGTGACACCATCCAACAAGAAGAGTGCTTGTGGCAGTCAGCTCCCAAGATGGTTCCTGGTGATCCCACTCTTCTGCAGCCATGCCCCCTTTGAATAGGGTTGACGCAGTAATGCAGCCAATAGGACACTGCAGAAATATTGAGGGTGACTTCTGAGGCCAGGTCACCCCTCACATTGCAGCTTCTGCCTTTCTCTCCTGGGTCACTTGCTCTGGGGGAGCCAGCTGCCATGTCATGATAGTGCTCAAACATCTCTGAGGAGAGCCCCATGTGTGGAGGAGCTGGGCCCCCAGCCAACAGCCAGCACCAACTTGCCATGAGGGAGTGAATTACCCAGAGTCAAGTCTCTGGGTAAGACTGCAGACTCACAAGAGACCCCAAGCCAGAGATAAGCTGTACCCAAATTGCTGACCCACCAAAACTGAGTTGGTAAGTGTTTCCTGTCTTTTTAAGCCACTTAAGTTTTGGGCATTTCATTATACAATAATAGATAGATCTGCTATGCAATGGTATAATATGGTCATCAGGAAATGGGCATCACCTTAAGGTCAGGGGGCATCAGCCCAAAATGAAGAGGTGACTACAGGGTATTAATGGTACACATTCCTATTTCTCTATCCAATTATTTCATTAGTGACCCAATGGTCCAAATTGTTTCCTCAACCCTGAAGCGTTCCCTGGTAACAATGTTGAAGATTCTGTCATTCACTCTCGATGGCCCTGAATAGCTTCACGAATCAGAGGCTCTTCAGGGGAAGGCCAAGTGCCCCAAACCGTCATCCCTCTGCCCATCCATCCTCCAAAGGGGATGCTCACTCCTCCCCCAAGCAGCTCACTGCACAGGGGACAACACTGATCAGGAGGGCTCCCCCCATGGCCCCTGCTCTGCCCCAGAAACCCACAGCCCCACCTACCAGGACAGCTGGCAAGGACCTAGGGGCAGCCCATCTGAGGAAGGCAGAAGAACCCTGAAAGCAGTCACCAAAAGGGACTTGTGTGGAACCAAAGGCTGGAGAGAATGGGTGAGCAGAGACCTATCTACCAGGGGGAATGTTCACTCATTTCACTCAGGAGGTGATCCAAAGGGAGAGAGCCCCAGGCCAGCCATAAGAAACTGGTCTTGGGGACATTGAATGGGGCAGAGCCCACATCCCGAGGTGGGGCTGCTGCCTAGCTCTCAGCCCTCACAGAGGAGAGTATGGGGCAGTCTCTTGGAATAAGGGACAGGCCGGCGCGGAACCCAGGAAGGTCTTGTGATATGATTTCTTTTGTGTTATGATTCCTACTCATCTTGTGTGAAACGCATGAGATTTAAGCCACATTAAGTAATTCAAGATGGAGTCACAGTGGTGAATGTGAACTTCCATACTGGTTGTTTTGAAATGTCCAATACACGACTGTGAGTGTAATACACTGAGAGTGTCAATATAGATAAGGAACTTGTTTGGCAACATCCTTGGAAAGATTTCGGGAACAGAAGTGGTGACTAGTAGAGACAAAACCCCCTGGGGTGTAACCATTACACCTTACTGACTTCTTAAAAGTTGAGACCACTGAGCCAAATGACTTAAAGGCTCTTTGCTGGAGGACCCGGCTCCACGCTGCTGAGGGCTGTTCCAGACGGACCTGCCGGAGGCTCTGCTGGAGCAGAAGCGACTTGCCACTCACACTTGTCAAGACACCCGTTGCTGGACCAGAGACTGCTGCTGGTGCTGAGATGCCTCCTTCCAGGACTTGTCCCTGGAGTGATTCATTACCCTCTTTCCTATTTTCTCCCTACTTTGACTAAGCTCTGTTGTGTGCTGATTGTGTGCAATAAACCGAGTGATTCGCGAATTGAATGTTAGCTACGTTTCGTGTATCTCCAATCCCGTGATTCTTACCTGACTTTACTGTTGTGCCCTTCAACAAACAGGTCTGCATGAAGAACAGTGGAAAGCGTGAAGAAAGAGGCCTTGGGGGTTAAGTCCAGGGTTTACGGAGTCTCTCTATAAATTTGTTTGTCTCTCTGTATATCTGTACATTAATTTCCTGCCCAACCCTGAACTCCCTGGTTCTCCGTTCACTCCGAGAGTGCTGTGTCCCAGCTTGAGGAACAGAGGTCATCCAAAACGAGTATTTTTATAGTATAAAATATTGAACATAAAATGGCCACATATGGTTGTTTCTTATTTGCACTTCCTTGAGTGTGAGGAGTACAGGACAGTACCGCCTGCACTTTCTTCTGGAGAGTGAAGTGACCACATCTTATCACTCCCGACCTCCCCTGCTGATGGTGGGCCATGTTGCCAGCACTGGACAATGGGAGCGACATACCGCCTTCAGGCCTGGCCTCTCAAAAAATGCCCACACAATCTTCCAGCTCCCTCTTCCCCATCTGCCAGGCAAATGCATGGAAGTCAGGCCAGGAGCCACCAGATGGAGAGCACTGGACCCCAGATTGTCGACGAGCTAAGCAGAACCTTTGTCCCCCAGAACCCATTCTCCCTGGGGACCTGAGTTAGGGCTGGTCACAAGGGAAATTTGCCCATGATCTGGGAGATGAAAGTGAAGCGGTGCCTCCCTTTCTGAAAGTAATTGTGATTAGATGAGAGAGACCCAAACAGGAGCGCTAGCAGGTTCCAGCTCATCCCCATTCCTCTCTGTTCTCTGTCCCACTCCGCATCTCCCAACAACCACCATCAACCCAGCCCCAGAAGCAGGGTCACAGCCTTCCTCGAGTATCTCCACCAGTCCCCCTTCATGGTTCTGGTCTGCTGGTAGGACCCTTCTTTCCCAGCTGATATTTAGTAAGCACATGCCTGAGCCAGACTCTGCCTGGGCTGGATTTGTGGGGTAACTTGGCACCCACAGGCCCACCCCAAATGCTGCTCAGAATAAGATCAAACACCAGGGTACATCCTCCGGTCATGCAAGGGTGTCCCTGGCTGTGGACATCTGATGGCCCCAGAATGTGCAGAATCAAATGTGTGGCCAGGCCTCACTGAGGTTTTCCTGCAGACACAGAGGCCAAGGGACAGCAAAAGCACTAGCTCTGGGCAAAAGTCACCTCTCACCTATACTGTATGTGTCATTGAGCTTTGCGATCATATCTAAGCCCCGTATGAGACTCTGATGTTTAAGAGACTTTCCCGTGGCGACAAACTCAGAGTTTACTCACAGCCGCCAGCAATGGAAAAGCCCCTGTTAGAAAAGGGGGTGCCTAACCCACCTGCGTACATTCTGAGTGGACGCTCAGAGATCCCATCAAATCATCTGGCTCTAAGCAGGGCAGAGAACAGAGCCTCCAGTTTCCTTGTCACCAGGAAGTGGCAGGCCTGGGGGTAGCCCCGTCTTCTTGCCTGTGTTGATCTGAGATGACCTAGCTCTTGCTGTCCTTCAGTACTGTAGGTGCCAGCGACCTCTCCCAGGACACTCTTGTGAGCCATGAGGTGGACACTCTGGACCAAGGGTGTTGGGCAATCGCTGCTTCAGTACTGGGCAACTTGGGAGACACATGGAGCAGCCACTCTTCTGGATCTTCCAAGAGCTGTCAGCCCACTGGTCTCCCATCAGAGCCCCTCAGCGCTGCTGCTGGCCCCTGCGTGTGCTCCCTGCCCCACAGTCCTCTCTGTGTCCTTGGGGATCAGGCCAAAACCACACCCCAACACCACTTCAGTGTCCCTGATGGGGCATCCTGTGCCAACACAATGACCCAGAGCAGGCATCAACAAATCCCTTCTCACCGGCCAGGCAGCAGGCAGTCCCCACTGCACAGCAGTGTGGAACCAAGAAAATGGCCTGCAAGAAAATGGTCCTGACCGAAGGGGAAAACTACCATTGTTCCAGGACCTTTAGAAATGTTTTTCAGAACATTGAAAATCTCTCACTGTTGATATAAATATAGAAAGATGAAAAATGGTAAAACCAACATTTATTCAATATGCTGTGACAAGACATTAGAAACATTAAGACTTAAGGTGTTTTACTTCCTTGTATAAAAACTTATACAAAGAGAACCTAATTCTCTCTTCTATCTTTTAGTAGAACTCTGGGCACATATAACATTAAAATCCAATATACTCCAAGAGTGAAACCTAATGTAAACTATGGACTTTGCATGATTATGATCTGTCAATGTAGGTTAGTCAATTGCAACAAATGTACCACTCTGGGGGAGGTGCGGGGGTTGTTAATGAGAAGCCTATGTATGTGTAGGGGCAAGGGGTATATAGGAATATCCCTTTTCCCTCTTAACATTGCTGTGAAAGTAAAACTACTCTTAAAAAATAAAAGCTTAAAAAAAATTTTTTTTAAATCCAATACACTAAATATAATATGGTACCCCAGATTGGATGCTGGTGAAATCTGACTACAGACTGCAGTTTATGGTATTCTACCAATGCCAATTTCTTGACAAAGGGAACCTGGTTTTGTAGATGCCCATGCTGGGGCAAGCTGGGTGAAGGGTATAGGAACTTGTATTATCTTTGCAGCTTGTCTGTATATCTAAAATTACTCCATAATAAAGGGATTATAAATTCAGTACTGAATATTTTAATGAGATGGAACAGTCCTGTTGCGAGGCCATGAGCAAGTTAGGCTTTCTCTCAAAATCTTGTCTCTTATGGCATTTCACATTCTAAATAACTTCCTGGCTCATGTGTCAATCAGTGAGGCAGCATGAGGGACAAAAGGATGATAAAAACAGCTACCAGATGTAAAGTAATTTGTTTGCTGTTTATCAGATTTATACATGTGGAGTTAGATGAGTTAATCTGACTCAACCTAAAACCATTTTGGTTTTATTCCAAAATGGTTCAGTTTTTTTTTTGTTTTTTTTTTAAGATTCAGGTGGCTGATCTGCCATCAGATGAGTCACTCTCCATCATTTAGTCCAAATAAGGGTGTTGGGGGTGGGGGGTGGTGAGTGGAACTGTGGAATGATCCAGAAGCCAGTAACTCTGGGCAAAGGGCAGGAACGGATAATCGTAGAAAAGGAAATGTGAGTGGTTTTTAAACACCTCACACATAATGAGAGAACTACAGATTACAGCCACACTGAGATACATTTTCTCCCCGTCAGATTGGCAATGACTGGGGGAGGGGGGAGGTGAGGCTGTGGGAAGAGGCTCCTTCCACATGGTGGATGGGAGGGTGAAAGGGCACATATGCCCTGAATTCAACTCTCCAGAAATCAGTTCTGCAGGCACGCCTGCCCAGGTACACAACAACAGTGTGCCAGGTGGTTCCCTGCATCAGGGCTGATAAGAGCAAGTCTGGAAACAACAAAGACCCACCTAGGGGGGACTTGCTGATAAATCACATGGCTACCTGCTAACTGCAGAGGGAAATTTACACAATGGGGGGATCTGGCAAAGCCACCTCAAAGGATGATGCAGCTAGTCACTAAAATGAGATGACCAGAGCCTGAGTGACACAATGGGAAGTACCTAGCCTCAAAACGTTCCATCCGTGAGCTCTGAAAGGTTTTTTTTCAAATGGTTCTGACAAAAAAAAATCTGCCTATATATACAGAGAGAGACAGCAAATATGGGAAAATATTGACACTTGGTGAATCAATTCTTACAATTTTTCTGTAAGTCTGAAAATGTTTAAAAACAGTTTAAAATGTTTATCTATAGAGAACAAGAGGAAAGGGGTGAATGAAGATAGGGGTGGGAGTGAGATTTCTCTTGTAGCTTTTTGTATTTTTAGCCATGTAACCATATTACCTAATTTTAATTTAATCATTTTGTAAGACTAAGATAATTAAAACAAACAAAAAAATTCTACTTCCTCTCATGGCTGCCTCCATGACAAAGCACAGAACCAAGACATGAGATAGCACTCCACAGGCACCAAACACTGGAGGTTGGCTTGGAAAGGGTCAGAGTAGTGCCTGGGGTGCACCACTCCCCCACCCCCCACCACCTTGTGGGAGGCAGTCTGGAGCCTCGACCAAAACAAGGATGACAATACACAGGTCACCCCCTCCCACACAGCTCTGCCCCCTCCAGGTGTCAATCCTTCATGTTCACACAGATGAGTAAGGACATGCAGTACAGTCATATTTGTAATAGGGGAAAATTGGAGGTGTTCTGGATGTCCAACAATAGAGAACTAGTTCAATAGATTACCACAGCACAGGTCTTACTATAAAATATAAAATGATTTAATTTATTAAGTAAAATCATTACTATAATAATAAGATTAAATTAAATAAAAAATCAAGAAAGTGTGATATTAGCATAGGGATAGAGAAATAGATCAATGGAACAGAATAGAGTCCAGAATAGAGTCCAGAAATGGACATTCACATGATCAAGTTGATTTTCAGTGAAAGTGCCAACACTTGTCAATGGGAAAGGAAAACCCTCTCAACAAGCTGGAATAAGTGGTTATCTACATGGAAAAATGAACCTTGACCCTCCACTCACACCACACACATAAAAATAACTGGAAATGAATCACAGTCTTAACTGTGAACAATAAAACTAAAAAGGTTCTAAAAATAAATAGGTGAAAACATTCATGCATTCAAGGTAAGCAAAGATTTCTTAAGCTATAAAAGGCACTAGCCATGTAAGAAAAACTTGTCTAACTGAACTTCATCAACATGAAAAACCTGTGCTCATCAAAAACCTGTGCCCGTTAAGAAAATGAAAACGCATGCCACAGACTGAAAGCAAATATTTGTAATACATCTATCTGACAAAGGACTTGTGTCCAGAATATATAAAGAATCCCTACAAATCAATAAGAAAAAAGACAAATGATCTAACAAAAAAAAATTTTTTGAGGAAAAGACTAAACGAAGCACTTGACTAAGAAAAGTTATCTAAATGGGCAAAAAGCACATGGGAAGGTGCTCAGCATCACCTGTCATCAGGGAAATGCAAATTAAATTTACAATGAGATATCACCATGCCCCACCAGAATGACTACAATGAAAAAGACTGACAATACTAAGTGTTGACAAGAATGCTGAGCAAACAAAACTCACACAGTGCTGGTGGAAGCATAAAATTGTACAACTGCTTTGGAAAACTGCTTGGCATTTTCTTATGAAGTTAAACATACATTTGCCCTATGACCCAACAATTCCACTCCTAGGGAGTCTACCCAAGAGAAAAGAAAACATCTGTCCACACAAAGACCTGGTCACAAATGTCTATAGCAGCCCTATTCATAATAATTCATAACTGGAAAAAACCCAAATGGCCACCAACTGGAGAATGAATAAGCGAAGTGTGGTATAGCCATAATATGGAATTAAAAGGAATGAATTACTGATATACCAGTGATACGGATGCATCTCAAAAGAAGCCAAGCACAAAAGACTAATTTAGATGAAGTTCAAGAACAGGCAGAACTCGTCTATGAAGTTGAAGTGTGGTATTCTCTGCGGCTCTGTGGTGAGAGGGTGGGTATTAGTTTGCTTGAACTGCCATAATAAAATACCATAGAAACAACAACAAAATGTATTATCTCATAGTTCTGGAGGCTAAAGTCTGAGATTCATGTGTCAGCAGGGCTGGTTTCTCCTGAAGCTTTTCTCCATGGCTTGGAGATGACAGTCTTCTCTCTGTGCCCTTACATGGTCTTCCCTCTGTCTGTGTGTGTCTATATCTTAATCTCCTCTTCTTATAAAGACACCAGTCATATTGGATTAAGGTCTACCTGCAAGACCTCATTTTAATTTAATTACCTCTTTAAAGGCTCAATCTCCTAATATAGTCACTTTCTGAGGTGCTGAGGATTAGGATTTCAACATATAAATTTTGCAGGACACAATACAGCCCATAACTTCCCTTAAGAATGAGAACAAGGCAAGGATGTCTGCTTTCACTATTCTTATTCATCAGAGTGGTGGATTCTCTAGCCAGTGCAAGGCAAGGAACTAACATGCATACAGAACAGGATGGAAGGAATAAAAACATCCATATTTACAGATGACATGATTGTCTACGAAGAAAATTCCAAGAATCTACATCATACTCAATGGTGAAAAGCTGAAACCATTTACTCTAAGATCAGGAACAAGACAAGGATGCCCACTCTTACCACTTTTATTCAACATAGTATTGGAAGTCCTAGCCACAGCAATCAGACAAGAAAAAGAAACAAAAGGAATCCAAATGGAAAGGAAGACATAAAAATGTCACTGTTTGCAGATGACATGATATATACAGTAAGTCCCCTACATATGAACCTTCAAGATGCGAACTTTCAAAGATGAGAATGTGCATTCCATCACCGTCAGGTGTGAGTGAAATTGCAGCTTGCTCTTTGTCTCCTATTGCTGATGATCCTTCAGCTCTACCATCTCCCACCTCCTCTCCCTCCTCCAGTCAGTAACTCTTCTTGCCTGTTTACTTGATGCCAGCCCCTGTATGCCAGCTGTTGTACTGTACTTTTCAGTTACTGTATGATTAAAAAATGTTTTCTTTTTTTTGTGTGTTTGCTTTTTATGTATTATTTGTGTGAAAAGTATTATAAACCTATCAAAGTACAGTACTATATAGCCGATTGTGTTAGTTGGTTACCTAGGCTAACTTTGTTGCACTTATGAACGCATTCTTGGAATGGAAGTTGTTTGCATGTTGGGGACTTACTGTATAAAAAATCCTAAAGATGCAACCAAAAAGCTATGGGAACTAATAAATGAATTCAGTAAATTTGCTGGATACAAAATTAATATACGGAAATCTGTTGCATTTCTATACCCTCACAATGAACTATCAGAAAGAGAAATTAAGCTTTTCTAACCTCACCTCTCTTTCGGCCTGTATGGCGGCGGGGGTTCGGACGGTCCGGGGCCTGTGGCCGCCTGGCTTCCGACGGCTGGGGCGCAGGGCAGGAGCGCGCGGCCGCCCTGAGTCTAGTGAGGCTGGCCCCGCGGCCGGGCCGGGTCCGAGGCTCCCGGTCCCTGAACGCGTGGAGGGCAGCGGCCTGGTCTGGCCTCCGCCACGTTGTCGGTGAAAGATGGACGCTTGAAGCATAGACTGACTGCTGCTAGCTGACTACTTACTATCTGGGAGCACAAAGATGACCTAAGGATGTCCTCGGTGAGGAACTTGACAACTTGATCTTCGGGTGTTGCTTAGAGTATTTAAAATTTCCAGGATTGCTTAAAAAAAATACTGCTTTTGGATAGTCCATAAATGTACATCTAAAACAGTGGGGCTATAAATAAAATAATTTAATGTGCTTCTTGGAAAAAAAAAAAAAAAAAAAAAAAAAAGAAAGAGAAATTAAGAAAACAATCCCATTTACAATTGCATTAAAAAGAATAACAATACCTAAGAATAAATCTAAACAAGGAGGTAAAAGACCTGTACTCAAAAAACTCTAGATATTGATGAAAGAAATTGAATACAACACAAACAAATGGAAAGATATACTGTGCTCATGGATTGGAAGAATTAATATTGTTAAAATAACCATTCTACCCAAGGCAATCTACACTTTCACTGCAATCCCTATCGAAATACCAACAGCATTTTTCACAGAACGAGAACAAATAATTCTAAAGTTTGTATGGAAACACAAAAGACCCCGAATAGCCAAAACAACCTTGAGAAAGAAGAACAGAGCTCCCTGACTTCAGACTACACTACCAAGCTACAGTAATCAAAACAGTATGGTACAGGCAAAAAAACAGACACATAGATCAATGAAACAGAATAGAGAGCCCAGAAATGAACCCACAATTAAATGATCAATTAATCTATGACAAAGGAGGTAAGAATATACAATGAGGAAAAGATAGCGTCTTCAATAAATGGTGTTGGGAAAACTGGACAGATACATGCAAAAGAATCAAACTGAACTATGTCACACCATATACTAAAATAAACTCAAAATGGTTTAAAGACTTAAATGTAAGACCTGAAACCATAATATTCCTAGAAGAAAACATAGACAGTACCCTCTTTGACATCAGTCTTAGCAATATTTATTGGATATGTCTCCTCAAGCAAGAGAAACAAAAGCAAAAATAAGTAAAAAATTAAAATTAAAAACTTTTGCACAGTGAAGGAAACTATCAATAAAATGAAAAGGCCTCCTACTGAATGGGAGAAGATATTTGCAAACAATATATCTGATAAGGGGTTAATATCCAAAATATACAAAAAACTCATACAACTCAACATCGACCCGATTAAAAAATGGGCAGACACTGAGGCTGCTTGCATGTCCTGGTTATTGTAAATAGTGCTGCAATGAACATTGGGGTGCATGTGTCTTTTTGAATTATGGTTTTCTCAGGGTATATGCCCAGTAGTGGGATTGCTGGGTCATATGGTAGTTCTATTTTTAGTTTTTTAAGGAACCTCCATACTGTTCTCCATAGTGGCTGTACCAATTTACATTCCCAGCAACAGTGCAAGAGGGTTCCCTTTTCTCCACACCCTCTCCAGCATTTATTGTTTGTAGATTTTTTGATGATGGCCATTCTGACAACAAATACTGTACGCTAACACATATATATGGAATCTAAAAAAAAAAAAAAAAGATGGTTCTGATGAACCTAGGGGCAGGACAGGAATAAAGACACAGACGTAGAGAATGGACTTGAGGACACAGGGAGGGGGAAGGGTAAGCTGGGACAAAGTAAGAGAGTAGCATTGATATATATACACTACCAAATGTAAAATAGATAGCTAGTGGGAAGCAGCTGCATGGCACAGGGAGATCAGCTCCGTGCTTTGCGACCGCCTAGAGGGGTGGGATAAGGAGGGTGGGAGGGAGACACAAGAGGGAGGGGATATGGGGATATACGTATGCATATAGCTGATTCACTTTGTTGTGCAGCAGAAACTAACACAACACTGTAAAGCAATTATACTCTAATAAAGATGTTAAAAAAAAAAAAAATGGGCACAAGACCCGAATAGACATTTTTTCCAAAGAAGACATACAGATGGTCAACAGACACATGAAAAGATGCTCAACATTACTAATCATCAGGGAAATGCAAGTCAAAACCACAAAGAGATATTACCTCACATCTGTTAGAATGGCTGTTATCAAAAAGACAACAAATAACAAGTGTTGGCGAGGATGTGGAGAAAAGGGAACCCTCATGCTCTGCTGGTGAGAATGTAAATTGGTGCAGCCACTGTGGAAAACAGTATGGAGGTTCCTCAAAAAATTAAATATAGAACTACCATATGATACATCAATTCTACTTCTGGGTATTTTTCTGAGGAAAACAAAAACACTAATTTGAACACCCTTATGTTTATTGCAGTGTTATCTACAATAGCCAAGATATGGAAGCAACCTAAGTGTCCATTGATAGATGAATGGATAAAGAAGATGTTTCATACACACACACACACACACATACACACACACACAATGGAATGTTACTCAGCCATAAAAAAAAGATGAAATCTTGCCATTTTCAATAACGTGGTTGGACTTTGAGGGTATTATGCTATGTGAAATCATTTGGACAGAGAAAGACAAACACTTGCACAAGTGAGCCCTGTGCCCGTACCCCTTCCACTCACTGGTCACATGGGGCACACATGCAGCAGGCACTGGGGGCACCTGTCAGACTCCAAGGATAGGACAAAGTGTCCAGCACTGTCATTCTCCTTTCCACAAGGCAGGCGAGAGCCACAGAAATGCTAAACTCGCCGAGCGGGAGTCTGGGATGAGAATCCAACAGGCTTTGGATGGGGGGGCAACTTAGCTTTCAGGCCCCAAGACAAATCTTAATGAATATTCTACTTATCAATAGACAAGACCCAGGAAAGGAAAAGGGAAATCTTTCCAGACCCACAAAAATCTCGCCATCTTTGGGCGGTGATCTTCTGGGAATTTTCATTCTCCCCTCAATGCTTCTCGGTAATATCTAAATTTCTACGAAGAACGTTTATTGTATTTGCAATTGGGAGAAAAGCCAACCTATTTAAAAATAAGAGAATAAAGCCTTCTCATTGCTCTTTTGATATTCCAAACCTCCAGCTATTACATAGTCAGAGCCAGCTGTCTCCACGTCTGTTTACGTATGGAAATTTTAATTTCTACTTAGCTGTCCTAAATCTCTTTTAGGAAAAATGTGGTCAAGAAACCCCAAAAGAAGGGACTCTGAGTGTAATTCTGCTTTCTGAAAACATGTTTTTGCAAAAAGTTTTCTAGGTTGCTCTAAACTGAAAGTGAGTTTTGTTCAAAGACCTAAAATATTTCCTAAATTGGGCACTGCCTTGAACGTCACCCATCTTCACCAGCAGTCAGGCAGCTAGGAGGGTGAACAGGCCAGCACCTGGAGTCTGTGAGGCCACTGCCTGGGCAGGTGACAGTGAGAGAGCCCCTTCACACCAACACAGGGCTACGGGGTGGGCAGTGAGGAGCTGATTAAGCATCATTTGCTTTACTTTCTTATTAAAAAAAAAAGAACTGCTCTAAAAATATTTGACAGTTCAGTCATCTCAGCCAAGAGGAGCCTTTGGCATTGCACTGGAGACGCAATCTCAGCCTCAAACCCTTGGATGAAGTGGCATTTAAGAGCTTTTCAGACAGGACAGGATAATTACAGAGAGGCCCTGGTGTGGGCTGCAATGACATTCAAGCCTGAAGTGGAAGCAACCTTTTATCTTTAACAAAGAGCTCTGATTATCTACACTGAAAGGAAAGTGCTGTGTCCAGGGTACATTTTTTTTTTTAATCCTGTAAGAAGAAAATATCACTGTGTAAATAGAGAGCCATATGAAGGAGTAAGACAATAAGAGTGGCCTTGCCCCACTCTTCAGGTCCAGGTGTCTGGATACAGGGTGATTCCAACATTGTTCTGGCAACTGCACAGCCTCAACCAGAGCATGGCCGAGCCCAGAGAGGTGCAGGGTCTCCCCTGCGTGCTCAAGATCCACCCACATTAGAGTTAGCCAGGCGGCATTTGCACAGTCACTTGGACCCTTCCTTTCTTATTCAGCTCCTTAGTCTCTGCTCCTGATTAACCAAAGGCAATTCAGAAATCAACAGCTCTGCTTATTTAGAGGGCTTTGTTTCAGGGCACTGCTGTGCTGGAGACTCTGGGAGAAGGTAACTAGAGAGAGCTGGAATTTACTCACAGCACCACTGTCCCAGTGAGAAAGGAGGGAAGGGAGGGAAGAATGGGGAGAGGGAAAAGGAGGGGAAGGGGAGAGGACCTGAGTGTCCCTTAACAGAGGTCTAAAGCTGAGGGATAGTGTCAGGAAGCAATAGCAGGCTGGGAGCATCTGTCTACCCCTGCAATTGATTATTTCTTAAGCAGCATAGTTTATTTTGCAGACAAAATTTTTTGGAACTTGGTTTAAGACAAAGGATCATGGAGAGAATAGAGAACAGATGCCCCCTTTGCCACAGAAGATCTTAGACTCCCCATACGTGTGGGGAATGGGGAAGGGAAGAAGGACCTTCTCTGCAGCAGCTCCTGACCTTAGCAAGGTTACCATTTCAATGGTTTCCTGCAGACACTCCCTGCACATGATGCACACGCACAGGTGGACACAGGCCAGGCTCCCACCTACACCAGGGTTCCCTGACCAATCATCTAAGACAAAAAAGCAACAGCCACACTCTCCTGGACCCATTTTGGAGAAGCAGCACAGGCTGCTGAAAAGTCACAGCCTGTTGACCAGGAGGCTTACATCTCAGAGGTCAGCGGTTTTATCCAATTTGCAGCCTGAGCACCAGCTATGAGGGATCCTTTAGACACGACGTTAAGAACATGGGAGTCCACAGATATAACCCCACATCTGCATGGGACAGCAGTTTCTTTTAGGATGCTATAAGTTCAATGTAAGATGCATTCAGCAAAAAATTCTAGCCGCATCCAGCTTAGTCCACGTTAAATATTCTGAGACACAAAATTATGTACTAGGAGAACACAGGCCTTCCTCACTTATCCGTTCAAGCATATATCACTAGTAACTTTTCATTTTAAAAGCCCCAGGTGGATCTCTAGAAAGCCAGTTGGAATTCCCTCTAAACACGCTCGACTTAGCCTTTATCTCCCAGTCAGGCCAAGGGGGAGCGAGTCGTCCACCTCCATGGTGTCCCCTCTCCCTTGTTCCTGCAGGGGACAGGAGACAGAGTGCTGGGAGGGACAGCCAGGAGGATGGTCATTTAGGGGCTCCCACTCCTCAGACCCCCTCTGAGTGGGCTCCTTGGGTCTGTTTCTGGGTTCCATTCTTTAGACTGAAGAATGTTCATGAGCTCTGATAGCTCACAAGGGCCTGACCTGGAAGTGGGGAGGAGGCTCGGACTAAACTGGCCAACACTGAACTCACAGGTACAGAGCCTTCTCTCTCCCCTGCCTTCTTCCAACACCCGGGCTCTCAGATGGGTAGGCTCAAGCCCAGAACTCCCACAGAACTCAGTCATGGGGCTTCACGCCCCCCGCAACACAAGTTTTGTCTGCAAATACAACCAGCTCTTACATTATATTCACCTGCTTCTCTTTATCCTTAATACTTTAGGCTAAACCAAATCCTTTCTGGAACAAGATGGGAAGGAAGGAAGGGAGAAAGGGAGAAAGAGAGAGAGGGAGGAGGAGGGGGAGAGGGAGGGAAAGAAGGGAGGAAAAGGGAAAGAAATGAGAAGCAGGGAGGTCAGCTAGCCGGTTAGTGGTTGGGTAGTGACTGGCTGGTCAGTTAGTAAAACCCTAACAGGGATCTTGCCTGTGGCTCTGGGACAGAGGATGGCTGAGAGCCTCTCAGGGAAAGTAGAGGGAGGGCAGGGGGGACCATACCCCTTGGCAGCACACAGAGGGCGAGGGCACAGCAGTGCACGAGAGGAGGGTGCTGGCTCGGAAGGGATGGCTTCTCGGTTCTTCCCGGGAAGATTGCTGCAAACACTGGTGTCTCGCCGCTCACTGGACACAGTTGGCCCACGCAGACATCTGGCGGCCCTGGGTGGGCTGGGAGTGCTGAGCTATGGCTGCACTACAAACCTGGTTCTGGGGAACCTCTCCTCTGGGTGTCCTGGAGAAGGTGGATACCCCCAAAGCTGGCCCGAAGCTACAGGACTGAAGCAGAACTGGAGCCCAGGAACTTGGGTTGGGTGTCCCCTCAGCCCTGGCAGGTACTTCAGTCAGACAGCCTCCACCTGCCACAGATTGTACCTCTCAGCTCCTTTTACGCGCATCGAGCCCCACTGGACAGCTGGGGGAACTGAAGCACTGGCCTAAGGTCACGCGGTGGGAGGGGCCACCATCACCTGGGTGTGTGCCCCCCCACCAACTCGCTTGGCAGGCAGACGTGTCCTGCTCTGAGCCCCCAAGACCTGTGTGAGCTGGTCTGTTCCCAGTGCCTAGAGCAGAGCCACAGCCCCCCACAGCCCGGCTGAGGTTACCAAGTGAGCCACTAAGGGCCTGAGGACGAGCTGTCAAGACCCCCTGAAGTGCAGATGAGGAAACTGAGGCCCAGCCCAAGCTCTGCTTGATGGGGTCTCTGTCAGGATCCAGCCCAACCCGGCTAGGCTGGGACCCTCGCCTACACAGAGCAGACCCTGCGTCCAAAGCCAGCTGGCCTTCAGCTGACCAACTGGCTAGACATAGGGGCCTGGAAGGAAAAGCCACGCCTGCCAAGACATGTTTAACTTTTCTGCACAATATAACCTCTCGTAAACAACCTATCTGGAACTGGGGTGTGCTGTCATTTGAATTGAGTCTGTGTACATATGTGCACAGACACAACACACGTAATCATTCTTTTCACTTCGAGCTGATTCAAGCAAGCTGATTCAACCCAGTCACCCTAGAAATCCACAACAACAGCTAAGATGTTCTCACTGTCCTGATTCACAGATGTAGAGCAGGAAACACATCACCAAAGAGCCAGGGACAGCCTGGGGTGACCAAGGACCTGGGAATGAGCACCTTACAGCCTCTTTAAAGAAAAAGTCCCCTTGCCCACATTTATCTGAAGGGCTGGTTTTCCTAATGTAAAAGAAAGTAAGTAAGTAAAAGAAATAAAAAGAAGACAACCCTGGAACCTAAAATGCATACTACTAGGTGACAGAAGCCAATCTAAAAAGGCTACATACTGTATGATTCCAACTGTGTGACATTTCAGAAAAACTACTGGAGTTCAGGACTTGCCAGGGGTTAAGGCAGGAGGGATGAATAAGTGGAGTACAAAGGATTTTTAGAGCAGTGAAACTACTCTGCACAATATTATAAAGGTGGATACCTGCTATGATACATTTGTCCAAACCCATAGAATGTACACACCAAGAGTGAACCCTAATGTAAACTCTGGACTCTGGGTGATTATGACGTGTCAGTGTAGGTTCATCAGTTGTAACAAATACACCACTCTGGTGGGGGATGATGATAATGGGGGAGGCAGGGAGCAGGGGCAGGGGAGTATATGAGAAATCTCTGTACCTTCCCCTCAATTTTGCTGTGAACATAAAACTACTCTAAAAAAAATAAAATCTATTTTTTTTTAAAAGACAATCCTGACATCTGAAATGGGGTCCCTGTTATCATGGCAACCTCAGGAAGTGGTATGTCTAAAGCACACACTCTATTCCTTTCCCATCCATTTAAAAAGAAAGGAGAAGACTGAGGTGAGGGTGAGGGAAATCCAGAATTAGACCAGGTCCCATTACAGAATCCAACATCTTGCATTTGTTTAAAAAATATTCTGGACAATTCCATTCAAGAGCCAGGGACCCCTCAGCAAAGCCAGCCCAGGTTGTCAGCCTAGACCCAGTGTGCTGAGATGCCGGGGAACCCCCTCCTCAAGTCACGCAGCAGCAGTGTTCCATCCCCCAGCCCTACAACCCTGGAGAATAAGCAGCACCCAAGGAACCCAGAGAAGTGACCCACCTAGGACTTCACCACCTGAAACGAGAAAAAGTCTCCCTTTTTCAGACACCCGTCTACTCACCGCCTTCCCTTGAGGAGGAAAACCAAGAAACACGGAAAGAAGCAGAGCCGGGGCTTCTCCACAGGCCTGTGCAGCGCCATCAGCCACTCCTGCCCGGGACAGCTTGCAGGAGGGGACCCCAGGCAGATCACCAAGGAGAAGGACACCGCCCCAGGTTCCCACACCGGGGCGGGGCTGGCCTCCTCCCTCTGGGCACGCTGTGCTGTGGGCAGTCAGTCCAGGGTGAGGCTGGCAGGGACCCCACAAGCTCGGGGCTGGTGGTCTGGAGTGGCCCTGCCTGCCGGTTCCGGCCCTCAAGGGGCCTCAGTGGCACCCACGGCAGCCTCTTTTCTTCTCCGTCTTGCAGCTGCAGGGAGACGCTGAGCCCTGACAAAGCCCGCCTGCTCCTCCAGAGCCAGCAGGAGGGGTGAGGGGAGTGCAGCCTGCAGCCCGCAGCCTGGGATGCCGACTGTCACCATGGCAACAAGGAAGGGTGGGGGGGGTGTGGGCGACAGGCTAGTGGGACCTGTAGGGCCAGGGAGTCCCTACAGTCGTGGGCTAAGGAAGGGGCCCCGGCAGGCTGGGAGGGGCCTTGTTTCTTGTTCTGAACACCTCTGCCACCCATCCTCCCTCTTGCAGACTTTTTAGAAAGTTCTGAGGCAACAGGGCATTTAAAATGCTTCATTACCACAATGAACCCCCTTTTGTAGTGTGTGGACACTTAATACATGCCTAGGTAAGCATACAGGGAATATGCATCTGCTTAAAGAGTTCTTTGGAGACTATGGGTGGGTGTGTGTGTGTGTGCGTGTGTGTGTCACTCACACTCAGGCTTACCTCCACACTCACATTTTACCCTCACACTTGCCTGCACCCCTCAGTTTGGGGGATGCTAACTGAAACTTGGATCCTTAGGGTATGTCAGCTACCCTGAGCCCTGCCTGTGAATGTGACACAGACTTACTTGTTTATTTCCTGTCGCAAACCTGTAAGGTGAGTACTGTTATCACGGAGTTTTCTGCCAAGGAAGCCAAGGAGATAAGTGCCCCCGTGAGGTCATTCCCTCTGTAAGTGACAAGCCTGGACTGAATGGCCATGTCGCACACTGTTGTAAGTGCCGAAACCACGACCAGCGAGCACTGAGCAGACATAGGGCATGGGTGTGAAGCAGGCAGCCCAGCCCAGGTCAGCCATCGTTCCTGGCCTGGTACCCTGAAGCCTTGAGCAGCAGTGCCTCAGCTTCCCACCAGGTCTGAGTGTCCTTCACCCCCCATGCCTGCGATCTCACTAAACATCTTCGTACTTCAATGTTCGAAGGCCTTCAAATGCCCACTGAGGTCCCCTTGGTGAGGGACCTGGCAGGACACAGAGGGTCTGAAACCTCAAAGTCCTCACTTCTCACCCTGTGAATTTATCTATACATATACTCGTGCAGTAGCATTACAACACCTTGCAAAGAGAATGTGCTAATATGTTACTTACGAAATTATAAATAAGTGCAATAAAGAGAAAACCTTTTAAAGGAAAAAGATGCCCTGAGTGCAGATGAAACCCAGGTTCAAGTCTCAGCTCGCCCCTTGTCTGACCAGTGACCCCATCTCCTCATCTGTAAAGTGGAGATCTTGCTAGTGGGGCGCACTCCCGTGTTGCCGGAGGATTCCATGTCGTGCTGATGCATACACACTTCAGTGCAGGGCCCAGCTCACAGCAATTACCCAGTTAATGCCAGCATGCCAGTGTTTACATGTGTTTTTTTATTTTCCAACCAGAATCTACAATATCTTGTTTTAGAAAGTGGTTCCCTCACCCCACAGTATATTGCAAACTTACCCTTATTCGTAAATACTCTCCTATAGCCATGTGATTCTTTCTGCCCCAGCCAGTGCTGCTTCCCCTGGGCTGAGCTGGTGGAGAGTGATGGAGAGCATCTCTCCTGCTGCTTCTCCACCCTCTGCCCCTTCAGCCTGACACAGGGTGGAAATGGGTGGAAACCAGCAATCAAGTGATTTCTCCTTCTCTGATGGGCACCTCTCTCTCCGCTAGCCCTGAACCACAGAACGCACCCAGCCTTAATTGCTTTCATAACACCACGAACAATGACCCATTTTACATGCTCACATGGATGTAGAAATTGCTCTGAAGCCAGGATAACACTTGCTGTCCAGACTATGTAGACCTAAAACCCTCGGGATCTCATGGTTCATCACACGCCCACAGTCTAAGTCTGTCAGGTTGGGCCCCCCTGCAGTCCCACGTTTCTGGTGTGTTCTCAGTTCTCATGTTGGAAAAGGACAGGCAGCATGGCAGGCATTCTTCGCTCCAATTCCATGATGTCTATGACCCAGAATGCCAGCCTCCTGGGGCCACTGTCACTGTCAGTGAGGGACATGCACACACACGTGTGCTCACATATGAGTGACATGCATGCAGTGTCAGGGACAGGAGGTAACACTGCTCTTCTTGTCTCATCCCCTGGAGACAACTCCAAATGTCCCAATGTGGCCTTTACTGTGCCCAGAATATCCACAAATAAAAACACAGGCTTGTGATCTAGGAAAAATGCCATTGTCTCACTAAATGCTCATTTGCTCCTGAAATGCTGATGCACAATTGTGTAGCCATTAAAATAATTAGGAGGGTTGTGTAGCAATATGGGAAAAAAGGCGGAGTCGTAGAAACTGAATTACCCCTTTGTAAAATCGACTTTTGCAAATGAGGAGGGGACGAAGCAACAGTGGATTGTACAAAAATGTTCTTTTTTCTCATGCTGTTGTGATGAAAACTACGTAATAAACAAAAACCAGGAAAGAAGGGAATTTCCTCTGTTTCCTGAGCAGGAATTATGTTTGAGGTGCTTTCCACAGGTGGCTTCATTTAATCATCCAAATCCAGGTCTTTTCACCCAAAGCTAGCACCCAGATGTCTCTCAGAGAAAGGCTTCTTTGCAATCTAAAATATCAAAGGGGGCCAGCCCTGAAACATTTCTGGGGTACAACCCCAAGTCTTTCCCTGGAAGGAACCCCCCACCCCACCAAGAAGGGCCAACCTCATGCACGCCCGTCCAGGTGTCATCCGATAACTCAGTCCCAAGGGGCCTGGACACATGGTTGACTCTTTTCTTAAAAAAAACTTCAGCAAAAAAAGGTGTCTTTATGTAAGGTTTGAGCAGTGTGATTTTCCTGGGGCATGTAGAAAAAATGGCAGAAATACCATAATTCCAAGCATTTATCTGCTGGGTTTAAAAATATCCAAGCAGCTGTCCCATCAATGGGATGTTTCTCCTTTGCTAACCAGGAGAATAAAGGGCAGAAATGCTTTGTCCCCAGAAAGCATTTTCCCTTGACATGCTTTCTTTTCTTTGCAGCATTTGCCTGTAAGCTTTTGACATTTCACAGAAGCACAAATCAAAGTTTCCTATCACTCAGCAGACTCAGTCTCGTACCCACTCCTGCCAGCCCCCACCCCATGGGTCTGATCCTGGAGGAGAAAGAACAGGTGGTGGCATCAGTGCATTCCAAACTCCTGTGCTAGCGGGATGAGCTAGCACAACGCACACCTTCAGCATCGGGTGTGTGTCAGACCTGCCGGGCCGACAGCCCAGAAATCAGCCTCCCTTGGACACGCTGAATCAACCACCCAGACACACAGGAATTCTGAATAAACTATTACTATATATCAAATATAAATTTAATAAGAACTGTTTACTAAATATTTACATACTGAATACGTAATGAATAAGTCGTTTTGAACACTTGGTGCATGTCAGGCCCTCACATGAGGATATCATCATTTGCCCCCAGGGAGGTGGGCATCATTAATTCCATTCACAGATGAAGACATGGCAAAGCGTGTAAAATGCCTCAGGAAGAGCAGTTCTGGGTGAGATAGCGGTAAGTGCCTCCTGACTCAACAGTTCCGCCCTCCTTCCTGAGTTCCTGGTCTCACCAACCTCGGCGGGGACACCAAGGCTGGCCCACCTGGGTCCTATCCTGACAGCAGGTGAGCAGGAGCCACATGCACACCCACACACATGTACACACGCACACACATGCACATGTGTGCTCCCACTCCACGTGCCATAGCACCCTCCTCAATCTCTCCGTTCCACCACAACAAACCCAGAATTCTCTAAAGGATGGTAACTAAGAAAATAGGAGACAAACTGCGCCAGGCCTGTTTTAGGCTCAGAAGGAACCGGTGAGCCAAACTGACACAGAAAACCTAGAAGCAGCAGGACAGACACGTCCTGTGCCGTCTGATCCTAACAGCCCTGATGTGAAGCCAGTCTCCCAGCACGGCTGCCGGAGGCCAGCGCCTGGCTCCCCTCCTGCCCTGGGCCACATAACTTAAGGCTGGCCAGTCCCCAGTGGGCAGGACCTGGTGAGCCCCTCTCTCCCAGGGAGGCCCAGGCCCAGCTGCTTAACCCATCAGCCTGGGGACACCAGGGTCTCTAAGTAAGAAGCCCTTCCCCAGGTGACTTCAGGAGTGCCCCCACACCTGGTAGCCTGGACCCCCTCCCCTTGATGCCCTTCCATGCCATCTGGTGACAGTGGTCCCTGGAGCATGGTGCTGAGGCCTGAGGGTGGATGGATGGATGGAGGCAGCCACCACAGCCCAGATGAGGGAAGCCTGCTATGTTTGCTAAGGCCTCATCCATAACATGGGAAAGACGGACACTCTGCGTTGCTCCAGACGGTGCCTCAGTGGGAACGACATGCACAACTTCACAGGAGCTTTGAAGTTCAGATCTGTGCTTCGCTGCCCCAGGCCCTCCTGCTCCCTTCCCAGCTCTGGCCTCAGCTGCGAGCTCTTGGGTGATGCGTCCCAGATCTCTGATCCTCTCATTACTGTCTGTGCCGCCGAAACACACAGAGCACACAGAGTTTGCTCTGAGCTGGGGGTCCTCTGCCACCACCGCTGACATGTTTTCACCACGAACTTAAACGATGGCAAGTGCAACTTCAGCCACTGAAGTTTAATGCTCTAAGAATATGGTGTTTGAAACCCGGACCAACTCTTCCTTGGAAAAAACAGCGTATTCCAAATCTCGATTTTGGACACTTCCTTCACTTAGCCAAGAAGAGCACCAGTGGACAAAGAAGCCCATTTAGACCCTGCCCTGATGTCCCCAAGCTTCAGATTCCATCTGTACCTGCAGGGGGGCTGGGGGCTTGAACCTGAGGGCAGCCAATCCCACCTGGCCTCCAGCTGCCAGCCTTTCACCCTGCAGCCCAGTGCAGCTCAGCCCAGTACAGACCACCTGAGCTCAAACAAACAAACAGGATGGGGCTTGTCAATAGAATTCAGGACTTGACCTGGAGGAGCTCCTACTTGCCAAAGCTGGAATAATTCTAGCAACAAAATTCATGACGGTGTCAGATTTTAACCCCCAGAATAAAATAAATATCCATGAATCTGTACTGATATTAAAAACTGAGGAAGTCGATAAACAAATGCGGGAGAAGAGACAGATCTTCCTTCTAGAATTTCAAGCAACAAATGCAGATGGGAAGAGGGACATGAGAATCCCCATCAGGCAAACACTAGGAACAAATGCTGTAGACAGAATGTCCCAGTGGAGGCAAAAGGCAATGGGGAAAATGTGAAGAGAAACAGGATTTGCACCGTCCCCCCCAATATACTCATCAACTACGAAGGCAAGGGAGGAACATTACAGCAGAGAAATTTAACCAACTTAACCAAGTGATCAAGCTAACGTAACCAGGGATATGCTGCCAGGGATATGCTGAGTCACAGATGCCCTAATAGGATGCACCAAGGGACCTTCAAGATGGCGGAGGAGTAAGACATGGAGATCACCTTCCTCCCCATAAATACATCAAAAATACATCTACATGTGGAACAGTTCCTACAGAACACCTACTGAATGCTGGGAGAAGACCTCGGACTTCCCAAAAGGCAAGAAAATCCCCACGTACCTGGGTAGGGAAAAAGAAAAAAGAAAAAACAGAGACAAAAGAATAGGGTCGGGACCAGCACCTCTGAGAGACAGCTGTGAAGGAGGAAAAGTTTCCACACACTAGGAAGCCCCTTCACTGGTGGGGACGGGGGTGTGGGTGGGGAAGCTTCGGAGTCACGGAGGAGAGCACAGCAACAGGGGTGCAGAGGGCAAAGCGGAGAGATTCCCCCACAGAGGATCGGTGCCGACCAGCACTCACCAGCCCGAGAGGCTTGTCTGCTCACCCGCCCAGGTTGGATGAGGGCTGGGAGCTGAGGCTCGGGCTTCGGAGGTCAGATCCCAGGGAGAGGACTGGAGTTGGCTGTGTGAACACAGCCTAATAGGATGCACTGAGAAGGACACAACATCATGACTGTGATATTTTGCCAAAATGCATAATCTCACTCCAACCATGAGAAAATGGAGGACAAGCTCAAATTGAGGGGCATTCTGTAAAAACAGAGATCGGTTTAATCTTTAATTCAGATCAGAAAGGCAAGGAAAGCCCCAGGTTTCCTTGGGGAACAACAACAACCTGGGGGAGATTCAGGAGAAATAACGAATGTAGTGTGGGATCCCAAAATAAGAAAAAATGTCAGTGAGTAGTTTGGCAAAATTCAGAAAAGTTCTGGCATTTAGTTGATAATATCATACTACGGTAAATTTTCTTGTTTTGATCATTGTACTATGGTCATTAAGAGTTTATATTAGGGGGAGATGGGTGAAACGTACTTGGGAACTCAGTAGTAGTGTTTCAACTTTTCTTTAAGTCCTGGCATTCAAGGCTCCTCAGTATGGCTCCAGCCTTCTCTGGGACCAGAAACACATTTTCTTTTTTCTAGCAACAGAGCATTTAGTTCGGCCTTTAAGAGGAAAGCTGTTCTAGTTAAAGTAAGGTCGAGGGCCACACCTTGTCTCCTCGACCCTTCACACCCACCCAGCTCAGAGGCCTGTCCTCGGGGACACCCTCCTGCCCCCACCACCCACACGTTGGATAAGACTCCTTGTTGTCTGAGCCCTGGGGCACCCTGGTGGATGCCCAACAGCAGTGACTATCTCTCGACTGTTCTTTGTGCCCACATCTCATCTAGAGAGGCAGGAAGATGGAGCGCTTAGGGACTGTGTGTCCTTGGGCAAGTTACTTACCCTCTCTGAACCTCCATTTCCTCATCTATATCATAAGAACAATAAAAGAACCAACCCCTTTTGGTTACTGGAAGGATTAAAAGAGGCAGCACAGGCAAAGGTTTAGTACAGCGCCTCTTATTGGTGCCACAATGATATCATCTCTCCTTGGAGCTGGTGTCCTTGGGACTGTCTGGACGGCACCTAACACAGCATCTCCCCAGGCCACCATCACAACCCGTTTGAACCTGGAACTGAATTTAAATAGACCACAGCACATCCTAGGCACCCTGGAGCAAATATGCGGCCCCACATCACTCCTAACATTACTAAGCTCACATTCAGATACATCTAGGAGTAAACCCAAAGTGAAAACACTCCAATTTTCAGTTGTCAGAAACTTAGAAACTGCACAAAACCCACCCCCAAGGAGGTTAGACTGCTTTTCTAAGTGACCCTGGAGCCTGTTTACAAAGCTTCCACAGGCTCTCTGGGGGAGAGTGGGTCCTGAACAGCACTGGGCTCAGAGCAGCCACTCAAAAATTTGTAAAGTTTATTAATATAAAAAATCAATATTAATCCAATTCCTTAACCCAACCCTTTGGAGGAATCAGATAGATGTTATCTATTCTTAAGTGCTTTGTACTTGTCTCAAAAACCAAATCTTACGATGACAGATGCAAGGTACACCCGCAGACTCATTCATTGTATATAATAAGCTATATGTTTATTAATGCTTAGCAAAATAAGCATGAATATGTCTAGAAAAAAAAATTTGTGGTATGAATGATCTCAGAACTCTTAAGAGGTCTCCAGAATCATCTAATTCATACATACCTCCTCTCCATTTCATACCTGTTGAATTATTTTAAATGTTTTTGTTGTTGTTTGTTTGTTTGTTTTTAACAATAGCCAAGGCAGGAAAGATTGGTGAAACAGATGAAATAGGACCATTTGTAACTACAGCAGGCAGCCACTGGTCTAGCTTGCCAATGTGCGCCAAGGGCGGGACATCCCTGCCCTCCAACCCAGGCACCCCCAACACTGCACCCCTGAGATTTCTCAGTGAAAATCAACAGCAGCAAAGCTCCACCCCTGCAGCACCTCTTCAATAGTAAAAACATCTGAATAAAATGTCTTAGCCTCAGCTGATCAGGGTATACATAATTGTGATGCAACGTTATAAATAATCTAAATCATGGCAAAAAGTCTGTATAAAGTTTTTAGATTTAACATAGAATAGGGGGAAAATCCAAATGCAAAACCACAGTTCAACACCACGTTTATGTTGAAAATCTCACAAAGATGGCCAAAAAGGGCTGGGATAATGAATATCCCCCCTGCCCCAAACAATTTTTCTTCAGAATCTATGCTGTTTCATCTTTTTGACCAAGTGTGAGGAAAATCTGTGGAAAGACTGTAGAAAACTGTGAAAGTAAGAGACAACTAATAATAATTCAAACGATCCTTTTCCATAGAAATACAAATGAACCTTGCAGGTGGAAGGCAATGGATTTTTGCCCCATGGACAGATGGCTTTGCACTTATCTGTACATTCACTTGGGCTCCCCTTACTGCCTAAACATGTGCTGCTGAACCATTTCCATTGGGAAATTTCAGAGGAGTGGAGGGTGGGGCGGTGCCTGAGCTAGAGGGCTGGAGTGTTTTTGTGATTCTCAGATCAGATCTTTGGCATGTGCTCACTTCATATCTGTGTGAGTCATGTTACCTTTTCAAAAAGTGAAAATTCTCTGAACACAGGTTTTAATGAAGTGCCCAGACCTAGCATTTAACTCCACCTGGTTGGGACTGTTCACCCCAAATGGGACTATGCTCTCACAATCCCCTGTAGGATCACAGAACCAAGGCCTTAGCACCACAGGTCCTAACCCCAAGCTTAAAGGCCTAGGGACCCCCAGTCAACTTCCCTTTAGAACACCTATAAATTCTAAGTTGTAGAAATATCTAGAAAGTCTGGAAGAGTAAGGGCATTGGACAGTCTGAAGACTGGATCTTACCAAGCTTGTTTTCTGAAAAGGACGTATAAAAACCCATGGTGATGGACTTCCCTGGTGGCGCAGTGGCTAAGAATCTGCCTGCCAGTGCAGGGAACACGGGTTCGGGCCCTGGTCCGGGAGGATCCCACATGCTGCGGAGCAGCTAAGCCCGTGTGCCACAACTACTGAGCCCATGTGCCTAGAGCCCATGTTCCGCAACAGGAGAAGCCATCGCAATGAGAGGCCTGCACACCGCAACGAAGAGTAGCCCCCACTCGCCGCAACTAGAGAAAGCCCACACGCAGCAACGAAGACCCAATGCAGCCAATAAATAAATAAATAAAAAATTAAAAAAAAAAAACCCATGGTGAGGGCTTCCCTGGTTGCACAGTGGTTAAGAATCCACCTGCCAATGCAGGGGACGTGGGTTCGAGCCCTGGTCCAGGAAGATCCCACATGCCGCAGAGCAACTAAGCCCATGCACCACAACTGCTGAGCCTGCGCTCTAGAGCCCGCGTGCCACAACTACTGAAGCCTGCGTGCCTAGAGCCCATGCTCTGCAACAAGAGCAGCCACCGCAATGAGAAGCCCGCACACCACAACGAAAAGTAGCCCCCACTCACCGAAACTAGAGAAAGCCTGCATGCAGCAATGAAGACCCAATGAAGCCAAAAATAAATAAATAAAATAAATAAATTTATTTAAAAAACCATGGTGTTTTGATTTGCATTTCTCTAATAATTAGTGATGTTGAGCATCTTTTCATGTGTCTCTTGGCCATCTGTATGTCTTCTTTGGTGAAATGTCTGTTTAGGTCTTCTGCCCATTTTTTAATTGGGTTGTTTGTTTTTTTGATATTGAGCTGCATGAGCTGTTTGTATATTTTGGAGATTAATCCTTTATCCGTTGTTTCATTTGCAAATATTTTCTCCCATTCTGAGGGTTGTCTTTTCATCTCGTTTATGGTTTCCTTTGCTGTGCAAAAGCTTTTAAGTTTCATTAGGTCCCATTTGTTTATTTTTGTTTTTATTTTCATTACTCTAGGAGGTGGGTCAAAAAAGATCTTGCTGTGGTTTATGTCAAAGAGTGTTTTTCCTATGTTTTCCTCTAAGAGTTTTATAGTGTCCGGTCTTATATTTAGGTCTTTAATCCATTTTGAGTTTATTTTTATGTATGGTGTTAGGGAGTGTTCTAATTTCATTCTTTTACATGTAGCTGTCCAATTTTCGCAGCACCACTTATTGAAGAGGCTGTCCTTTCCCCATTGTATGTTCTTGCCTCCTTTGTCATAAATTAGGTGACCATATGTGTGGGTTTATCTCTGGGCTTTCTATCCTGTTCCATTGATCTATATTTCTATTTCTGTGCCATTACCATACTGTCTTGATTACTGTAGCTTTGTAGTATAGTTTGAAGTCAGGGAGCCTGATTCCTCCAGCTCCGTTTTTCTTTCTCAAGATTGTTTTGGCTATTCATGGTCTTTTGTGTTTCCATACAAATTGTAAAATCTTTAGTTCTAATTCTGGAAACAACCTACATGTCCAATGACAGATGAATGGATAAAGAAGATGTGGTACATATATACAATGGAATATTACTCAGTCATAAAAAGGAACAAAATTGGGTCATTTGTAGAGATGTGTATGGACCTAGAGTCTGTCATACAGAGTGAAGTAAGCCAGAAAGAGAAAAACAAATATTGTATATTAATGCATATATGTGGAATCTAGAAAAATGGTACAGATGAACATATTTGCAAGGCAGGAATAGAGACGTAGATGTAGAGAACGGACATGTGGACACGGGTGGAAGGGGAGGGTGGGACGAATTGGGAGATTAGGTTTGACATAAATATACTACCATGTGTAAAATAGATAGCTAGTGGGAACCTGCTGTATAGCACAGGGAGCTCAGCTCGGTGCTCTGTGACAACCTAGATGGGTGGGATGGGGGGGTGGGTGGGAGGGGGGTTGAAGACGGAGGGGATATAGGTATACATATAGCTGATTCACTTCATTGTACAGTAGAAACTAACACAACATTGTAAAGCAATTATACTCCAATAAAAAAAACACAACCAAAAAAACATGGTGTTTATTGGTTCTAAAAGATTTTTTGTAGACTTCTCAGGATTTTCTACATACAAAACCACATCATCTGCAAATAGAGATGGTTTCACTTCTTCCTTTCCCATCTAAATGCCTCATTTAGATGG
Organism: Eubalaena glacialis; assembly: GCF_028564815.1. Lineage (NCBI taxonomy): Eukaryota > Metazoa > Chordata > Mammalia > Artiodactyla > Balaenidae > Eubalaena > Eubalaena glacialis. Next base: position 98,755,670 of record NC_083724.1, on the reverse strand, counting down.
GAAGACTGGCTAGACTCTCCTGTTTGATGCTGAATAGAAGTAGAGTGGACATCCTTGCTTGACTGTGATGAAGGGGGAAAGAATCTGTCTGTCACCATGAAGTATGATGTTCCTGGTGGGCTGTTCATAGATCCCTTTATCAGGTTGAGGAAGTTTCCTCTATTCCTAGTTTACTGAGTGGTTTTTATCCTAAAAGGGTGTTGGGTTTTGTCAAATGCTTTTCTGCAACAATTGAGATGATCATGTGGTTTCTGTCCTTTATTCTATCAATATCATATACTATAATGCCATAGACTGAAATTCATATGTTGAAACCAGTGTGATGGTACTTGGAGGTGAGACCTTTGGAAGGTGATTAGGTCATGAGGGCTGTGTCCTCATGGGATTAGTGCTCTTATAAAAGATACCCTAGAGAACTTCCTCATCCCTTCCTCCAGGTGAGGTTACAGTGAAAGATAGCTGTCTCTGAAGCAGGAAATGGGCCCTCACCAGACACCAAATCTGCTGGTGCCTTCATCTTGGACTTCCCAGCCTCCAGAACTATAAGAAATTTCCAAATATCTGTTCTTTATAAACCACCCGGTCTATGGCATTTTACATACCAGCCTGAATAAACTAAGACATAAAATTCTGCTTACTTACAGTTGGTTACGTTCTACAAAGTCAACTCAAACAGTGAATTAGCAAATACGGAACTGCTGTTCCTAAGAGAAATACAGGGTTAGGATCCCACTAGTCTCATATGACACTTTTCCACCAACCAATCAATACATAGTCTTTTTTATATGTGTTTTTGTTTAAAGACACCTGATTTAATATATACTGTTGATTCGTTCATGAATTCTCAGTCACCAGAACATAGCTCATGCCCGAATGAAGTTCGTATAACACACATATTTTCTCCCCAAGACACATCGTAGTGTTTTTGCACTTAGAAACACCAGTCAGCACTTCAGCACTACTCTGGGGGCCATTTTAAACCGCAAAATCACCAACAAAAAGCACAAAAATGCTTAAAATGTGGCATTAAATAGACATCTAAAAGGAGTTTACAGTATGAGAGCTGAAACAAGAAGGAAAAGTGTTCCCTTGTTTGACCTCAGCTGGGAACATGTGCGTTGGCCACTCAGATTTCAGCTGCTCGGCACATTTCTATGAATGACCACGAAAGCACTGCAAGTGTTGATTTTGGAGTTACAAATAAATTTTAACAAGCAAGTGGATATGCAAATATGACATCCATGAATAATGAGGATTGACTGTACATTGATTGATTTTTGTATGTTAAACCAACCTGCATTCCTGTGATAGGTCTAACTTGGTCATGGTGTATAATCCTTTAAATGCGTTGCTGGATTCTGTTTATGAGGTTTTTTATTGAGGATTTTTTGAATCTATAGTTGGCCCACCATATCTTAGGGTCTGAATCAGTGGATTCAAACAAACGAGGATGGGAAATATTTGAAAAAAATTCCAGAAAATTCCAAAAAGCAAAACTTGAATTTGCTGCACCAGCAACTATTTACATAGCCTTTACACTGTATAAGGTATTATAAGTAATCTAGAGATGATTTAAAGTGTACAGAAGGATGTGTGTAAGTTATATACAAATACTATACCGTTTTATATACAGGACTGAAGCATCCTCAGATTTCGGTATCCACGGGGGTGGGGGGGGCTGGAGGGAGTGTGTCCTAGAGCTAATACCCCAAGGATACTGAAGGATGACTGTATATTCATAAGAGATGTTGGTCTGTAGTTCTGTTTTCTTGTGATAGTTTTTTCTGGTTTTGGTATCAGAGTAATTCTGGCCTCACAGAATGAAATGGGAATTGTTCCCTCATGCTCTATTTTTTGAAGGGTTTGTGAGGGATTAGTGTTAATTCTTTAAATTTTTGGTAGAAGTCACCAGTGAAACCATTAGGTCCAGGGCTTTTCTACGTGGATGGTTTTGATTACTGATTCAATCTCTCTACTTGTCAGGGGTCTATTCAGATTTCCTATTTCTCCTTGAGTCAGTTTGGTGTCTTTCTAGGAATTGGTCCATCTCATCCAGGTTATCCAATGTGTTGGTGTACAATTGTTCATAGTATGCCTTTATAATCTTTTTTACTTCTCTAAGATTGGCAGTAATATCCTCTCTCTCATTTCTGATTTTAGTAATATGATTTTGCTTTCTTTTTTTTCTTAGTCTAAGCGTTCATCTATTTTGCTGGTCATTTAAAAGAATCAACTTCTTGTTTCAATGATTTTCTCTATTTTATTTTCTATTTCTTATATTTCTGCTCTAACCTTTATTATTTCCTTCCTTCTGCTTGCTTTGTTTCTTAAGTTTCTTATATGGGATGTTTCTAAAAACCAGAACAGGTCCCTCCCTTCCTCAAAACCCTGCCATGGCTCCCATGCCACTTGGAATAACATGCTCCCTCTTCACTGTGGCCCAGAAGAACCCCAGTGAGCTGGCCGTAGACACCTCCCCTACCTTTTCTCCTGGGACTCCCTTCAACCCATTCTGCTTCAGGGATATTGTTCCTCTTGTAATCCCCCCAATGAGGCACATGTGTTCCTACCTCAGAGTGTAAATGCCCTGCAAGGAGGCATGTCACATGTATCAACTTACAGGCAACCCCTCACAGATGCCTCCTGGGGCCACTCTGGTTTCCACCCATCCAGAACTCCCCACCCCATCACCTCTTTTATTCCCAGCACTCATCACCATCTGATCTAATCTTGTTTATTTGCTTCCTTTACAACCTATACCCCGCCATGTGGGCAGCTGAGCTGGATCCTCCACAGGGCCCCCGTCACACCCAATTGTCCTTGTCACTGTCTGCTTCCACTGCCCTTAATCTTACCAAAACCAACCAGCTCTTCCCTGCCACTGAGCAGGGAGATCCTTCTGACCGCTCGTCTCCCCTAGCCATTCCTCCCATCCAGGGCCTTGTTTCATTTCCGCACAAGCTCTTCAAAGCCAGCCTTATCTTGTCTACTTGTTTCCCACCTCTTCCAAAATGTAAGCTCTGTGGCATCCCAGGGCCTGAGCAGCAGGCTGAGTGTTCAATGATCAGGTATGGCCGCTGCTGCTCCCCGCCAGCCTAGAAGACCCAGTGATTCTGATTGTGTCCAGCTGGACAGCCAGTGTGGATGTGTGAGGGTTCCCTGACCTTAGAGGCCTTCCCAGCCCCAGAGCCAGAGGTGATCCACCAGGGATGCTTTCCTCAGTGGTGGCAGGGTCATTGATGATGTGACCTCCCACATGTCCCCACCTGGGGACCCTCACCACCTCCAGAGTCTGAATGGCTCTCAGACAAGTCACAGATTGTTCCAGATCACTGAGTCCAAGATGGGTGGCCCACTGGGGTCCAAATCCAACTCCCTCCACCACCTCCAGCCAGGTTCTAGGGTTCTTAGGTGGGGGCGGGGACTTTGCAGACCTACTCTGACCCCTCTCCTTTCTCAGTTTCTCTGGGCCTCTCCCCCCCTCAACTTCACAGGGACTCAGCCCTCTTGCTGTGGGGGGAGGGGGCAGAAGGTTGGAGGAGGGGAGGAGAGGGTGAGAAGGGCCTTGAGAGGAAACTCCTGCCAGACCCTCCCCCATTCCCCCCACAGAGCCCCATCTCCTGCCTGGGCTGCCCTCCCCTGTCCCGCCTTCTCTCATCTCCCCACCCCTGTGGACAGATCACATCAGCAGCCAGCACAGGGCATTATGGGACTAAAGGAGCGTGCTGAGCACAAGCCTGTCCTCAGAGGGACTCCTACCCTTGTCAACACCACTATTACCATCAACCATCAACCCTTCCCTCCACCATCACCACCACCACCACCATCATCATCACCATCACCAATGCCAGGCCAGGGTGAGGGGGTGTGACTTTGCTGAGCTCTCAGGAGAGGAGGGAGAGTGTGGGGAGAAAGGAGGTGCCCCCAGGAGGATGGTGCATGGGATGTGCAATGCAGGGAGGACTGAAATGTGTGGGCTGAGCCGAGAGCAGGCCATACACTTATCAGCGCCCCTGCCCTTGGCAGGGTGGGGTTTCTTGTCACTTGGTGTTTTGCTTTCCAGAGCCCATACCCTAGTAGTGATGTGCCCTGCAAGCATGCAGGCAGATATATGTAAAACTAGCCACTGCACCAGTAAGCTCAAAGCTCCAGGCTGTACACACCACCAAAAACTCCATACAGCAAGAGCCTCTGCTTCTAGAATGATGTTCCAGGGTCAGCAGAGGCCATCATGACCATGTGCAGCTTCAAGGTCAGAGGTCATCACAGCACCCTGGAAGGGGACTGGCAAAGGAGGTCAGGGAGGCTTTCAGAAATCATTACTCCCACACTCATCCCCCATCTCAGCCAGCCTGTGCCAGGAAATGGGGCCACAGAAGAATGAGGAACCAGACAGATGAGGTTCCTGTCCTCGAGCATGGGGCACACGTTCTGCGAGGGAGACAGAATAAACAAATGAACGAGAACAGTTCTGGACACAGGCACTAGTCCCCTCCACCAGGAAGCCTACACAACCCACTGAACCAACCTTAGCCACTGGAGGCAGACACCAAAAACAACGGGAACTACAAACCAGCAGCCTGCGAAAAAGAGACCCCAAACACAGTAAGTTAAGCAAAATGAGAAGACAGAAAAACACACAGCAGATGAAGGAGCAAGGCAAAAACCCACCAGACCTAACAAATGAAGAGGACATCGGCAGTCTACCTGAAAAAGAATTCAGAATAATGATAGTAAAGATGATCCAAAATCTTGGAAATAGAATAGAGAAAATACAAGAAACGTTTAACAAGGACCTAGAAGAACTAAAGAGCAAACAAACAGTGATGAACAACACAATAAATGAAATTAAAAATTCTCTAGAAGGGATCAATACCAGAATAACTGAGGCAGAAGAACGGATAAGTGACCTGGAAGATAAAATAGTGGAAATAACTACTGCAGAGCAGAATAAAGAAAAAAGAATGAAAAGAATTGAGGACAGTCTCAGAGACCTCTGGGACAACATTAAATGCACCAACTTTCGAATTATAGGGGTCCCAGAAGAAGAAGAGAAAAAGAAAGGGACTGAGAAAATGTTTGAAGAGATAATGGTTGAAAACTTCCCTAATATGGGAAAGGAAATAGTTAATCAAGTCCAGGAAGCACAGAGAGTCCCATACAAGATAAATCCAAGCAGAAACATGCCAAGGCACATATTAATCAAACTATCAAAAATTAAATACAAAGAAAAGATATTAAAAGCAGCAAGGGAAAAACAACAAATAACACACAAGGGAATCCCCATAAGGTTAACAGCTGATCTTTCAGCAGAAACTCTGCAAGCCAGAAGGGAGTGACAGGACAAATTTAAAGTGATGAAGGAGAAAAACCTACAACCAAGATTACTCTACCCAGCAAGGATCTCATTTAGATTTGATGGAGAAATTAAAACCTTTACAGACAAGCAAAAGCTGAGAGAATTTAGCACCACCAAACCAGCTTTACAACAAATGTTAAAGGAACTTCTCTAGGCAGGAAACACAAGAGAAGGAAAAGACCTACAATAACAAACCAAAAACAATTGAGAAAATGGTAATAGGAACATACATATCAATAAATGTAAATGGATTAAATGCTCCAACCAAAAGACATAGACTGGCTGAATGGATACGAAAACAAGACTCGTATATATGCTGTCTACAAGAGACCTACTTCAGACCTAGGGACACATACAGACTGAAAGTGAGGGGATGGAAAAAGATATTCCATGCAAATGGAAATCAAAAGAAAGCTGGAGTAGCAATTCTCATATCAGAACGGTTCTGGAGACTGAAAGCTCAGTGAAGAAAGCAAAATAAGGGAAGGTGATGGCGATGTGGGAGAGAGGGAGGCTCTGACCTGCAGAGGATGGGAAAGGCTGAGGGAACAGCAGGCACAAAGGCCCCGAGGCAGGAACAGAGATGGTTGTGACCTGAGCAGGAGGTCACCTAGTTATTTCCAAAAAGGTCACACTCACAGGGATATGTCTTTGGACATACATTTCTGAGGGACATGATTCAACCCACTACACCCACTTGGTCACTTTTTCACCACTTGGTCTTCTTTTTCAAATTTGTCTTAGTTTTGGGGCTTTTAGTATTTTAGATAAAATTTTCAATAAATTCTCTAGTTCCAAGAAAAATCCTGTATTAGTTTTCTATTGCTGCTGTAATAAATTTCTACACACTTAGTGGCTTAAAACAAGACAAACTTAAATCTCATACAGTTCTTTAGGTCAGAGGTCGGGTTTAGGTCTCATGGGGCTAACATCAAGGTGTCAGCAGGGCTGTGCTCCCTCCAAAGACTCCAGGGGAGAATCTGTTTCTTTGTTCATTTGGGTTGTTGGCAGAATTCAGTTCCTTGAGGTGGTGGGACTGAGATTTCCATTTCTTTGCTTGCTGTCAGCTGAGGATCCCTCCTGGCTCCTAGAGGATGCTGCTTTCCTTGGCTGGTAACCCCTTCCCATATTAAGAGGCAGCAATGGTGCGTGGAGTCTCTCAAGTCTTTGCATCTCACCTGCCTCCTCATCAGTTGTCACATCTCTCTGACCCTTTCATTTAAATCTCTCATTGTAGATCATCATAGTATCCAGCTAAACTCCGAAGCTAAATTTGATGTGAAAAGAGAAAAGTCTCCCAGAATTGCAGGAAATTAAGCCTGAGTTTGTACCTGTCAGGTGGGAGCAGCCCTGGCTTGTCAGCACCATCCTGTGAAAGACTCTCAGCAAAGTCATTAGGTCCCAAAGAGAAATCCTAAATGCAAAGCCATTTCTGCACCTGTGTCCTGCCTTAGTGCTGATGCGGACATCAGCTAAGCTACCTTTCATTGCTGAAGCCACTTTTGAAGTGTGGAAATAGAAGCAGCAAAGCTGTTTCCTGCTGTAGAAAGTGTTGTTTTTCACAACTGAGAGAGAACAGAATCTCGAAGGACTTGGTGGCCTCAGAAACCACAGAAGCCGCCTCTGCTCTTGTCCCTACCATCCTCACTCCTCCTTTCTGTCCCTCTGTCTCCCTCACCCTCAGCGTTTTGTGACCAGCATCATTAGACATCTGTATCTGCTGATGAATATCCAAGCAGTGGGAAGGGAGTGGAGAGAACTGGATCTTTCCCTGCAGTATGAAGATGTCCCTGGAGGAGAGGACAGAGGATCACAGCTGGAGGGAGGAGGAGTTAATGCTACCCTTGGGCTCTGGGTGGGAGGGTCCTGCTCTGCAGCCACCCCTCCCCCCACAGAGGTCCATTCCTGTGAGATGGTAATCTGAGCTTGCAGAGGCCACCCCTTGTGTTCATTCATTCATTCATTCATTCTTTTGTTTCACACACACTATGGATCCCTGCTCTGTGGCAGGCACCGTCTAGTTCTTGGGATGAATTTATAAGACGTCTCTGTGGTCAGGGTGTACTTGCTATGCTGGAAGCAGGGTGATGGCCTCCTTCTCACAGCAGCTTTGCTAGAGCAAGATTACCACATGACCCCCACTCTGTAGATACAAAGCTGGAGGCTCAGAGCACAGGGACGTGTCTGAGGCCATGCAGTGATCAGCGGCAGGACCCCGAGCGGAACACAGGTCATGTACTGCCACTTCCCCACGTGGCCCTCTAGCTCTCAAGGGCCGGTACTCTAAAGCTGAACTCCTACCCTGTCTCTGGCAGGCAGGCCCCATGAAGTTTTTTAAAGCCCAGAGGCTGTTAGCACCTTCTCATTCAATAAACACACTGTCTGCCACATGCCACGTTCTAGGGAAGCAATGTGATGGAGTGGAAAGAGCTAGAGTTGTACTCTCATCTAGCCTTTATCACATGATAGCAACTGGGTTCTTCTCTCTAAGATGACACACATCCTACTGGTACGGGCAGGGGGATTTTTGTGCCAGTGGCTTATTGAGGAGGGATCTCTGGAGGAAGTAGTACAGGGTGGCATAAGAGAGGGAGTTGTGCCAGGTTAGGGTCTCTGCCAGGGCCAAGCCTCAGACCGATCCACAGGGTATGGTAGAATGAATGACACAACACAGATACCCCATCAATCATTGGCCAAGGTCTGATGAGGGGTGAAGTGTAATGGGCAGTGCAAGCTGAGAGCAGCCAGCACTCTCAGTAGTGGGAGGCTGGGGGTGAGGGCCACTGGCAGGTGAAGGGAATCTGGGTAGGGCCCCAAGTTAAAGGATCTCAGCTCCAAGTTCTAAGGACCTCCTAGTTTGTATTTCTCTAGCCAGAGAAGTGGTCACCGTTCAATGGTGTATAACAAATCTAGTGATGTGTAACAAATTATCCCAAAATTTAGTAGTTAAAACATTTATCATCCCCCCAGTTTTTATGGGTCAAAAATTCAGAAGCAGCTTGGCAGGGTAGTTCTGGCTCAGTGTCTCTCGTGAGGTGCAGATGTTGGTCAGGGCTGCAGTCTCACTTGAAGGCCTGACTGGGCCTGGGGATCCACTTCCAAGGTGATCCACGCCCTCATGGCCAGCTGTTGGCTGAGGGCTTCAGCTCCTCCCCACTCAGGGCTCTCTTCAGTGTTGCTTGGGAGTCCTTATGACATGGCATCTGGCTCCCCCAGAATGAATAATCCAGGAGAGAAAGGCAGAAGGTTTTCCTATGACCTAACTTTAGAAGACACATCACCTCACTTCCACCACGTTCTTTTGGTTAAAAGTGAATCACTAAGCCCAGCCCGCACTCAAGGGTAGGGGAGCTAGGCTCCACCTTTTGGAGAGGAGAAAGTCAAAGAACTGTGGATATATATTAAGCCACAACAAGTGGCATTTCTGAACCAGTTTCCTCCCCAGAGGCCCTGACTCTGCCGAAGCTCCAGGACTGTAATTCTATTGGGTAAGAACTTGGCGAAGGGTTTTTTGAAAATCCATCAACTGTTTTGCCTCTTGCAACTTTTCCAACTTGGTAATAAAGTTGGATGTGTTTCAGCTATTGAGCAGTTCCTAAGACCATTTCTTTTGGGGTTTCAAATACGTAGGGTGACCTAAATCAGTGACATAATGGGAAGATTTAATTGGGAAGATTTAATTGGGAAGATTTAAACAGTGAATAATTGTTTCACCTGAGCAAAATGACTCAGGGGTCAGCGGGGACGGGGCGGGGGGCAGTGCACACGGTCACTTTGCTCATCTTTGGTTCACCCTGTGTGTTCATTCACCGTCTTTGAGTCACAAGGCTCTGCTGTCTTTTAACTCATTTCATGAGAGTTGGCCTGAGATGCCATAACTATAAATGTTGAAGGGAGCTTTGATTCTAAAGGGTCTTGTCAAAACCATGTGTTAGATGTAATTTTAGGAGTAAAACTAGTTCACTGGGAGCTGCCTGCAGGGCTTCAACACCTCTAGCTTGGGGTTGGCACAGGCTGAGGACTCTGCTCTTGGCACTGTGGTGTGGGGGTGCGTGTGACAGGATCAGCCCCAGTCGCCTATTGAACTTCCCAGGCCCAGCACTGGGCGGCTCAGTTGTGTATCTGGTGAACATATGTGCCCCCTGGGATGGGAGCCTCTCCTCTTGGTAAAAGGACAGTCTGTGAATGAATCTAAGGAGATGAAGGGAAGTATTCATTGAGCACTTATGGTATACCAGGTGCTTTAAGAGGCATTGCCCATCAACTCCTCCACAGTGATAGGGACAGGGTCCAGGAGGCATGTGGTCTCCACTTAAGGGAGAGGACTTAGAGGCAGGGGCTGCATGGGGAGTATGGACAGGTGGGACAGTGAATGAAGGGGTGGTATGGGGTGCTCACTGCAGCAGGCTCTGGGCCTTCCAGGTGCCAATTCGTATGAGTCTCTCATCTGCCCAGGCCACAAAACAAGGGGCAGAGCCAGGGTGGGAACACCAAGGACCCCCACCCAGCCTTGGGATTGGCTTATTACTTTTCTTCTGACCCAGAGTCACGAAACTGGGGGTGTCAGTTCTGTCTTCACAAAGGTGTATGTCTGCAGGGTCAGGCAGGGGGAGCAGGTCTCCATCCCTCCCTTGGTGTGAAGAAATGCACCTATATCCCCAGGGTGCTGCCAATCTCACTGGACCCACGTGGCTTCTTCCCAAGTGCTCAAGGTTAGGGGGATACCCATTTTACAGACAGGGAAACTGAGGCTTTCCTAAGGCCACTGAGTTCATTGATAAAGGGCTGGGGCTCAGGCTCAGGGGCCTTTTGACAGCTTCAACAGTGAGTGTTGTGGCAGCTCTGTGCACAGAGCTGGGACCCCCTATGAGAGAGGCAGGCAGGGCCCACAGTCATGGCCACACAGTCCCCTATCAACACTGACAGCACAGGTCTCCGGACACCTCCCTGTGGGTCCAAAACCTGGACTCAGAATGCTTTTTAACACCGCACTCCAGCCAGGAGCTCTTTGTGACGACTTCCCTTTCTCCCCTTTCCTTTTGTCCCTCTCTGTCTTGCCCCACCATCCCTGCCCTCTCCTCTCTCCTCCTCTGCCATCTGGGTCAATCTCAGGAGATGGGCAAAGCCTCACGCTGCTCAGCCCCTTTCCTGCTTCCCATCATGGTCAGGATGAATTTTATCCTTGCCTATGTTCCAGTTGGGAACTTTTGGTGGTCCCCAGCTCTCACTCCAGGCCACTCCCGCAGCCTCTGCGCTGGCCCCCTTGACTCATGCTACCTTTTCCTATGCTCTGCTGGTTATACCCTCATCCTTCAAGGCTCCCTGCAGTGCATCCCCACCCAGCAGCCAGAAGCCTTTCAACCTGTAAGTCATCTGTCCTCCCTACAGGGGCTTTCCACAGCTCTTAGAACAGAACCCAGACTCTTCTAGGCTGACAAGGACTCCAGGATGGCCTCAGCCTCCTGCTCAGGTCACAACCAAATAACTAGATATAACTAGGTGAAGGATCTCAAGATGGGATCATCCTGGATTAGGATGGGCTCTAAGTCCAATGACCAGTTTCCCTTTCAAGAGAAAGTGTAGAGAGATACATAGAGAGAAGGCTGTGTGAGTATGGAGGCAGAGTAGGGAGTGATGCGGCCACAAACCATGGGACGCCTGGAGCCACCAAAAGGTGGGAAGAGGCAGGAAGGAGCCTCCCCTAGAGTTTCTGGAGGGAGCACATCTCTGCCGACACCTTGATCTCAGGCTTCTGGCCTCCAGACTGTGAGAGTATAAATTTCTCTTTATCTCACCAAGTTTGTGGAAATTTGTTGCAGCAGCCACCAGAAACAAATACAGTAGGGGAACATGTGCTATAAAATTCCAAGATGTGTTATACATAGTAATGACGTATTATCACAGAGACAAATGACAAACAGAACAGACCAGAACGTCTTGGCATATACCTGTGTGGAATGAAAAGCGCTTATCACACAGATATGGCTCTGTAAACCTGGGGAGACGAACTCAACTCAATCGTGAGGTGTTATCTTTCTTATGCATAGCTGGATTTGGCTTATTAATGCTTGTTCAGAAGTGTTGCAACTTTGCTCATGAGAATATTGGCCTGTAATTTGCTTTTCCCACATAAGGCAAATTATGTGGGATTTGTCAGAGTTTAGCATTAAGCTTATGCTAGCATCATGAAATGAATGGCGAGTGTTTCTTCCTTTTGTATATGTATATATGTTGTAAAGTTTGTGAAATATTAGAATTATGGGTTCCTTCCCAGTCTGGTAGCACTTTCTGGTAAAACCATACTGGGATTTTTTTCTGTGTGGGAAGATTTTTAATTACTGATTTTATTTCTTAGTGGCTATAAGATTATCCAGGAATATTTCATATTGAGTCAGCTTAGCTATCATATTTTTCTAGATATTTATTTCATCTAGGTTTGCAAATTTACTGGCATAAAGATATTTTTAATAACCTCTGGCTAATGTTAATTTTTTTAACTGTTTGTGGTATTATTATCTCTTGTAAATAGAAGTAAAATAGCAGGAAGAGCTGGCACTTGCTAACAGGGCCACTGGTGCAGGGATATTTACTGAAGCCTTGCTTTTAATTGTCAAAAATCAGATGTCCATAACTTGGAGAGGAAATTAATGCATTGTGGTATGTTAATACAATGGAATGCAGTACAACAATAAAAAGGAATGAACTAAATCTACACATATCAACATGGATGAATTAATAAACACACAGTTGGATGAACAAAGCGAGTTCCAGGCTTTATATACTGTATGAAGTCATTCGTGTGAATTTAGAAATGAACACTTGCACTTAACATTGAAAAACTAAGAAAGAATGGGCTGCAGGAAAGCAAATTCATGATGTTGTTGTTTCTGGGGATGGAGGGGTGTGGACTGGGAGTGGAGCATGGGGACTGCAGCCTTGGAATGACTTGGTTCTCAAAAGAAAACCTGAAGTAAATATGATGCAGTAGGAGAGGGGCGGCACAAAATGTAGTGGAAAATATTTTACAGGAACAAATGATTCTCACTTAAGCCCAAAGTTTTCCATTTGGGGCAGTTTTATGTTCCTACAGATTTTCTTTTTCCCCTGAAGACTTCTAACTGTTATAGAAACTGATTGGTTGTTTGTTTTTTATTTTAAGGTTCTCCCTGGCTAATAAAGGCAGTTCTCTTGGGCTTGGTCCCTCTTGACAGAGCTGCAGGGCACTGACTCCGTGCTGGTACACCGGATCTAGGCCTGCAGTCCCGGCTTTCTGGCTTTGCCAAGGTGGCTTTGGCGGTGACACCACCCACCTGGACTCTCACTTCTGCCAAGTCAGTCCCAGGGAAAAGCCACCTTCCTGCATCCTTGCAAATGGTACCTCACTGAGTTCCCAGAGGCAGTCCACTTAAACCCACCCCTTATGAGTGCTTGTAGAGCCCTGGGCCAGGACAGTCGCATCCTGCCCAGGTCAGGGAGGAATCCAGTTCCCTGGGCCGAGGGCAGGGCTGGCTCAAGTGTGACTAGATGAGACTTTCATTCCAAGTTCAGCTTAATTCAGCAAATATTCCCTGGAGCCTCCCTTTTGCTAGGTACCATGGGCAAGAATAGGATGCACTATATGATTTGTAGGGCCCAGTGCAAAATGAAAATGTGGGCCTATTTTTTAAAAAGCAGGAGAAGAGGACTGTACAAAACTTCTTCTTTTCTTCCATGGTCTCTCTATTAACTTATCATGATGTCTTATATTTGCTATATAATTTCATTTATAATAAAGAAAAACTCAAAATTTAAATTATTAGCATGACTTTTACTGTTAATCTTTATAGTATGGAATGCCAGTTTTAAATGCAAATATAAGAGCATTTAACTCACCAAAGTTATACAAATTCACACAATCTGTATTTTGTATCTCATTCCTGAGGGATGGTGCTGCAAGCTGGACCAAGGAAGGTTGGAAAGAGGAAGAGAGGGTCCCGAGCTCAGAGCCAGCTGAGTGAACGCTCCTGGGCTCAAGGTATTTGCAGGGGTACAGACCTTCATGGGTACCCGGGCCGCCCTCCTGCCTGCTTGGGGGGCCTCTGAGGAAATCAGGGCCTCTCCATTCCCCATGGCCATCACCCAAGGTGTTTTTAAACCTCAGTCACGCTCAGAGCCTGAACTGCTGCAGCACCGCCCATCCTCCTGCCCCCGCACCCCAGGGTATGTACACCTGACCCCAATCCACCCACGCCCATACCCAGCTTTCCCCGCCAACAGGACCTGTCGCTATGCCAGGCAGAAGGTGACAGGGGAGGCTGGGCAAGGCCTGGGCACCAGGAAGAACCTGTCCCAAGGAAGCAGGAGAACAGTCGGTGGTAGGACCACTAGAGACACCACGCGTGCTCCATTGTCATGTCTGCCGCCACTTACAAAACACAAGGTCAAAGGTGAATGTATTAAGATCACAGATGGTGACAGCAGAGCATTCAGTCAGGTGCAGGGACCTCCTGAGTAAGCACAGAGGCCTGATGACTACACAGATTGTATCCACCCTGACTAAGCAATGAGAGGGGATGGGGTCCCGGGCCCCAGTACTCATCTAACAGAGCAGGTAATAATACAACTGGATGGTTGTGAAACAATGGGTTCTGCCAGCCCATCAGGATCCATAACCTACCCATCTCCTGCCTCACATCCCACTGTTCCCTGAGCAGCTGCTCCTCAGAATCACACTTAGAAAGAGCTCTTGTCACCACTGCTTGCTCCTGTTCTCATGGCAGATATTGCTAGCTGATCATGACACAAGCTGCATAGAAAACTGCAGAGTCCAAGGCAGAAATGGCTAATTGATCCCTGCATAGGCCTGAGAGAGAACTGCAATCCACCACACAGCTATCAAGGCAGCCAGTACTGGTCAAGGTTGCCCTCAAAATGACCCCCCACCTGTCAGCCAGTTCAAGACTGCATTCACCTGTCTTCTGTCTTTGCACATTCTGTTCCCACCCCAGAGTGGTTGTTCCACCCTTCCTCTGACTGATTATCACTCATCAGTCAAGACTCAGGAGCCTCTCTCTGGGAAGCCTTGCTGCCTTGCTGGGTTGGCATGGCACCCGTCACCCCCCTGATGCACCATGATTCCCATTGTTTTACAACCATCCGGTTGTATTATTACCTGCTCTGTTAGCGAGTACTGGGGGTCGGGACCCCATCCCCTCTCCTCAATGCTTAGGGTGGCTGCAACCTGCATAGTCATCAGGCCTCTGTGCTACTCAGGAGGTCCCTGCACCTGACTGAATGCTGTCAACTATAAATTGGCACTTGCTATTGGCACTTGCCATCTGCATCTACAAGGATTAAATCATGTGCTGCTGCAGCTGCTGATTTCAACAACCCCTGAAAGGAGTTCAGGGTGGAGAGCAGAAATGAGGCACTCTGTGCTCTGGGAAAAACTGGCAGAACAGGTCTTCAGATAGGTAGATATTTTCAGGAGCTGATTTTATGAGCCCAATTCTTGTATCTCCTCATATCTAGAAAAGCACTGAAATCCTTCATGGTGATATCTGCTCCTCGTGACTAGCAGTAACCTTCATGAGACTTGCAGAAACCTTCTACAAAAAATATGTGCTGGATTGCATGTACTCCCCCTTCACCAAAATCACATAGATACTGACCTTCCCCCCCTACCTCTTTGGAGCAGTTTCTCAGAACTATCTGAAATGCTGTCTCCCAGGCTATAGTCCTCATTTTGCCCCAGATAAAACTTGACTCACAACTCTCACGCTGTGCATTTTTTTAAGTCGACAGTTTTATGGCAACCACGAAGGGACCCAGAGTGGACTTCTCTAATTTGCCTGAACTCTACAAGGAACTGGAGCCTTGTTACCAGCAGAGTTCCCTTGCACCTGTCCACCTCCTCGGAGAGTCCAGATGAATTTGGGTAAGTCTCTCCTGGCTCTCAGATCTCCCATATTGGTTGATGATCCTGAGTTTTATTTGGTAGTGTATAGCAGGTACCTGCCCCCTCCCAATTGAAAGATACTGGGGGGTGGGCCCAGTTGAAAGATACCAGGGAATACCCACATAGGTGAAAGATACTGAGGGGGGCAGGGCTGGTTGAAAGATACCTGGGTTTGCTCAGTTGTTGGAGACTGAGTGGTCTGTGCTGAGTGGTCAGGTAAGAGGATGATCTGATGTTTTTCCTCAATTTGGCTGCCTGAATAGAATTCCTCGGGATAAAAGTGAAGATATTACATGAGCTTTGCTCCGAAGAAAAGGGAGAAGACTCCTCCCAGCCGGTTATGGCTTTCTCAGGTGACTGAGAAATTTACGGGAGTGGTGGAGGCAGAGTCCTCATACTGTGCAGTGGTCCCATAGGGAAACCCCACTCGTTAATTAAAACACTTGCTCATCCATGGGTCGCGGATAAGAATTGGCCATTCAGTGATCCAAGCGCCCGCAGTGGTCTTAGAACACCAAAGGGAGAAACTGAGACACATAAGAGGGCTGAAACGACTCTGAGGTGATACCTAGAGGAGTTAAGCTCACAAGCAAGAAACAGGCCCACCGCACAAATTCACCAGTAAATTTTATCACTTACAAATTCAACTTTAAAATGGGAAATAGTGCCTCTCAAACACAGAAGCAAGGGGCATAAGAAAGCCAGCCTCTGACTAACACTCCAGCCAGGTTTATGTACACACAAAACACATACTTGCAAGTACCTACTTTATTGGGGAACTTATACTAAAGGAGATCTCAACCTAAAATGGCCAAACTGGGGTTCTTTTGATATTCCAAAACTGATATTTTTGCATGCACAGTTAGAAAAAGCCAGACGTAAGATCAAACAGACTTACTTTGAATGGTCTTACTAAGAATGGGATGCTTACTTTGATTGGTATCTAGAAGCTTCTAAAAGAGGAATGATAGAGTAACTTCTTGAAACTATATCAGAACTAAAAAAGGCTGCTAGCACTCTGTCTCTGACTCTGTCTCTCCCTCTGCTACTTCCATGTATCCTCTTCTATCTGAATTGCCTGGCCCAGATGATATCTCTTTTTCTCTTCCAACTCTTCTGCCTCCTGCTTCTCCCTCTTCCCCAGTAAAGGAAAAATAAATAAATCAATCAGAAGTGATTATAGCTCCCTTTAAGGAGAAACCTATTACAGGGAGAGATGAACCATCCTCGGTGCTTATGTATACACCCTGGACCCAAGCAGAACTTAGAGCCTTGACTAAGGAATTTCCTGATCCAAGTCAGGATCCATTGGGATTTGCTAAGGAATTTGAATTAACCATCCAGATCTACAAGCCAGGGTTTTCAGATCTATTTCAATTAATACAGCTGTTAGTTTCTGAAAGCAAAGCAAGGGAATGAATAAAGAAAGCAGGATGGAAACATCCCTTAATAGATTTTGAGCAACAGGCTCGCACTGAATGCAAGAAATTAGTTCAGAAATTACTCAAACTTACCCCAGAGCCTTTTCCAAAAACCGTAGACTGAACAGAGATTCAACAGTGCAAACAAAGATCAGATGAATCAATTCTGGACTATTATGAAAGATTAAAAAAAAACCTTTAAGCAACATTCTGGCTCGACACCTGAATCATTCTCTAACCACCAAAATGATCCTTTGCTTAACTCTACCTTTTTAGAAGGCTTAGATGAGGATTTGGTTACTTTAGTCAAAAGACACAATCTAGGTTGGTCCGAGTTACACACGAAAACCCTTGTTACACTGGCTGACCAAATTTTCAAAACCATTAAAGAGAAAGAAAAGGGGGTATCTATGAAAATTATGAGCCTTCAATTGTGCCAATTAAATACACAATGCCAGTGGAAAGTTAACCGACCACTGTTTAATTCCCAAAAAGTAGAGACAGCTAACTTGAAGGAAACAAACATCCAAAAATCCTATCTCTTCAGAATTCTGACCCTGAGGGAATAAGTCCTACTAGGAGAACCTGATTTTCTCTCCCTGTGCCTTGAGACCAGAGCTCTCAGGATCACTTATCTTATCTAGAGCATCTCTAAATTCCTGAGACTGAGAAAAAAAAGGGGGGGGATGGAAAAAATTCTTTTTAAAATTTAAGTTATTCCAACTGTCGTTTACAACTAGTGAGTTTTATATTGTAATATCTGATTCATGACTAAGTTTAGAAAATGAAGCTATGAGATCTCTCATTGTGTCTGTTTGTATATATGTATGTCTCAGTATGTGTCTTTGTCTTTGGATAATATTGCTGATGTTAATTTGTAAATGAGCTCTATTTAACTGGCTTAAAGAAAAGTAAGTGCTTACAAATCAAACAATTCTAAATATAAACGAAATTAAGCTAAATGAATTTCAGTTTCATGTGAACTGGGAAATATTCAGTATTAAATTAATATCTGATATTAATGTTTGTTTGTTGATCTAATTAATATAATGTCTTTAGAGTCATCAACATTAAGTATAATACTTTTACTGTGCCTAGATTTAATATAAGCTAAATAAGGTCTTGTTATATCTGTTACAAATTTGTCAGCAAGGAAAGTAACTTGATGAGAAGAAACTTTTAAGGAAAGAAAATGTAAATGAGATAAGAGCTTTTAGATAAACTCTATTAAGAATAATTATGCTGTAGGAATGTCTATCTAAAATAGTCTCTCCAGATTCTGGTAACTTGACATTCTAGACTTGTGCTAAAATAAGTTAAGTGATGGAAGCTTATTGAATAGCTAGGTCATTCCTAAATAAAATAAGATACTGAAGCATTAATTACTGAACATTGGCTTCCTTTTACAGAGAAACAAAAGGTATTTAAGACTATTAATGAATATGTTTGGTGCCACGTTCTCTAAAGAAAACAAATGCTTTTAGAAAATATCACTGGTATTTATGTTCACCCATATACAGAATGCTAATGTAAAAAACAGTTCTTAATTGCTTATCTCTTCATTTTTATAAGAAATTAAGGTTTTAAGAGCTGAGGATTCTAATTTAAACATGTGATTAAAGCTAATAGAAGTAATAAAGGAAACATTTTAGTATACAGTAGGAAAGTAGGATGTGTGTTTTTAGTAAAGAAGGTATGAGGAATGGAATTACATTTTATTAAGGGAAAAGAAAGTAAGTCTGACTTACAGGTGGCTCTTTCTGAATGGGAAAATAAAGTGATGCATACAGAAAGTGATAAAAAGGTTTGTGGAAAGTGGACCCTGAGAAAAGAGTTTTGTGCATGGTCAGGATTGATTAAGGTTAAAATAAATTTAATTGAGTAAATGAATTTTAGAAGTAAGTGTGTGCAAAACTTGAATTTGGCTTTTCTTTCTGTTAAGAGGACAAGTTTTCTTAAAATGTTAAACTGCCTTTGATATCAGATTTTAAGTTTCTTTAACTCATGTGATCTGTTCTGTATTTGCCTTTGAAATCTTTATTGTTACTTTGGCTAAGTGAATAACTTTTGTTTCACAGTGACCTGTGATCCTATCTGATTGAGTGTTCTAAAACCTTTTTGATATTTTTTGTCAAAACTTTCTAAATCAAATTCTAATGAAGTCCTTTTGACCTCTAGCTAGCTTTGGGATGCTTCAAAGGGCCCCTGAAATATCCCAAAAGGAGATATTGAACTAATTAGGTTCAATTGGTGTGTTAAATTACATGGGAAGTATTGTCAAATGAGTAATAAATCTTCTTAGGTTATATTGTATGGTAAATGTTACTAATATAGATATCCTAGAAATTATATGGAGTTCCTGAAATTCTGATATGTCCTGGTAAAATGTTATCAGTCATAATTCTAGTTATTATCTTAAAGTGTTGTATGTCACAGCAGTAACCAAGTTTCTTTGTCAATTGCATTGTAATCAGATTTTAAACTGATTACAGTTAAACTGATTTTAAACTGATTTTAAACTTAAGTGTCTTCTTAAGTCTTTTGTCATTATAGACAGTTACGGTTTTATTCTGATGCCTTTGTAAAAAATGCTTCCTCTTCAAGAAGATTTATAGAAAGGACTTTTGGATAAATACAAATTTCTGGCTTTCAGACCATTGTGCTGAACTGGGTAAGAAATTAAAGAATCCTAAAGAGATATCTGATGGCTTCATAAACTGTTAACAAAAAGAGTTAGTTACATAAGACTGAGTGAACTGGTGAATATGGTTATAATTTTTATGGTTTCTATCTGAAAAATTACTGGTTTAAATCTGTGTTTTCTAGGTATAAGGAAACCTTTCCCTCAAACTAATTATGACTTACAGTAATTTCGTAAATTATACCTTTGTAAGCAGAATTGAAACATTTATCTTTTTTCTCTATCTGCTCTCTCCAGAGATTGTAAACTCTTAGGTTCCCAGCAGCTTTATCAGATAAATTAGGAAGGCCACTCACTAACAGGTACAGAAAGCTCAAGGTATTTTGGGGACCTTAAAAACGGCGGAATTCACCTAGATCTGTTAGGTGAAATCTGTGATAAGCCCTTGGCGTGACTTTCCTAGCCCTAAGAAGTCTTTTAAAAGTTCAATCTGAGGGACTTCCCTGGCAGTGCAGTAGTTAAGAATCCGCCTGCCAGTGCAGGGGACACGGGTTCAATCTCTGGTCTGGGAAGATCCCACATGCCGCAGAGCAACAAAGCCCGTGAGCCACAACTACTGAGCCTGCACTCTAGAGCCCATGCACCACACTACTGAGCCCACGTGCTGCAACTATTGAAGCCCTCATGCCTAGAGCCCGTGCTGCGCAACAAGAGAAGCCACTGTCATGAGAAGCCCATGCACCTCAATGAAGAGTAGCCCCCGCTCGTCGCAACTAGAGAAAGCCCGCACGCAGCAATGAATACCCAACGCAGCCAAAAAGAAAAAGTTCAATCTGAAACTCCTTATAAAAGTTTCAGCAAAGCAAAAAGCCTGTATGCTCAATTATAATTATATAAATTACCAGGCCAAGTTTTTGAGACCAGACTTATTTTGCAAACAAATAAGTCTTAGTTTGGTTATATTTGGCAGAAATGAGGGTAATTTTAGAAAGAAAAAGATGTTTCAATGAATGTTAAATCCCAGTCTTGTTAATGGAGGTCTGTATTCACTAAGACTCACTTCCCGGATAGTCCCTTGCTGGTACGTTATATTAATGTAAAGTTTAATTGAATCAGTAAAAGGACACTCTAAGTTTGTTTCTGACGCTTATCTCAGTAATGTGTCTTTGGATGAAGATCGGATGCCCCACGACCTGCAACCAGGGGATTATGCATGCTAGAAAAGACATAATTTAAAGGACTATCTCCAACCTAAATGAAAGGACCCTTATCAGGTATTCTTAACTAGCTTATGCACAGTGAAACTGAAGAGAATTGACTCTTGGATTAATTTCCAATTACAAAGGGTCCCTGCACCAGACTGGTCTGTAGAGAGGACTGCCGGTCTCAAACTCACCTTAAAACGATGCTCAAACAGAGGAAACTACACTCACACCAGGATGCGAAGAAGACGACATCAGAAGTAGACAGCTTACCCAAGATGCTGACCTTATTTGTATGATCATTTATAATGTTTTCTTGACTTCTTGGACCTTTGCATATAAATCAAATGTTTTTCTATCATGGACATGATCCTATGCTAGTTTTAAAAATGAATCCAATTGTTGGGTTTGTGGCCAATTACCCGTGTCTAGTACTTCTGGATTACCTTGGTGGATTTCTCCATTCCAAGGCTCTAATTGGATGGCCCTTAGGAAATTTATTTTAGAAGAAAGAAAGTTCAGTCCTGTTCAGGCTACTCTTGATATTACTCAATGGGATCCCCTCACCTAGCCAATTAATAATACCTGCTCTGACCCTGGCCATAAAAATGAATTTTCCTCTTAAGTTACTCAAGCTCAATCAGAGCAAGAAGTGAAATTTCAGCCAAGGAATAAAACCTCCCACAATTATGGGATGAATTTATGTGGTTAACACAAGGATATGGTCATTTAAGTTTTAAGGCCCCCATTTATCTTGGGAACAATTAAATGATACTAAGGATAACCAGCCTAGTAACACTAGGAAATTGGGCTGGGAGCCTTATGACAGTGCCAATATGTCATTTCCCTGAAAGATAAGGATTGGTATAGAACAGACTAAGTCAGATGACCTGAGGATATACTGGGCTGCACCTAATGAAAGTTCTTGGCTTAATTCTTACTTATGACTTTAATATACTGGTAGCTATGTTATTTGTATTTTGCCTGTTTTACATGATTATCATTTCTTGTATTACCAAATGTGTGACTGAGCTTCCAACAAAAATAATGATGACTAGACGACTTGAAGCAGTTGATGAAATACATAGTTCTGTATACGATCAATGATTGTAATAGTGTAACTCTAGATATGGGAATATGCAACAAGAGGGAACTCTTTCCTGGACCATAACAGGCTAGTAAGACAAGTGGTCCAGAGATCTTTGACTATTGTTTATAAGACCTAGCCCAGTAATAGCACACTGAGTGGCCTATCAGCAAAATCTTCGCCAAACCTGGGAATGAGCCTTCTTAGCACCATGGGACTAAATGGTCATGAAATGCCTCCCAAAGCATGGTCGAATTTATGAGCATGAAGGGGCCCTGTCAACTACAAATTGGCACTTGCCATCTACCTCTACAAGGATTAAATCATGTGCTGCTGCAGCTGCTGATTTTCAACACCGCCTGAAAGGAGTTCAGGGTGGAGAGCAGAAATGAGGCACTCTGTGCTCTGGGGAAAACTAGCAGAACAGGTCTTCAGATAGCTAGATATTTTCAGGAGCTGATTTTATTAACCCAGTTCTTGTATCTCCTTATATCTAGAAAAGCACTAAAATCCTTCATGGTGATATCTGCTCCTCGTGACTAGCAGTAACCTTCACGATACTGGCAGAAACCTTCTGCAAAAAATATGTGCTGGATTGCATGTACTCCCCCTTCACCAAAATCACATAGATACTGACCTTCCCCCCTACCTCTTTGGAGCAGTTTCTCAGAACTATCTGAAATGCTGTCTCCTGGGATATAGCCCTCATTTTGCACATTGTGCACTTTTTTAAGTTGACAATGCTCTGCTGTCACCATCTGTGATCTTAATACATTCACCTTTAACCTTGTGTTTTGTAAGTGAAGGCAGACATGACAATGGTTCTGATGTGGATGCCCTGCTGAGAAACCCACATACACTTCCAAGTCCACCGGCTGGGTCCTGGACACCTGCCTTATGTTTGCTACCTCACTTGTGGGGCTGCACCTGCCCAGCGAACCCAGCACTGCCTGTACTTTCCAAACACAGAGCCTTGGTCAAGGGTCTCATTTTCCTCATCTGTAATGTGAAGATGATCATTTATACCTTACCAGAGCCTAAATGGGGTCTTCAGGCCCCAGCATTGCTCCACACTGCTGGCCCGGTGTTCATGCTTGGGAACAAACCCTGCTCAAGGCCCTGAGCCAGCACAGGGACAGCCAGCCACTTCCCCGGACCCAGGCCCATGTCCTGGTTAGTGTTCTCAGCACAGGGTCTCCTGCTCCCCACCCCCAGACTCCAGGCTACAGCGAGTGCCCACATGCCTCTGTGTCCAGCCCCTCTGAAATGCAAGCCACATAAAGCCCAGCTGAGGAGACTAGGGAGCACACAGTCACTTCCAAATACCAAAAAGATGTCAGGCCAGACTGTGGCCACCTCCTTCTCCAGTGAATCAAAATAGTCTCTGCTTAGTGCTTTTCCCAACAGGTAAGAGCAAATGTTAAAGCTGGCTCACACCTAGATAACACTCAAGCTGCACCTGCCTTGCACTTGGTGCTTTAAAACCGAAACTTGGGCGCCTTCCCCAAAGCCAGGGAGGCACCTGTTCTCAGGGTTGTAGAGGCTCAGAAAGGTGAAGCAGAGCACCCAGGTCACACAGCCAGGAAGCAGAGTACCAAGGCAGCTGTCCTCCCCTCTGTGCCTCAATCACTCAGCTGTGATGCCTCCTGGAAGGGAGAAAGCAAACATCCTCTCTTCAAAGTGGGGAAGTTCCAACTCTTGCAGCGAAGTTGTGTGGTCAAAGGATGGGAGTGGTCATGGTTAAGGGGTACTGAGCTCTCCACCTGCACTGTCTCATTGGAACCCCACAACCCTGCTCTTTGAGATGGGTTCCATTATTAACCCATTTGAGTTGGAGAAACTGAGGATTAAAGAGCTTAAACAACTTCCCTAGATCACGCAGCTAAGAAATACTGTTTGTGACTTCTAGGGTTATAGTATTAACCACAAGATGAGTTCCTGAGATGTGCCCTGTGAGCAGAGGACGTTAGCTAGACATCAGCCCAGAACTGAAGTGTTAATTACAGCTGAGTGACAAGGTCAGCCTTAGTAATAAGCCTGAGATCCTGGCAGCATTTAATACCTAACCTTTCTCCCTGGTCAGGTCCTCAGCATTAGAAACCTGAAACACTTCTAATATTAATACATCAAAATAGTGTCTTTCAAAGTGATTCCTTCTGCCAAGTATAAATAAGCCCCATACCCCACACCATATGCAAAAGCTTGGGAGAACTGGGTTTTGCAAGGCTTGTCAGGCCTTTACTATGCAAATGTCTCCAAGAAGGAGAATCACCAAGTAGCTGCTCCCAAAATTTTGTGACTAGTCCCTTTTACCCAGGAGCGGCTGAGGGAATGAGTGCCACATGGAACAGTTTAGGAGAGTATTTAAGACTGACACGTGTTTATACCTGTGAGTGTGGGGAGAGAGGGGGGAAAACATGCCAAGATAGATTCTGAATCTAAGAAATAACTCATACCAACCTGGAGTCGTCAAGCCCTCAGGTCTGCAGACAGTCATTTTCAGTCATCTCTGACATTCCAGACATACTCGAGGGAATGGCTCTGGGCTGTGGTTGGCTCAGCTTGGAAGGTCAGCAAGTAAAAGGTGCTTATTAACCGTTGGTTGATAAATGCAGTTGGTAAGTAATTAGACCAGGTCCCTCCTGTCTAATTCTATTTAAGTCAAACTGATCTATGCTAATGGAGGTCAATATATTGGATGAATCCAATATAGTACCTCCTGAAGAGATTTACGACAGTCAGCTATTTCTACACACAATTGTGACCTGATTCTCTCAGAATTAAACCTTTCAGTGTTTCAGGATGCATTCCTCCTATGGCCTGGGAATTGCAAATCAAAACAACAAAATACTATTTTCACATCAGATTGGCAAAACTTAAAAAGACCAATACTCCATGTTGGCAAAGATGTAGGGAAATAGCAACTTGCGTCTATTGATGATGATGAGAAATGGAATATTGCCTGCTGTATCAGTAAACAAAGAATGTCACAGTCCTCAGCGATTGCAGCCACTGCCAACGGTGAGCGGTGAGCCCTGAGGGAACTCAGGAAGGAAAAGAACACCTGCCATCTAGCAGCCATCAGACTGCAGCCACTCCCTGTGGTGAGCCCTGAGGAAACTCAGGATATGAAAACATAGGATGCTGGCCCCAGATAGCTGAGGTGCATATCAAAGGAACTGTTTCAGTGAGCCCAGACTCTTGCATCTTCCTATACATAGAAAAGCGCTAAATTCCTTAACTTGAGATATCTGGTTTTCTTTCATTAATAATAATCTTTTGACGGTCAGACTACCTGCCCTTTGTTGCAAAATTCCTGTATATCCTGGCTCCCTCCTCGCCTCCTTGGAGCAGTTCTCTCAGGGTTACATGAGATGCTGCCTCCCGGGCTTGAAGTCTTAAAACTTTCCACTGAGTAAAACATTACTCCCAACTTTTAGGTTGTGAATATTTTTTTAGTCAACAATGGGAAACAAAGGTCTACAGGCTTTTTCTGTATCTGTTTGTGATTAGAAGACACTAAGGAGCATGTTTATGTGGCCCATTTGAAAAGTAAAAGCAAAAACTAAAATAAATTTAAGAAATAAAATATTTAGGTTTATTGTAAATTAAACTAAAAAATTTTATGAGTTGATTTTTTTTTTTAGTTGAAAACTTTGTTTTAAACCTCAGTTTATCAACTCAGATATTCATGAGTTAAGAATCTCTGTGCTATCCTGATGGAGCTTTTTCTGTAGACCCACATCATTGTGATCTCGGGTGGCCTCAGCCTGCAGCGGCTTGAAGCAGGATTTCTGGTTCCTGGCCAGAGATTGAAGTCAGGCCAAGGCAGTGAGAGCGCTGAATCCTAGCCACTAGACAGTGGCCAGTGACAAGGCCCTGGCCCATATGGTTTTGCAGAAAATGAATTTCCACAAAGAAACAGAAAGTAGTGAAACAAGTAAAGTGTTTATTAGGAGGAAAAAGGGTACGTGTGGATAGACATACGGGCAGACTCAGAGAGAGAGTCCCTCCCTTGTGGTAGTTTGAATCACTTACATGGGGTATTTATTTCTTCCAGGTTTCCTTTGGCCAAACATCTTGTTTTGCCTGGTTCTGAGTCCATATTTGGTTTATCTCAGGGTCCTCCCATGTGTGCATGTGCACCTCTTAGCCAAGATTGGATTCTAGCAAAGAGGCTTATGGGTAGGTTGACATCACTCCCTTTTTGACCTCCAAGGAGCCTTTCTGTGCGTGTGCAGTTGGGAAGGTCTCCTTGACCTTGAGAATGAGAAATATGTGGTCTCTTTCTTTTATCTGGGCAGGACTCAGCTCCTCTCTCACTCGCGCTATTTTGGAGTATCTGTCCATAGGGGACAAACTCCAGCTGCTCACGCTGAGGCCCATTGATCTCCTGCCTCAGTTGGACACTTCATAGAGTCACTATGTGGTTCCTTTACTCATAGAACCATGTGTTAGATTTGTGGGGAAGAACTACAAGACAGAGCTACTAAACTATTAAAGACCTAACAGTCAAACTTTTTTATTCTTAGGGATTGTTATACTCCAACTATCTATACTATGGTGTGATAGCTTAGCAGTGAATATAATTTGAATTTATGCATGGTTAGAGGGTGTCTAAAATTCAGAATGAGGCAGATCCATCTACTCTGACCCTAAGCATGGCCCTAAAGAAAATTACTTGAAGAAATTGAATTCAAAGATTACAGGTGGGGAATTTTTACAGTATGTCCATATTCAAGTGGAGATCAAAGAAGCATTGACTGACAAGACAACTATGGGCTGAGCAAAAATTCTTTTTAAAAGGGCTATCTTGAAGATTAGGATTCAACCATTGGAGGAACTACAGTGATTTACAGTGGAAGAAATCATAACATGTGAATTCCTTAAATAAAAATGTATTGACAAAAAACTCTGCATTTCAACAGTGCCAACTCTAAATCTGGACTATTCTTTACCAAAATATATGGTTCACACATACCTCTTTTAATTTTTTTCCTATGGCCCATTATTTCTTTTCTATATGTTTTTAAGAGAGCTTCCTTGTTTAATGTCTTACTGACATGAGTATTGAAGTACACTTATATGTACACATAGTCTACACACATAGCATATGTATAATGTATACAGTACACCTCATACATAGTACATGAAGTAGTTTTCATATATTTAGCAACACAGGAAAACTGGGAAAAAATACAAGAATGTTAAGTGCTGTAGATTAAAGATAATCCTATTTTTATTAGTAATGTTTGGCTTGTTTGAAATTCAATTTCTTTAAAAATATGCTGGACATCCTACCTGGTATCTGAAGGCTGCTGGAACAGAAGCCTCCATCTCAGGTGCCTGCTCTTCTCAGAAAGGAATTTATCTGGAATTTATCCCCTGATCCACCTATGTATCTCCTCCAGCCTCAGTTGTGTTTGATTGTCTAGCCTTGTTGAAATGGTAGTTTAGGCCTGGGCATGTGTCCAGCTTTGGCCAGCAAAGTTTCCTTTGGGTTGCTGAGAAGTTTTCTGTGAATTTAAGAAGAGACAAAGAGGAGTTTCTCCTCAAAAGTAATGCAGAAAAATCCATGATGAGCAAAATATCCAAATCTTAAATAAAGGCAGGATACATCAGAGCTGGGATGAGGATGTGGCAGTGAGGGGAGCAGCTCAGTGGCAGTCTATCCTCACTGCACTTCTGTGACAAGTCTTAGTGGTAAGCACAAGCAGATACTGAGTGCTTGAGTCCTTCCAGTGAAGCTCAGCTAGAGAGATTCTAGGAGTGGAGTTGATCTCAAGGACCCCTGAAACATTTGACAAACCTCAAAGGATAAGCCCAAAGAAATCCATGCCTAGACTCATAATCAATCTGCTAAACATTAAAGGCAAAGAAAAAATCTTGAAAGCAGTCAGAGAAAAACAATATGTTACCTACAAAGGAACAAAGATGCAAATGATAGGATTTCTCATCAGAAATCATGGAGACCAGATGGAACGGGTGTAATATATTTAAAGTGATGAAAGAAAAGAACTTTTACCCAAGAATTCTATAACTACTAGCAGAAAATATCCTTCAGGAATGGAGATGAAATAAAGACATTCTCCCATGAAGGAAAACTAAGATAATTTATATCTAGTACACCTGCTCTAAAAGGCTTACTAAAGAAAGGTTTACAGACAGAAGGGATACGATATCAGAAAGAACCTGGGGACATCAGGGCTAAAGGAAGAGCAACAGAAATGGGTGAAAATAATAGACTATTCCTCTGAATCCTATTGGATTCTTTAAAACATGTTTAATAACTGAAAAAAAAACATTGTCTGATGGGATTTTTCAAAATATGTAGATGTAAAATATAGGACAACTGTAATATAAAGAGTAGAGGGTAAAAGGGATTGATGTGGTGGTAAAGTTTCTATTCTCCTCTTGAAGTGGTAAAATTCTGAATCTAAATAGACTGAGAAGTTAAATGTGCATATTACAATTAGTGTTAAAATGTAACACTAAAGAGTGCTCAAATTACCCAAAAGAAAGTAGGAAAGAGGGAAAAGAAGAAATAAAAGCAGGTATAAGTAGAAAGCAAATAATATATAATGTATATATAATAATATAAAACTAAACTTAAATACAAATATATCAATAATTACTTAAAATGTAAATGGTATAAACACACCATTTAAAGGACACATTATCAGAATGGTTTTTTAAAATGACCCAACTATATACTGTCTACAAGAAACTCCCTTCAAAATTATGTGATTTAGGGGAGACTTCCCTGGTGGTCCAGTGGTAAAGAATCTGTCTTCCCATGCAGGGGATGCGGGTTCGATCCCTGGGCGGGGAACTAAGATCCCACATGTTGCAGGGCAACTAAGCCCGTGTGCCACAACTACTGAGCTCATGTGCCTCAAATAGAGAACCCACATGCCACAAACTACAGAGCCCACGTGCTCTGGAGCCCGCACACCATAATTAGAGAAGAGAAAACACACATGCCACAACTAGAGAGAAGCCCGCACACCACAACGAAGAGCCCGCATGTCCCAGTGAAAGATCCCACATGCCTCAACGAAGGTCCCACTTGCCACAATTAAGACCTGACACAACCATAAAAATAAAATAAATAAATAAAATAAACATTAAAATATGTGATTTAGGAAGACTAAAAGTAAGATTATGGAAAAAGATTTATCATATAAAGAAAAACTGGAGTAGCTATATTAATACCAGATAAAACAGACTTCAGAGAAAACAGAGTTATCAGGAAAAAGAGGGACATTACCTAATGATAAAAGGGTCATTTTATCAATATATAACAATCCTAAATGTATACACAATTAAAAATAGTGTCAAAATACAGAAGCAACATTTGACAAAATTGAAAGGAGAAATAGACAAATCCAGGATTATAGTTGGAAATTTCAGTATTTCTTATTTAGTAATAGATAGAATTAGTATCAGAAAATCAGCAAGGACAGGAAGGAGGTCAAGATGGAGGATTAGGAGGAAGAGGAACTCACCTCCCACCATGAACACATCAAAAATACACCTACATGTGGCACAATACTCACTGAAAACTAGCTGGAGACTGGCAGAAAGACTGTTGTACAACCAAGGCTGTAAGAAAGATCCACACAGAACTGGGTAGGAAGGGAAAATAAGTGATCAGGTCAGGACCTGTGCCCCTGGGAGGAGATAAAGAAAAGGATGGGATTACACAGGTGGGGATCCTCCATTAGGGAGTGAGCAGTTGGAGCCACATAGACACCCCAGACCTGGGGTCTGACACTGGGAAGACTAGTCCCTTTAGCTGTTTAGAAAACCAGTGGGACTAAGAAGAGGGCTGTAAGAAACCTAGACTCCATTCAAGAGGAGTGCACACAACACTTGCTTACTCCTGAAACAAGGTGGAGAAAGCTGACTGAAACTGCATAGGACTCTGGCTGGTTTCCTGCAACCACCCTGGCATGTACCCTAGCCAGAGCTGAGCACCAATCCAGTCCCACTTGCTCTTTGGCACAGCTCCACACTAGGGCAAGGGCTGCAGTTGCCAAGAGGTGTGCTCAATTGTGAAGGATGGAGCCAACTCTAACCCAGAACAACATCTGAATGGGGCACAGACAGCTATTACTGGCACCTATGGAGGCAGTGCATCAGAAGTGGCCTGAGACTCTAACTGGAGCTGAGGCTGACACAGCCCATGCCCAGATCCACACCAAGCACTCACTGCAGCACTTCTCCTATCTGCATGAGAGTGCCAGTGCTGGGAGGTGGAGGAGCACACACTTACGGAACAGAGCCAGCTTGGACCCGACCCTCAGGGCTTCTGCTCCAGCAACTTGGGACCCACCCCCACCCCCAATAGGTGATGTGGGCCACTGAGCAGAGGAAAAGCCCCTGCTCACACCTGGCTCTGGCTTTAGCCCCTCCATCTCCAGCCTCACCTCACCAAGGTGATAGCTATCAGGACACTCTGGAGAAAGACGTAACTCATGCTCACATCAGATCCAGCTCTCTCACACAGAAGCCACTGGGCAAGTGCAGGCTGTATAGGGATATTCCCACACAAGGATAGATAACTGTGTCACCTAATTTCATAGAGAAGAGAAAGTCAAACAAAATGAAAAAAAACCAGAATTTGTTTGAATTGAAAGAGAAAGAGAAAACCCTTAAAAAACAACTAATGACACAGAAATAAATAATTTATCAGATAAAAAGTTCAAAGCATTAGTAATGAGAATGCAAACTGAATTAGGGAAAAGAATAGATTAACAGAGTGAGAATTTTAAGAAGGAACAAGAAAATATAAAAAAATAACCAGTCGGGGGCTTCCCTCGTGGCGCAGTGGTTAAGAATCCACCTGCCAATGCAGGGGACACGGGTTCGAGCCCTGGTCCAGGAAGTTCCCACATGCCATGGAGCAAATAAGCCCGTGTGCCACAACTACTAAGCCTGCATGCCACAATTACTGAAGCCCGCATGCCAAGAGCCCATGCTCCACAACAAGAGAAGCCACCATGATGAGAAGCCCACACACCACAACGAAGAGTAGCCTCCGCTTGCCGCAACTAGAGAAAGCCCACACATAGCAACAAAGACCCAACACAGCCAAAAATAAATAAATAAATAAATTTATTTTTTAAAAAAATAACCAGTCGGAACAGAAGAATACAATAATTGGAATGAAAAACACACTACAAGGAATTAGCAGCAAACTAGGTGATACAGAAGAATGCTTAAATGATCTGAAAGATAGAATAATGGAAATCACCTAATCAGAACAACAAAAAGAAAAACAAAATTTAAAAATGAGAACAGTTAACAGGACCTCTGAGACAACATCAAGCACACCAACATTTGCACTGTAGGGGTCCCAGAAAGAGAAGAGAGAAAGGGGTTAAAATGTAGTTAATGAAATTATGGCTGAGAACAGATTGAACCTGAAAAAGGAAACAGATATCCAGATATAGGAAACAGGGTCCCAAACAAGATGAACCCAAACAGACCCACACCAAGACTTATAATAATTAAAATGGCAAAAGTTAAAGAGAATTCTAAAGGCAGCAAGAGAAAAATAAAGAGTCATATGCGAGGGAACCCCCATAAGGTTATTAGCTGATTTTTCTGCAGAAACTTTACAAGCCAGAAGAAAGTGGCATGATATATATAAAGCACTGAAAGAGAAAAATCTGCAACTTAGGATACTCTACCCAGAAAGATTATCATTTAGAATCGAAGGAGAGATAAAGAACATCCCAGACAAGCAAAAACTAAGAGTTCATCAATACTAAATTTACCTTAAAAAATGTTAAAGAGTCTTCCCTAAGTGGAAAAGAAAAGGCTTTAACACGAAGTGTCTATAAGAAGGGAAAAATCCCACAAGTAAAGGCAAACATATAGTAAAGGCTGAGACTCGAACACTTAAAAAAGCAAGTTTGAAGACTAAAGACAATAAAATTGTAAAATCAACTGTAACTAAAATGAACAGTAAAGGGATAAATATGAAGATGTAAAATGACATCAAAAACACAAAATGTGGGGGAGGGAAGTAAAAACATGTAGATTTTTTAGCATGCATCTGAACTTAAATCACTACCAGTTTAAAACCAATGGATATAGTTATAGATCAACATACATAAACCCCACGGTAGCCATAAATCAAAAACCTACAATAGGCACACAAAAGCTAGAGAGAAAGGAACACAAGCATACGACTAAAGAGAATCATCAAACCACAAGGGAAGAAACTAAAAGATGAACAGAGAAGAGTGACAAAAACAACCAGAAAATAAGTAGCAAAATGGCAATAAGTACGTACCTATCAATAATCACTTTAAATGTCAATGGACTAAATGCTCCAATCAAAAGACATAGGGTGGCCGATTGGATAAAAAACAGGACCCACCTATATGCTGCTTACAAGAGACTTACTTCAGAGC
Source organism: Eubalaena glacialis (assembly GCF_028564815.1). Taxonomy (NCBI): domain Eukaryota; kingdom Metazoa; phylum Chordata; class Mammalia; order Artiodactyla; family Balaenidae; genus Eubalaena; species Eubalaena glacialis. The sequence continues at coordinate 98,723,596 of NC_083724.1, read as the reverse complement.
TAAAGACACACACAGACTGAAAGTGAGGGGATGGTAAAAGATATTTCATGCAGATGAAAACAACAGAAAGCAGGGGTAGCAATATTCATATCAGACAAAATAGACTTTAAAACAAAATCTATAACAAAAGACAAAGAAGGTCATTATATAATGATAAAGGGATCAATAAAAGAAGAGGTTATAACACTCATTAACATATATGCCCCAATACAGGAGCACCTAAATATATAAGGCAAATATTAACAGACATAAAGGGAGAAATTGACAATAATACAATAACAGTAGGGGACTTTAACACTCCACTTACATCAATGGGCAGATCATCCAGGCAGAAAGTCAATAAGGAAACAATGGCCTTAAACGACATATTAGGCAAGTTGGAATTAAAAAGTATCTATAAGACATTCATCCAAAAACAGCAGAAAATACATTCTTTGCAAATGCGCATGGAATATTCTCCAGGACAGATCACATGCTAGGCCGAAAAACAGGTCTCAACAAATTTGAGAGGATAGAAATTATATCAAGCATTTTTTCCAACCACAATGGTATAAAACTAGAAATCAATTACAGGAAGAAAAATGGGAAAAACACAAACACGTGGTTACTCAACAGAATGATACTTAAAAACCAATGGGTCAATGGAGAAATCAAAGAGGAAATCAAAAAATACCTCAAGACAAATGAAAATGGAAACACGACTTTCCAAAATCTACGGGATGCAGCAAAAGCAGTTCAAAGAGTTTATAACAATACAAGCCTACCTCAAAATACAAGAAAATATCAAATAAACAACCTAACCTACCATCTAAAGGAATTAGAATAAAAATAAACAAATCCTAATGTCAGCAGAAGGAAGGAAATAATAAAGATCAGAGAGGAAATCAATAAAATAGAGACACCTCCCCCCAAAAAAACAATAGAAAAGATCAGTGAAACCAAGAGCTGGTTTTTTGAAAAGATAAACAAAGTTGATAAACCTTTAGCCAGGCTTATCAAGAAAAAAAGAGAGAGGACTCAAATAAACAAAATAAGAAAAGAAAGAGGAGAAATAGCAACTGATATACCAAAAAATCATAAGACGATACTATGAACAGTTACATGCCAACAAACTTGACAACCTAAAAGAAATGAACAAATTTTAGAAACATACAAGACTGAATCAGGAAGAAATAGACATTTTTTAATAGACTGATCACTAGTAGTGAAATTGAATTAGTAATCAAAAAACTCTCAGGAAACAAAAGTCCAAGACCAGATAGCTTCACAGGGAAATTCTACCAAACACAAAAAGAAGTGCTAATACCTATCTTTCTCAAAGTATTCTAAATAATTGTGGAGGAGGGGATACTCCCAAATTCATTCTATGAGGCCATCATTACCCTGATATCAAAACCAGACAAACACACTACAAAAAAAGAAAGTTACATACCAATATTGCTGATAAATATAGATGCAAAAATCCTCAACAAAATATTAGCAAAACAACTTCAACACTATATAAAAAGGATCATATACCATGATCAAGTGAGAATTATTCCAGGGATGCAGATTTGGATCAATATCTATAAATTAATCAACATGATATACCACATTAACAAACTGAAGAATAAAAACCACATGATCATCTCAATAGATGCAAAAAAACCATTTGACAAAATTCAACATCCATTTACAATAAAAACTCTTATCAAACTTGGTATAGAGGGAACATATCTCAGTATAATAAAGGCCATTTATGACAAACCCACAGCTAACATCATACTCAATGGTGAAAAGCTAAAAGCTTTTCCTCTGAAATCAGAAACAAGAAAAGGATGCCACTCTTGCAACTTCTATTTAACATAGTATTGGAAGTCCTAGCCACAGCAATCAGACAAGAAAAAGAAGTAAAAAAAAAAAAGCAAATTGGAGGGAAAGAAGTAAAACTGTCATTACTTACAGATGACATGATACTATATATAAACCCTAGAGTCTCCACCAAAAAACTATTAGAACTAAAATGAATCCAGTAAAGTTGCAAGATACAAGATTAATATACAGAAATCTGTTGGTTTTCTGTATACTAATAGTGAACTATCAGAAAGGGAAAGCAAGAAAACAATCCCGTTTAAAATTGGGATAATTTTAAACCCCCCAAAATAAAATATCTAGGAATAAACTTAACCAAGGAGGTGAAAGACCTGTACTCTGAAAACTATAAAACATTGATGAAGGAAATTGAAGGTGATACAAAGAAACATATATGTATCCAGTATTCACCAATTAGAAGAATTAATATTGTAAAAATGTCCATACTACCCAAAACAATCTACAAATTTAATGCAATCTCTATCAAAATACCCATGACATTTTTCACAGAACTAGAACAAATAATCTTAAAATTTATATAGAACCACAAAAGACCCTAAGTTGTCAAAGGAATCTTGAGAAAAAGAACAAAGCTGGAGGTATCATGCTACCTGACTTCAGACTATACTACAAAGCTACAGTAATTAAAACAGTATGATACTGGCATGAAAAAACACACATAGATCAATGAAATAAAATAGCCCAGAAATGAACCGACACTTATATGATCAATTAATCTGTGACAGAGGATGCAAGAATATACAATGGAGAAAAGACCATCTCTTCAGCAAGTGGTGTTGGGAAAGCTGGACAGCCTCATGTAAATGAATGAAATTAGAACTCTCCCTCACACCATATTTTTAAAAAACTCAAGGTGGTTTAAAGACCTAAATATAAGACATGGCACCATAAAACTTCTGGAAGAAAATATAGACAGAACACTCTTTTGACATAAATCATAGCAAAATTTATTTTGGATCTGTATTGTAAGGCAAAGGAATCATAAGCAAAAAAATAAATAAATGGAAACTATTTAAACTTAAAAGCATTTGCACAGCAAAGGAAACCAGGAAAATGAAAAGACAATCAACTGAATGAGAGAAAATATTTGCAAATGATATGACCAATAAGGTGTTAATATTTATATATCTATATATCTATATATATATATATAAACAGCTCATACAACTCAATATCAAAACAAAACAAAACAACAACAACATTAAAAAATGAGCAGAAGATCTGAATAGACATTTTTCCGAAGAACATATACAGATGGTCAACAAGCACATGATAAGATGCTCAACATTGCTAATTATCAGAGAAATGGAAATCAAAACCACAACAAGATACCACTGTACACCTGTCAGAATGGCTACCATCAAAAAGTCTGCAAATAACAAGCATTGGAGAGTATGTGGAGAAAAGGGAACCTTTGTACACTGTTGGTGGGATTGTAAATTGGTGCAGCCACTGTGGAAAACAGTATGAAGGTTTCTCAAAAAAACTAAAAATAGAATTACCATATGATCAAGCAGTTCCACTCCTGTGTATATATCTGGGAGAATGAAAATACTAATTCAGAAAAGATACATGTTCATTGCAGCATTATTTACAGCAGCCAAGATATAGAAACAACATAAGTGTACATCAACAGATGAATGGGTAAAGAAGGTGTGGAGTGTATATATAAACAATGGAATATTACTCAGTCATAAAAAGGAATGAAATTCTGCCTTTTGAAACAACATGGATGGATTTGGAGAGTATTATGCTTAGTGAAATAAGTCAGACAGAGAAAGACAAATACTCTATGTTATCACTTGTACATGGAATCTAAATAATAAAACAAACCAGTGAATATAACAAAAAAAGAAATACATTCACAGATATAGAGAACAAACTAGTGGTTATCAGTGGGTTGAGGGTAGTGGGGAGGGGCAAGAGAGGGGTAGGGGATTAAGAGATACAAACTACAATGTATAAAATAAATAAGCAACAAGGATATATTGTACAGCACATGGAAGTAGAACCATTATTTTGCAATGACGTTAAGTGGAGTATAATCACTATAATCACTATGTTGTACAGCTGAAACTAATATAATATTGTAAATCAACTATACTTCCATTAAAAAAAAAAGAAAATCAGGAAGGATATAGAGTAAATGAATGACACCATCAACCAAATAGAACTGACATTATTGAAAAATCCTCTCAACAGCTGAAGAATGTACATTCTTTTCAAGTGCATATGGAACATTCAGAAAGATAAATCTTACCCTCAGTCACAAAGCAAGGATTTTTTTTTTTTAATTTGAAATAACACAAAGTGTCTTCTCAGACCATATGGAATTAAGCTAGAAATCAATAAAAGAAACACAATAGGGAAATTTCCAAACACTTGAAAATTAAACTATGCACCTTTCAAATAATCCATGGATCAAAGAAGATATTTCAAAGGGAATTAGAAATATTTTGAACTGAAAGAAAATACAAATATTGATACATCTCAAAATGTGTTGGGGGGGACCTTCCACATGGTGGAGGAGTAAGATATGGAGATCACCTTCCTCCCCGCAAATACATCAAAAATACATCTACAGGGCTTCCCTAGTGATGCAGTGGTTAAGAATCCACCTGCCAATGCAGGGGACATGGGTTCAAGCCCTGGTCCAGGAAGATCCCACATGCCGCGGAGCAACTAAGCCCATGTGCCACAACTGCTAAGCCTGCGCTCTAGAGTCCATGAGCCACAACTACTGAGCCTGTGTGCCACAACTACTGAAACCCACCTGTGCTCCACAACAAGGGACGCCACTGCAATGAGAAGTCCGTGCACCGCAGGGAAGAGTAGCCTCTGCTACCTGCAACTAGAGAAAGCCCTGCACAGCAACGAAGACCCAACGCAGCCAAAAATAAATAAATAAAATAAATAAATTTATTTAAAAAAAATACATCTACATGTGGAACAACTCCTACAGAATACCTGCTGAAGGCTGGTAGAAGACCTCAGACTTCCCAAAAGGCAAGAAAATCCCCATGTACCTGGGTAGGGCAAAAGAAAAAAGAAAAAACAAAGACAAAAGAATAGGACAGGACCTGCACCTCTGGGAAGGAGCTGTGAAGGAGGAAAAGTTTCCACACACTAGGAAGCCCCTTCACTGGCGGAGAGGGGTGTGTGTTGGGGGGGAAGCTTCAGAGCCACGGAGGAGAGTGCAGCAACAGGGGTGCAGAGGGCAAAGCGGAGAGATTCCCGCACAGAGGATCGGTGCTAACCACCACTCACCAGCCTCAGAGGCTTGCCTGCTCAACCACTGGGGCAGGGAGCTGAGGCTCAGGCTTCAGAGGTCAGATCCCAGGGAGAGGACTGGTGATGGCTGCATGAACACAGCCTGAAGGGGGCTAGTGCACCACAGCTAGCCAGGAGAGAGTCTGGGAGAAACTCTGGACCTGCTTAAGAGGCAAGAGACTATTGTTTCGGGGTGTGTGAGGAGAGGGGATTCCTTCCCTGTCTACCCACAGAAGGCAGAGCACGGGCTAAACGAGCTCCAGAGACAGGCGTGAGCCATGGCTATCAGCATGGACACCAGAGATGGGCATGAAACCCTAAGGGTGCTGCTGCAGCCACCAAGAACCCTGTGTGCAAGCACAGGTCACTATCAACACGCCCTGGGAGCCTGTGCAGCAAGCCACTACCAGGGTTCTGTGAACCAGGGACAACTTCCGCGGGAGAACACACAGTGCACCTCAGGCTGTTGCAATGTCATGCTGGCCACTGCCGATGCAGGTTTACCCCGCATTTCAATGATAACTACTGTAACCCACCCCCTGCCCTGCCCCCACCCCAAGGCGTGAGTGAGCCAGAGCCCCCTAATCAGCTGCTGCTTTAACCTCCTCCTGTTTGGGCAGGAACAGAAGCCTGAGGGCAACCTACAAGCAGAGGTGGGGCTAAAACCAAAGCTGAACCCCAGGAGCTGTGTGAACAAAGAAGAGAAAGGGAAATTTCTCCGTGCAGCTTCAGGTGCAGCGGATTAAATCCCCACAATCAACTTGAGGTACCCTGCATCTGCGGAATACCTGAATAGACAATGAATCAACCCAAAATTGAGGCAGTGGACTTTGGGAGCAACTGTAGACTTGGAGTTTACTGTCTGCGACTCTCTGATTTTTATGTTTATCTTAGTACAGTTTTTAGTGCTTGTTATCATTGGTGGATCTGTTTATTGGTTTGGTTGCTCTCTTGGGTTTTTTTATTACTTTATTTTAATAATTTTTTTACTTTATTTTATTTTATATTATTTTATTTTTAATTATTTTTTTTCTTCCCTTTTTTTCCTCCTTTTTCTTCTGAGCTGTGTGGCTGACAGGGTCTTGGTGCTCTGGCCTGGTGTCAGGCCTGAGTCTCTGAGGTGGGAGAGCTGAGTTCAGGACATTGGACCACCAGAGACCTCCTAGCCCCACATAATATCAATCAACGAGAGCTCTCCCAGAGATCTCCTTCTCAATGCTAAGACCCAGCTCTGCTCAACAGCCAGAAAGCTCCAGTGCTGGATGCCCCATGCCAAACAACTAACAAGACAGGAACACAACCCCACCCATTAGCAGAGAGGCTGCCTAAAATCATACTAAGCTCACAGACACCCCAAAACACACCACCAGATGCAGCCCTGTCCACCAGAAAGCCAAGATCCAGCCCCACCCACTGGAACACAGGCACTAGTCCCCTCCACCAGGAAGCCTACACAACCCACTGAACCAACCTTACCCACTGGGGGCAGACACCAAAAACAACGGGAACTACGAACCTGCAACCTGCAAAAAGGAGACCCCAAACACAGTAAGTTAAGCAAAATGAGAAGACAGAGAAATATGAGCAGATAAAGG